>NW_016814121.1:2811021-2867286 GCF_001698545.2 Rhinopithecus bieti
TACAGCACAACCAGTCCCTACAGCACAACCAGTCCCTACAGCACAGCCTGACCCTACAGCACAACCAGTCCCTCCAGAACAACCTGTCCCTACAGCACAACCTGACCCTACAGCACAGCCTGACCCTACAGCACAACCTGTTCCTACAGCACAACCTGTTCCTACAGCACAACCTGACACTACAGCACAGCCTGTTCCTACAGTACAACTTGTTCCTACAGCACAACCTGACTCTATAGCACAACCTGACTCTACAGCACAACCTGTCCCTACAGCACACCCTTTCCCTACAGCACACCCTGTTCCTACAGCAAACCTGTTCCTACAGCACAACTTGTACCTGTAGCCTCTACTTGCAGCACAGCCTGTCCCTGTAGCCTGTACCTGCTGCGCAACTTGTCACTATACAGCACAGCCTGTCCCTGTAGCTTGTACCTGCATCACAACCTGACCCTGCATCACAACCTGTGCCTGCAGCACAACCTGTTCCTGCAGCACAGCCTTTGCCTGTAGCCCCAGCCGTACTGTATCTTACTTCTGGGTGTCTCGCTTCCTCCTTGACTTCCCCCACAGGGTGTTCCAAGGGCTCCCCCACAGGTCAATACATCCAATATGGAGTTTCAGATCTACCCCAAATGCCTGGTCCTCACCCAAGCTTCCCTGCTGAGGTGAATAGCATCCCATTGTCAAAAGGCCCGGACCAGAGACTCCCCGAGGGGCTTTCCTTGAAGCCTGCCTCTCCTAAACATGTTTCTAGGCCCTCAGGCCCTGCTGACTTTGTCATCCTTCTCCTGACCCTGTTCCAAGCCACATCACCTCTCCTGGCCTCTGTGCAGCCCCAGCCGACCCCTCGATCCATCTCCCTTCAGGATCAGAGTGAACTTCCAAGTACCATCTGATCACATGGGAGGCTCCCATTAAAAACCTGTCAGTGGGTTCCTGGTTCTCTCCAAAAGGAGACCAAATCCCTCCCACTCACCCCTGCCCCAACCCAGATACAAGCCCACTGACACTCCCAGTGCCCAGGGATGCCATCCCCCTTCTGCCTCAGGACTCCCTGCACCACCCAGCATCCTAGGTTCAAGCAGGGACACATGAGATTGGCCACCCCCACTTAGTGCCAGTTGTCCAGTTGCCCTTGATTAAGGACCTGTACTGGGTCAGGGCCTGGTCCCTGGACCCTAAAGAGGCACTATGGAGCCCCATGTGTCCCAGGGTCCACTCTCGGAAGAACCCCTTCCTTCAAGAGACACACCCCCTTACTCTAGTTGCATCCCCTCCACCCTGCCTTGATGTCTGGGGACCCTGGCTCAGCTGTCCTGGGCCCAGTCAGAGTCGCTGGCGAGGCTGGCTGGGAGCCTGGGCACAGTTGGAATGGGTCAGTGTCAATCTGTTGTGTGAGGATGGAGACCTCTCCCACGTGCAGAAGTTTGGAATGTTAATCCACCGAGCATCCATCCGGGCCAGGAATTTGAAGACGTACTCTGCAGTCCCAGGTTCGGTGGAGCGAATGTGTGGGGGCTGAAGTTTGGGGGGTACAGAGGAGGAATGGGAGGCCAGCAGGGTGCCCTGGGCCCTTCAATAACCACCTCCCAACCTCGGGACGGGGATGGTTCTGTATGAAATCACATTTGAACAGAGTATTCTAATCACAGTCGAATCCAGACACCTCATTTGACAGATGGGAAAAGTGTAGCTGGGCTGGGGGTGGGGGCTAAGGGTGTTCTTCTTGGTCCCAGCCGAGCCCCAGGCTTGTGGGGACCTAGCAGCGAGGATGGAAGTTAGCATGAGAAGGTGGAGGGGGTTAGTGACATCTGGAGTAGCTAGTCACGTCTCTGGGTTCTTGCTCAAGAAGAAGCAGGTGTCCTGGCAGCTTTGTGATGCCTCTCCAACCCCCTTCAGTTTCCACTCCTACCAGGCACCCCGCACCCATCCTCCAAGGCGGCACAAAGGAATCAGCCATCCTCACATTTGGGAAACATTTTCTAATTCCTTTGCCATTTGTTATCTCTCTCTTTTTTGACAAAAACATTCTCCCAGACATCTTGGGAGGCTTGTGATTTCACGATTCGAGATTCTCTGGTGCTGAACCTCGGTGGTTTAACGATTCTAGGGGTAGGAGATTCCCATTCAGTGTCTAGGGGGATGGGCAAGTGACAGGTCTGATGGCACCCATACGTGTGGGTGGCAGAGCCCATCCTGGCCTCACCTGCTCCTCAACTCGGTGTGAGTCCTTCCCAGCAGTCATGTGAGCTGAACAAAAGTTCCTGGGCAAGGTCCCAGTTGCTGGCTTCTGCAGGGAGGAGTTGAAAGACCCTCACCTCCACTGTCCTCATCAGGGGCACGGAGGAAGCTGCTCAGAGGGTCTGAACCGATCCCAGGTCCTGGATGGGGCCGGCGCGATGAAGGGCGGTCACTGTGCATGGACCTGCTGGAGGAGATGACCACAGCTCTCCCACTCTTTCTTTTCCAGGTTTGAGAGCCCCCCCTTCCTCCCATCAAAAGCCAGGTGGGCTGTCCAGATACTGGCCCCAGGCAGGAGGGCAAAGCCGACACTGCATGGCCCTGGTTCTCTTGGGGCCTCTGGTGAGAACTGACTTCACTTTCCTGGTGGGCATCTAGGGGGTCGGACGAGCTCCCTCACAAGCCATCTTGGTCTGGGCAGTTTAGACGTGAGTTGTTCCAGGTTAGATGAAACTCTACATGAAAACTTCCAGAGTTGGACAGAGTCAAATCCTACTTCACCTTCCATTCACCGTCATCATCCATAGAACCAATCTCCCTCTGGGACCTCAAAGGTTGGGGTGTCCAGGCTCTAGGGCAGGATTCCTGGGTTCCTGGCCAAACCCTATCCAACAGTGCCCAGTCCCACTCCCTTTCCCTTGGATCCTCCCAGGTGGCCCCTGCCTGCCTGAGACCCCATGGGCACCTTTGGGGCTGGAGCTGACCAGTTTATTCCGTCCAGCTCCTTGTGAACCTTGCACTTCTGACATCAATAATTTATGGGGATCCCAGGGTGCAGGGAGCTGGCAGAGTGGCAGGTAGGGGGTGCCAGAGGCAAATCTGGGTCTAAAATAGGCATGTGTTTTGTGAGCAGGCCCCAAAGGGTGCGCCCGAGCTAGATGGCTTTGGAACCTGGTCATCAAGAAACTGATGGACGCTGGGCCCTGTGTGCAGCTGGGGAGTTTTCACTCCTTGTATGGCTCAAGGCCCCACTCAGATTCAGCCCAGGCCCTGAGAAGCCCCTGAGGGTCTAGGGGAGAATGGGGTCAGGGTGCAAGAGGGGGAAGGAAGGCCTTTGGGTAAAAGTAGTGGGAAGTGTGCTAGTGAAGGTGATGGTGGTCATGCTGGTGGTGCTGAGATGGTAGTCACAGTGCTGATGTGAGTGGGAGTGGTGGTGATAGTGATGGTGGTAGTGATGGTATAATGGTGATGATGGTGATGGGTGGTGGTGGTGGTGATGGTGGTAGTGAGGGTAGTGATGGTGATAGTGGTGGTGATGATGGTTGAGGTGGTGACGGTGATGGAGGTGGTAGAGGTGATGGTGATGGCGGTGATGGTGGTGGTGACAGTAGTGGTGGGATAGTGGTGATGATGGTAGCAGGGTGACAGCAGTGGTGGTAGTGATGATGATGGTGATGGTGGTGGTGATGGTGATGGTGGTGATGGTGGTGGTGATGGTGGTGGTGGTGATGGTGGTGGTGGTGATGGTGGTGGTGGTGGTGGTGGTGATGGTGGTGGTGGTGGTGGTGATGGTGGTGGTGGTGATGGTGGTGGAGGTGGTGATGGTGGTGGTGGTGCTGGTGGTAGTGCTGGTGGTGATGGTGGTGGAGGTTGTGATGGTGATGCTGGTGGTAGTAATGGTGGTGATGGTGGTGGTGGTGGTGTTGGTGGAAGTGATGATGTGATAGTGATAGTTGTGGAGGTGGTGATGGTGATGGTTGTGGTGGAAATGGTGGTAGTGGTGGTGATGGTGATGGTGGTGGCAGAGGTGGTGATGGTGATGGTTGTGGTGGAAATGGTGGTGGTGGTGGTGATGGTGATGGTGGTGGTGGTAGTGGTGCTGGTAATGGTGGTAATGGTGGTGGTGGTAGGGGAGAGGTGGGAGTGGTGGTAATGTTGGTGATGGTGGTGGTGGTGGTGATGGTGACACTGGTGGTAGTAATGGTGGTGATGGTGGTGGTGGTGATGGAGGTGGTGATGGTGGTGCTGGTGGAAGTGGTGATGGTGATGGTGATAGTTGTGGAGGTGGTGATGGTGATGGTTGTAGTGGAAATAGTGGTGGTGATGGTGATGGTGGTGGAGGTGGTGGTTATAGTGGTAATGGTGGTGGTGGTGGTAATGATGATGGTGGTGGTGGTGATGGTGGTGGTGGTGCTGGTGCTGGTGCTGGTACTGGTGGTAGTGGTGGTGATGATAGTGGTGATTATAATAACAACAGCAGCCAACATTTATTGAGCCACTGCAGGTGCCATACCTGTATTGTGGAGTTGATGTGCCTAATCTCATTGCACTTTTGTGACCACCCAAGGAAATTTGCCCATTTGCAGATGAAGAAACCAAGATTCAGAGAGTTCAAGTCACTTGCCCAAGGTCAGTGAGTAAGTGGCAAGGCTGGGAGAAGAACTCACATCTGCCTGCCTACACTGCACTGTTCTAACCTCTCATATCTGGCCCTTTCTGCAGGGACACAAAGTGGCAGGCCAGCCAAAGAAACTCAATGCCTCCCGCCTCTGTCCTTCCCATTCCCCTGGGCTGCCTTGCACCCGCCTGCCCTGTCAGCATCTGAGTCTGTGACTCCTCACTAAGCCCTTTGCAAAATAACTTCAAGTCGTTGTCTTCTTTGACCTCTGCAAGGGCTCTGAGGGGTAGGCCTTCTTAGGAGACAGGGAAACTAAGGCTGGAGAGGGGATGTGACTTGATGGAGGTCACAGCAGTTGAGGGGGTGACTGGCTAACAGCCCAGGACACCTGACACTCAGCCCAGGTGCTGCCCACTCACCTCCGTGGGGCCATCAGAGTGGCAGACTGGACCCAATGGGCACCATGAGACGGTAATAAGGACATCTCCAGGCTGTGCAAGCTTAGGTGAATATCTCAACCTCTCTGAACCATGATCAGGGCTCACTACAGGGCCTGCACGTGAGAAAATTTGGGCACATGGAGTGCAGGAAAGACTCATGCTGGACATGATGTGACAGCCCAGAGCCTTCGCATCCATGTAGGAGGCTACCCCTGCCCAGGATGGAATGCCCCTCATCCTAGAGGAGAGGCTCCACTTGGAGATCCAGGTGGATCCAGTTAGGGTCCAGTTGGAGACCACAAAAAAACCCCCTCCTACTAGTCTAGGTGACAGCCTGCGGAGGGGATGCAGCTTCCTGAGCTCATGCCGGCAAGGGGCTGAGCCATGGCTGTTCCACCGGGACCTGGCCCCACAGGGCTTTGCCTGGCTGCTCAGAACAAGAGGTGACCCCACTCCCACCCCACTATCACCATGGTGGCAAGGCCTCCTGGTGGGGGTGGAAAATCTAGGCCAGGCTTCAGCCCCCTCCACAGCACCCAAACGGCTGATAATGCGAGAAATTTCAAAAAACAAAACCAGATGCTTGTTTGAACATTTCTGGCACTCAGAAGGCTAGGAGTTCCATACCCAGAGCAGCTGCTTCCTCGTGTCTGCTGCCTCCCGTCTGCTGCCCTAGGCTTCCCCACCCTCTGGGCCCAGCCCCTGGCGACAGGGGCCCTGCTTCCCTGGGTCTCAGCCGCAGTCTATGCTGCAGCCCCTCACCCCACCCTCCACCCAGGCTCGGGAGGGCCGGAAGCCACACTCCTGCCCATGCAATCCCACTGACCCGCTCACCTGCCCCCTCCTCTCCTGAGAGGCCAGGGCCTTTGCCAGCCCCCAGAGGCTTCCTACAGAGAACATGTGGCTCTGGAGAAATGTGACTCAGACTCATGGCAGGAGCTCGGCAGAGCAGCAGGGAGGGGGCTGAGGCTCTGGGGGGCCTCAGCTGGCCTGGCACTTTGACTTGAAGGAAGGTTGCATTACCTACCAACTAACGCAGGAATACAGTCCGGTTTCCAGGCCTCCAAGGCCCCCATAGGGTCCCCCCAACCTCCAGGCCTTTCCTTGACATCCGCCCCAGGGTCTCCTTGGGGGAAGGAATCCGGGGAGGGGGCTCTGCCAAGCATCCCGAGGGCCCCTGGGGCCTCAGTTTCCCATCTGGACATGCAGAGGGTTGAGCTGGATGGTTTGTAACAGCTCTTCGAGTTCCAATTCTGCAGGATTCTAGAATGGCCCACCCTGCACAACCCCATCTCCATCACTAAGGGAAAATAAAAGGAAAAAAAATACCACCCACCCCATCTAATCCTTTCCCGGCTTATACCACGCAGCTCAGCTCTCTCTCGGCTCCTCTGGGGGATGATGGAAATGTGAATTTAAATAGAGTTATGTTGAAAGAACATTACCCAGCACGGTCCCAGCAGGGAGAAGTCCTGCTGAGACGCAGAAGCAGGGCCCGCAGTCGGCATGTTTACGAGAGAGGCCAGCACCTTCGGACAATTACAATCAGTACAGCTTGATTAGCCTTCCTCCTCGCCTCACCCCTGCCCATGAATCTCCTTAATAGCTAGCTACCTTCTTTTGGGGCACTGGGGTCAGCCGCTGGGGACTAGCTGTGTGTGGATAATCTCCCGGTGGCACCACTATGCCATCCACAGCTAACAGGCACTCCACACCAGCTTTCTGGGCAGCTTGCTCCCCCTCCTCAGTGGGGGTGGCCACCAGCCCAGGACAGGATTAGCATGGTTGTCTGCTCTGAGCTGAGGGCTCAGACACGGGGCTCCAGGCAGAATGGAACTGGTGCGATGAGCTGGAGGTATTTAGGGGGGGCCTGGCTTCCTCTGCACAACCCTGAGACAACTCTTATGCTCCCACAGTCCTCACACCTCGCTACTGCCTGGGCACCCTTGAGGGGAGTGACAGTCGGCTGTGCTCACTGCAGAGCACAGAGTGGTGCTGGGGCAGGGGAGTTGGTAACATAGAACCCAGCAGGGTCAGCTATGAGAGGTGGGAAGGCTGGCAGGGTGGGCTTGTCTTAGCAGTGGACTCCATGGGGGCTTCTGACATCCCAAAGCTCAGGCCAGGGGGCATGACCTAGGGGAGGGTCAGGAGCTGGGGACCTCATGGTGTTATGTTCCGGTAGACAGGACAGTTGGCGCTGGAACCTGGGGTGGCTACACAAGGGGACAAGGATTGTAGTGTCAGGGCAAGGGGTCCTCTGATATCATGTGGGTGGAAATCAGCATGCGTAAGGCAGTTCTCACAGGTGAAGGCCAGGACCTCCCACGGCCCTTCCTGACTGCAGGGTCTGATGGAAGGGAGTGGAGCCTGCTTTGGGGTATGGTTTCAGAAGCTGCTTTTGCCCGCAAAAGTGGTGCCACTAATGATGGTGGTAGTACTGATGATGGTGGTGGTGATGATGGTGGTGATAACGGTGGTAATCGTGATGATGGTAGTGATGATGGTGATGAGGATGGTGGGGATAATGATGGTGACGATGATGATGGTGATGGCGATGATGGTGGTGATGATGGTGATGAGGATGGTGGGGATAATGATGGTGATGATGATCATGGTGATGGTGACAATGATGATGGTGATGGTGATGATGGTAGTGATGATGGTGATGATGATGGTGGTGATAATGGTGGTAATGGTGATGATGGTGATGGTGATGATGGTGATGAGGATGGTGGGGATAACGATGGTGATGATGATGGTTGTGGTGACAGTGATTATGGTGATGGTGATGATGGTAGTGATGATGGTGATGAGGATGGTGGGGATAATAATGGTGACGATGATGATGGTGATGGTGATGATGGTGGTGATGAGGATGGTAAGGAAAATGATGGTAATAGTGGTGGTGCTGATGATGGTGCTGATGATGGTGATGATGGTGGTAATGATGGTGATGGTGGTGATGATGACGATAGTGGTGATGATGATGATAATGGTGATACTGGTGGTATTAGCCCTGCCCAGGGACAGTAACTTCTGACAAGATTTTCTGCACACCCACTGAGAGCTCTCCTCTACATTGGGACTCCCAGAGGTACCAGCAATGAGTCCAGTCTTTGAGGGACATATTGTCAGCTTCTTGAGGACAGGCTGGGTTTCTTTCTCATTCAGCCCTCTGCTCAACCACAGGCCTCTCTGAGAAGGGACAAGAGGAGATGCAGTCTTGGGCAGGAGACAAGATGACAGAGGGGAACTGGTGAGTGACAGAAGAGGCCTGGAATTTGATGGCTGTGTAAATGGCCGTAGTGCTGCAAGAATCTAGAACTGAAGGAAAATACTGAGGCACAGGGGCTGAGGGGCTTCAAATGAAGGCAGAGGCCCAAGATGGGGCAGGATTCTTGGTGGGTGATAGGCTGGCTAAGGGTGTGGTGGTGGGAAGGAAGTGACTGGCACAGAGGAAACATTCAGTGAAGAAATGAGGGATTGGTTTGGATGGGGTGGGGTTGACTGCCAAGAAAATGGTTTGGGCTTTTCTTGTTGAAAATGGGGACCCCCTGGCTGCCTGAGAGTAAAGGCTGAAATGAGGTAGACAGGATTCAGGAAGATATGTTGATGGTGCTATTTGGGGTAGACTGGGTTCTAGGTGCTGGATAATCATAATAAAACAACAGTGTCCACCACTTACTGAGCGCCTGCAGGTGTCCAGCACTGGGCTCGGCACTTATCAGACCCATCTCCCTGAGTCCTCTTTGTACCCTGGCAGGCAATTGTGGTGGTTTTTAAAACTGCCCTTTCTGGCTGGGTGCAGTGGCTCACACCTGTAATCCCAGCACTTTGGGAGGCCAAGGCAGGCAGATCACTTGAAGTCAGGAGTTTGAGACCAGCCTGGCCAATGTGGCAAAATCTGTCTCTACTAAAAATACAAACATTAGATGGGCATGATGGTGCACGCCTGTAATCCCAGCTACTCAGGAGGCTGAGGCAGGAGAATTGCTTCAATCCAGGGGGTGGAGGCTGCAGTGAGCTGAGATAGTGCCACTGCACTCCAACCTGGATGACAGAGTGAGACTCAGTTTCAAACAAACAAACAAACAAACAAAAAACTACCCACTCTTCTCTTAGGACAAGCCTAGTTCCCATGCTCTTGAGTGTGGATGGTATGTAGGGACTCACTTGTAATCAATAGAATGTGGTGGAAATGATGGAGTGTGACTTTCGAGAGTAGGTTATAAAGATTGTGGCTTCCATCTTGCTCTCTCTCTCGGATTGCGTGTTCTGGTTGGCAATCTGTGAAGCTGAGTGTCCTTAAAACCAAGTTGCCGGCTGGGCGCAGTGGCTCACACCTGTAATCCCAGCACTTTGGGAGGCTGAGGTGGGTGGATCACAAGGTCAGAAGATCAAGACCATCCTGGCTAATGCGGTGAAACCCAGTCTCTACTAAAAGTACAAAAAGTTAGCCAGGAGTGGTGATGGGCACCTGTAGTCCCAGCTACTCGGGAGGCTGAAGCAGGAGAATGGCGTGAACCCGGGAGGCAGAGCTTGCAGTGAGCCGAGATTGTGCCACTGCACTCCAGCCTGGGCGACAGAGGAAGACTCCATCTCACAAAACAAAACAAAAACAAAACAAAACAAAAAACAAAGCTGCCATGTTGTGAGGACACTCAAGCCACCCTATGGTGAAGTCTAGGGGGCAGGAAATCGAGGCCACCAGCCAAACAGCCATACGACAGCACCATCTTGGAAGTAGATCCTCCAGCCCCAGTCAAGCCGTCAGATGATGCAGCCCCAGCCAACATAATGACTGCAACTTATTGAGGGACCCTGAATAGGACCCAACCAACTAAGCTGCTCCTGAATTCCTGAGCCTTGCATGTTTTGAGCTGCTCCATTTTGGGGTAATTTGTTCTGCAGCAATGGATATCCAACACAGTATTTTTGTTATCCTTCCTGTTCAGACTAGAAAATCCAAGCTGGGAGGCTTCCAGGCAGGGAGCCTGGCTTAAGCAAAGGTGTCCTGGCTGGCACACTTGTTTCAGCAAGAGAAGCTTTCATCAGGATCAAATGGGCTTTGGGTACAGACTGAGCGGTTGGGGTTTGCATCCCTTCCCCACTTCTGACGCCTGCAGTGGGGAGCCCCCCTCTCAGCTTCAGAGCTGCCCTCTGGACTCCGGAGTGAGGAGGCTGCTTCACAGGTGGTTGCTTTGCAATGGAAAGTGGAACCAAGCGGGCCAGGGATCTCATTCATTCATTGATTCATTCCTTCAATCACAACCAAACCCCTACAGTGTGCCAGGGGCACCTGCACATGAAGACTCTCCCTGCTGGGACACAGAATGGGACCCAGGGTTCTGGGATGGAGATCACCCCCATGTCCTCAGGTGCAGAGACAGGCAGATGTGGGCAGGGCGGAGGGAGGCCAAGGCTGTACGCTTCCTATTGACTTAAGACAGTGTGGGAAAAAGATGGGAGATTGGAAAGCAAGGCCAGAGCTGGGCACCGGGGATGGAGAGTCTTAAAGACAGTCCTGCTCTTTGACCCTGTAATTCTCTTCCTGGGAATCCACCCTAAGGAAGTAATTAGCAAGGCAAACTGCAATTGAGGGCAAGGCTGTTCGCTATGCACTGTTTACAACAACTAGAAAGTAGAAATAAGTGTTCAGAAATAAGGGAGGTTTACAAACACCAATGCACCTCCCCCACCCACTCTGGAGTTAGATGACCTGGGTATAGATCTTTAAGTCTTCAACCGTGTGGCCACTCCGTGCTCAGTTTCCTCACCTGTGTCCGGGGATAAAGAGTCACTGCCAGGATTGGATGAGTCGGCACGTGTTGCACACCCAGCTCAGCTGCTGGTACAAAGAACATCCTACGTATTAGCTAATATCACTGTCAAACAGGCTTAGGTTTAAAGGTGAGTTTGGGAGCTTTATTTATTTATTTATGATGTTTTAATTTTTATTGTTTGAGACAGAGTCTCACTCTGTCATCCAGGTTGGAGTGCAGGGGTGTGATCATGGCTTACTGCAGCCTTGACCTTCTGGGCTCAAGCGATCCTCCCACCTCAGCCTCTCGAGTAGCTGGGGCCACAGGCACGCACAACTACACCTGGCTATTTTTTTAAAATTTTTTGTAGAGAGGGGGTCTTGTTATGTTGTCCAGGTTGGTCTCAAGCTCCTGGGCTCAAGCAATGCTCCTACCTTGGCTTCCCAAAGTGCTGAGATTACAGGTGTGAGCCACTTTGCCCAGCTTGAATTTTTGAATTTGTTTTTTTTTTTTTGTTTTGGGGTGCAGTGGTGCAATCATAGCTCACAACCACCTTGAATTCCTGGACTCTAGGGATCCTCCTACTTCAGCCTCCCAAGTAGCTGAGACTACAGGCATGCACCAGCATGCCTGGCTTATTTTTTTATTTTTTTGTAGAGATGGGATCTCATTATGTTGCCCAGGCTGGTCTTGAACTCTTGGGCTCAAGCAATCCTCCTGCCTCAGCCTCCCAAAGTGTTGGGATTACAGGTGCAAGCCACTACACCTGGCTTGAGTTTTCGGATTTTGAAGAACATGAGGGAAATTCTCACAATCACGTGGGATCTATTGTATAACCTCAGTCTGGGCAAGACAGGGTCAGTGGGGCACACTCACCCCTGCCTCGGTCATTGTCACATAGCAGCAGTAGGTGCTGCAAGAACAGAGGTTAAAGGAGGATTTGCTGAATGGTTATGAAAGGAAATGGGAGGCACACATCAAGCCCACACACATAGCACCCGGTTGCCTTATGGTGGCTTTTGCCAAGCAGAGATGTAAATAGCAGTGGCTTATTTGGAGGTGACCCAGGAAGCGCTGGAAGGCGAGTGGAGGGGGAGACGAGGAGAGGAAGGCATCCAAAACTGTGTGTGCTGTGTGTTAGATGAAGCACTGGGCACTGGGGCTGGAGAGCCCAGGGGAACTCTGGGAAACATGTAGAACATGCCCTTCCAAAGGGCGAGGGAGCTGGGGTATTTATCCTCTGACTCTTCCAACCTCCATCTGCCATCAGCTGAGGGCTGTACTTGTGGGGAGAAGGTGCAATGGCAGGTCTTGGCATGTTCTGGAAGGTTGAGCACTGAGTGGCCACGTGGATGGAGATCCAATGGTGCGAGCTGCATTGGTACATGGTGAATGTTGAATAAACACTGCTATTGTTTTCCCATCCCAACCCCAAGTGCCTGCCACAGAAACAATCATGAAGATCCTTCTCCCTGTCCACGTTGCACATCAGTACAGACAAATAGATTCCCAAGAAGTTGCTGGTCCTGCTGACCCAATATTTACAAGTCTCTGGCAATTACTAAGAAACGAGAAGCTGGGCGAAGTGGCTCACACCTGTAATCCCTGCACTTTGGGAGGCCAAGGTGCAAGGATATCTTGAGCCCAGGAGTTGCCCAGACCAGCCTGGGCAACATAGCAAAACCCAGTCTCTACAAAAAATGAAATAAATTAGCTGGTGTGCACCTGTAGTCCTAGCTACATGGTGGTGTGCACCTGTAGTCCTAGCTACTTAGGAGGCTGAGGCAGGAGAATCAGAGGATCACTTGAGCGCAGGAGGTAGAGGCTGCAGTGAGCCATGATGGTGCCATTGCTCTACAGCCTGGGCAACAGAGTGAGACCCTGTCTCAAAAAGAAGAAAAAAGAAGAAGAAGAAAAGAAAACAGAGACTAGAAGGAAGCACCCCAAAATAGTAACCAGGCTTATCTCTGGGTACAGTGATAATAGGTGATTTTTATAATTAGAATACAAATGTGAAATTTAAAAGAAATACAGATGGCGTGTGGCAGGAGCTACCATGAAGAAAACACATAAGAAGTGTCTCCTTTAAGCCCACAGTGAACTGCATGATAGTAAAACAAATGAATGTTTGCTGAACACCTGCTGTGTGCTGGCCAAGCCCTCGGGTGCACGATCTTATTTCCTCCTGTCACTGCCCTGGGAGGGAAGACAGAACCTTGCCTCTGCTTGTGTATCATTCAGTTTTGTCTGTGCTATTCTGTGTAACAACCACTCCCAATATTCAGTGGCTTGCAGAAACAGCATTTATTTTCCTGGCTCATAGATCTGCCAGGTTCAGGTCTGTGCCACATGTCTGTCAGCCTTCTGGGACCAAGAAGTATTCTCATGGCCATGAGGGAACTACAGAGTGTGCCTCTTAAGGCCAAGGTAAGTCATACAGCCAAGTCTAAGGTTGATGGGGTAGGAGACACTGGATGCACCAGGCAAAGGGTGTGGGCATGTAAATCTCTAACAGTGAGGGAGGACTTAGGAGCAAGGATTCCATCACCCCAAGAGCCATCACTCACCTGCAGCCCCTTCTAGAGTCAATGACTCCCCAGAACCCATCACCCACCTGCAGCCCATCACCCACCTGCAGCGCTTTCTAGAGTCAATGACTCCCCAGAACCCATCGCCCACCTGCAGCCTCTTGTAGAGTCAGTGACTCCCCAGAAACCATCACCCACCTGCAGCTCATCGCCCACCTGCAACCCCTTCTAGAGTCAATGACTCTCCAGAGCCATCACCCACCTCAAGCCTCTCAGAGTTGATGACTCCAGCCTGGATCTCTCTGGACTCTGGACTTGTATATTTGACGCCCACTCCATGCCCTTCCTGGAGGTCTAATAGGCAGCTGAAACGTAACACAGCCAGAACAAAACTCCTGATCACAGCCTGTTTCTCCTCCAGGTCTCCCCATCTCAGTGAGTGGCCCCACCATCCACCTGTGTCATGGGCCCCAGCTCTCGGCTCCGTCCGCTACCTTACTCCTCATCTACTCCATCAGTCAGGCCTCCTGGTGCCATCTCCAGAACTTGTCCCACGTCCACGTCTGTCCATGTCTCACTGACTCCACTGCCAATGCCCCAGTCTGAACGACCTTCATCTCCTGCCAGGACAGCTGGCCTGACCTCCTCACTGGTCCCCACCGCCCCAGAGCCCCTCAGAGCCCATCCTCGACACAGCAGCTAGAACGAGCGTGCAAAATTGTCCGTCAGCTCATGGCATGCCCCTTTCTCCCCTCTCCCCACCTGCAATCTTCCAGTGGTTTTTTCTTTTTCTGTTTTTTTTAAGATAGAGTCTCACTCCATTGCCCAGGCTGGAGTGCAGTGGTGCCATCTTGGCTCACTGCAACCTCCACCTCCCTGGTTCAAGCAATTCTGCTGTCTCAGCCTCCCAGGTAGCTGGGATTACAGGTGCCCATCACTAAGCTTGGCTAATTTTTGTATTTTTAGTAGAGACGGGGTTTCACCATATTGGTCAGACTGGTCTCGAGCTCCTGACCTCAGGTGATCCACCTGCGTCAGCCTCCCACAGTGCTGGGATTACAGGTGTAAGCCACCATGCCCAACCCTTCAATGGTTTTCTATTGCAACCGCGTGCTATCCAAACTCATCACCGGTGTGTACCTTCCATCGCTCATTCTCTCTCCGGTCTCATTTCTCCTCCCACCTGTCACTGCTTCAAACACAAGGCCTCTTTTCACATCTTAACACACACCAGCCTCGTTCCTGCCCAGGGCCTTTGCAACTGCCACTCCCTCAGCACCTCCCATGTGGTCCTTCAAATACCACCTCCTCACAGCCTCTTCCCCAGCCATTCTATATGACCTCCTCACTGGTCCCCACCACCCCAGAGCCCCTCAGAGTCCATCCTTGACACAGCAGCTAGAATGAGCGTGCATAATTGTCTGTCAACTCATGACATGCCCCTTTCTCCCCACCTGCAGTCTTCCAATGGTTTTGTTTTCTTATCACCATTGAATATGACTTATTTGTTCGTTAGAACTAAACTATACATGGTAGTACTCAATAAATATTTGTTGAAAGAACCTGCTGGTGGATGGGATGTGGGAGGTAGGGGTAGAGGCAAGAGAGTCTCCCAGGGCACACGGGTGGTCGGGAGAGCTTTCGGGTAGGCCTGCAAGGAAACCTGGGTTCCGTTGGGGGCACTGCTCAGGAACACCAGGCCCTGTGAATTCCCCCAAGGCTCAGGCAGGGAGCTACCCATCAAGAAGCAATACAGGTGGGGCTCTAACCAAGGTTCTGTCTACGCAGCTTCACCTCCTTCTCCAGGCGGGGGCGTCAAAGTGGGGCCCAGAGGATGAGAAGTGCAGCACCCAGAACCCCAACCACAAAGCCTTGGGCCCTAGGAAGCCAAGTTAAAGCCAGGGCCATGCCCCCAGGGAATGGGCAGACGGGGAGAAATTCTACCTGGGGGAAAGGAAGGTGCCAGGGGAAGATTTCTCCTGCAAATTGATAACCACTGGCCAGTTGAAGATTTGGGGGTTTGAATGTATAATTCTGCCAGTAGGAGTGTCAAGCAGTACAGCCATGTCAGAAAGCAATTTGTCCGTTTTTTTTTTTTTTTTTTTTTTTTTTTTTAATAAGGGCACAGCTGTTTGGTCACTGATGTTAGAGGGTGCTGGGTACTTGCAGCTATGCAGGTGGGAGGGGTGACTGGGAAACAGAACTGAGATTGGCAGCTCTTCCGTACCACTGGCAGCTTTCTGAGGTTTGACTCAGATGCCAACATCCTCGGAGGCACAGATGACAATTGATCTGCCCTTCCCTCCCCACCACGGCTTTAAGACACACCCTCGGGCAGGAGTGGTGCCAAACGGGGATACCTACCAGGGCAGAGCTGCACCCAGGGACAGGTGGTCCCCCCATCCCAAGAGCCCAAACTGAATTAGGACAAGGCAGAGTGGGTGAGGCTGCAGAGGAGGTGCTGGGTGGATGTTTGTGGAATGACTGACTGAATGAATGAACTGAGCAAGTGAGTGACAAGGGCACCCGGCACACACACCACAGCCACCATCTCTCACTGTGACACTCAAAGGGACGTTGGAAGAAAATCGGGAACCTGGAACCCCAAGTGCTCCTAGTGGGGGTATCAAATAGGACAGCCACATCGTAAAGCAATTTTGTAGTTTCTGATAAAGTTAAACACAGTCCCACCCTATGACCCAGCAATTCCACTCCTGGGTATATGACCAAAGAATGTGTGCATATGTGTACCAGGGACAAGTGCACAAATGTCCACAGCAACACCGTTCTCAACAGCTCCAACTGGAAGCAGGTCAAATGCCCACCAACAGGAAAATGGTTAAGCAGATTGTGGCAGAACCGTATGATGAAATACACGGCAGTAAAAAGGAGTGAGCTGCCAATATACACACAACATGGATGCACCCACAGCTCACCTGGGGAGTGAAGGAGCGAAGGAAGCCAGACCCAAAAGAGTATGCCCTGCAGGTCTCCATTTACATAAAGTAAGAAAAGGCAAAAATAAGCTGACAGAAATCAGAACGGTGGTTGCAGGGGAAGCTACTGGAAAGGGGCATGGAAACTTTCTAGGGTGACAGAAATATTCTCTGTCTTTTTTGTTTGTTTCGAGACAGAGTCTCACTCTGTCACCCAGGCTGGAGTGCAATGGGACAATCTCGGCTTACTGCAACCTCTGCTGCCCAGGTTCAAGCGATTCTCCTGCCTCAGGCTCCCGAGTAGCTGGGATTACAGGCACCTGCCACCGCGCCTGGTTAATTTTTGTATTTTAGTAGAGACGGGGTTTCACCATATTGGTCAGGCTGGTCTTGAAGTCCCGACCTTGTGATCCACCCGCCTCGGCCTCCCAAAGTGCTGGGATTATAGGCATGAGCCACAGCACCCGGCCATCTTTTTTTTTTTTTTTTTAAGCAGGGTCTTGCTTTGTCATCCAGGCTGGAGGGCAGGGCAGTGGCATGATCATGGCTCGCTGCAGCCTCAAGCTCCTGGGCTCAAGGGACCAGTCTTCCTAGTAGCTGGAATCACAGGCACACGTCACCACTCCCAGCTAATTTTTTCTGTTTCTTGTAGAGATGGATTCTCACCATGTTACCCAGGCTGGTCTCAAACTCCCGAGCTCAAGCGATCCTCTCGCCTGGGCTTCCCAAAGCACTGGGAATCCGGGTGTGAGTCACCACGCCTGGCCATGTTTTGAGTCCTGATTGGCATGGTGGTCAAAACTCCCCAATGGTACCCTTAAGATGTGTCCATCTTAATATATGTAAATTTGACTTTAAAATTTAAGAAAGAAAATAAAAATAGGCGTTCGAGAAGAAGAGACTTTTGCTTTCAACAATATGGCAGACCAGACACCCAAACAAAAACTTGGATACAATAACTTGGATCCTTTTCAAGGCACAGCCAAATAGGAAACAAAAAGCAGTAGGAAACCCAGAGCAGCTGGGCCTGAAGCCATGGAGGCCGAAGGCATCACCAGTTATGGGCACCATGGCCTTGGGTGTCATGGCCCAGGACACAGGCCTTGGGCCCCAAGGAGGCAGGGAGCCAGACCCAAACTAAAGCCAGGGCCACACCCTGAATGAACTGGCAGAGTAGGAAAATTCTCTCTGCAGGGGAAAAAGGAAGATGACAAGGAAACTAGGAAGATGACAAGGAAAAAATTTCCCCCATAAATTAATAACCACAGGCCTGTCCTCATGAATATTTTGGATCTGAATTTATTCTACATGCAAGACGGGAACTAAACTTCAAGCAGTCCGAGGTTTGGAGTGTCTTCCGGTGCCTTGTGGAAATACAAGCTCATCCTCCAGGGAGAGACAGACTACCGGCCTAGACACACTGATTCCCACGGATAAAACTCTAACAAAGATGGAACTCGCAATGCAAAATTGCAAAACACGTGACACAAGCCACCATACATGAGAGCTGGAGGAATTAACAACTAACCGGATTTGCACCCCAGGGACTTCAGATGGTGGAATTCTGGTAGACAGAATCTAACAGAAGGATGAGAAGAAGACGCAGCATTTTTGAAAGCTTGGCCTCTTGTTTGGTCGGGATGCGGCCACCGGTTGTATTCAGACTTCCGTGCAAGAAGTTCATTTACCACACCCAGTTCCTCTCATTCAACAAGAAACATTTGTACCCCAAGTGTTAGCTGCCCGGGGTCCCCAAATTCTGCATCTGTGAGGTTGGAATGTGTCTCGAAAATGCAGATTGAAGTGATACAAGCTCAGGCACTCCCGCCTCAACCCCTGGCTGGATTTCCTGCTCGGTCTGAATTCTGGGTCCCGATAGGACCCCTCTTCTCCCCTCCCCACCTGTGCTGGACAGCTCCCTCTTCCTTTCCTGGACTTTGGTGTGAGGCAGGGCCCACTCTTTTCATTTCCCCAAACCATCACCAACACAAGACTATTGAGCAGGGAGGACTTTATACCAAGGATTGGAGGATAATGAATGGGATTCTGCAGCATGACACTGAAAATCACTTTCCATGCAAGAGCAAACATCCCCTGGTGTGTATTGCATCAGTGCTGTGGTTCCCAGCACTGTGGGCCCTCCCCGGAACCCCAACTGCCTGGGGGTTCTGCCCCCTACCTCATGCTGTCTCACCTCCACCCCTCCACCTGGGCATTTCTTGCTGGGTTTCCTGCAGCTTCTCCTCCCAGGTCAGCCTCGAGCCTCTGCTTTTCACACCTAAATAGTCAGTCCATCAGGATGTTCTGCTGAAAAAAGAAAAAAAAAAAAGTCAGTTTTCTCCCTAAGAGGAACTCTGCATCCAGCTTTTAAAATCACGTTTCCCCTTTCTGCTCTGCATTTATTGAGCACTGACGGTGTTAGAAGACCTGTGGGAAGGGCTAGAGACACAAAGACAGAACTGGCAGGTGCTGTCCTCACCTGGAGTGACCACATTGTCCTGTTCCTGGGTTCTAGCCTCAGCCTTGACAGTCCAGCCTCAGACACATCACAAGATGCCACACACAGCATTCCAGTGGGCTCAGGGCACAGACCCACCACCCAGGCACCCATGAATTGACACAAAGGCTGCGCGCACACACACTCACACACACAAACACACACACTCACTCATACACATACTCACACACACACATTCACACACACTCACATACACTCACACACAAACACACACAAAACACACAAACACGCACAAACACACACACACACAAACACACACACACACTCATACACACACATTCACACACACTCATACACTCACACACGTGCACACACACTCACACACACAAACACGCACACACATTCACACAGACACATTCACACACACACACAAACACGCACATACGTTCACATACACTCATATACACACACACTCATACACAAACACGCACATTCACACACATGCGCACAAACACGCACACACATTCACACACACAAACACGCACACACATTCACACACAACCACACACAAACACGCACACACATTCACATACACAAACACACACACACTTACACACAAACACGCACCACATTCACACACCAACCACACACCAAAACACGCACACGATTCACACACACAAAACACGCACACATTCACACACCAAACGCACACGCATCACGCCACACACATTCACACACACTCATACACACACACACATTCTCTCCGTGCTAATTCCTCACGCGCTTTGATCACGGCCTCTCATCTGTCATCACCACTCAATGTTGACAAGCAAAATAAAAAGAAAGAAAGAAAGAAATTCGCCCCGTCACTTGGACTCCCCACCACAGGGCTTGGCAGCACCCCCAACCCCGCCTTTGTATTATGGGTTTATGTCAAGGTATGTTGGATTCTAAATTAAATGTCAGCCCACTGTACATTTCTGGCTCCAGCCGCAGAAAATAAGGAGCTGGCGTTGGAGACCATCCAGTCGTTCAGCTCCCCGTGCCTAACCGTGAGGGGTGACAAGCCCATTGAATCACCGCACAGTAGATTTCCACACCACAGGAAGCCAAGATACATTTATTTTTAATGATAAATGTGACTGTCAGAGTTAAGTTGAAACAGCTTTATGGTGAGAGCTGAGTGCCCTTGGCAGTGCAGGGCAGAGGCTGAGTGGATGGGGACTAGAGGTCCCGACCTTCTGGCCAGTCAGTCCCCCAGGCCCAGAGAGACAGGCACATTGGCTATTCTGCCCACGTCCGCTAAGCCCTGCTGAATGCTGGCTCAGCGCACTCACCGGGTGACTCAGGCCCCGCTCTGGCAGACCAAGAGGCACCGAGGTATTGAAAAAAGAGAGATGGTCTCTAGAAGTGCACAGACTAGGGTTCAAATTCTGCCCCACCGGCCAGCTGCAGGGGCTCACGCCTGTAATCCCAGCACTTTGGGAGGCCGAGGTGGGCAAATCGGGAGGTCAAGAGATCGAGACCATCCTGGCAAACATGGTGAAACCCTGTCTCTACTAAAAATACAAAAATTAGCTGGGTGTAGTGGTGTGCGCATGTAGTCCTAGCTACTAGGGAGGCTGAGGCAGGAGAATCGCTTGAACCCAGGAGGTTGCAGTGAGCCAACAAGCTGAGATCGCACCACTGCACTCCAACCTGGCAACAGATAGAGACTCTGTCTCAAAAAAAAAAAGAAATCTGCCCCACCAATGGCTGTGTGGTCTTGATCGAGTTACTTAACCTCTCTGAGCTTCTATTGCCTCATCTAGAAAATGAGGCTATTAATAACACTTACAGGTCTTGGGTGAGGATTGCTTGAAATAAGATGGTATTGCTAATGGTATTGATGTATCCAGCACATGGAAAATGTTTGGCAAATGGTAATTCCATTTTTTTTTTTTTTTTTTTTTTGAGACAATCTTGCTCTGTTGCCAAGGCTGGAGTGCAGTGGCACAATCTCGGCTCACTGCAGCCTCTGCCTCATGGGTTCTAAGCGATTCTCCTGCCTCAGTCTCTGGAGTAGCTGGGATTACAGGAGTGCGCCACCACGCCTGGCTAATTTTGTATTTTTAGTAGAGATGGGGTATCACCATGTTGGCCAAGCTGGTCTCGAACTCCTGATCTCAGGTGATCTACTGGCCTTGCTCTCCCAAAGTGCTGGAATCACAGGTGTGAGCCCCTATGCCTGGCCCCATATTAATCGTATCATCTTGTTAATTACACAATTACCCAGGTCATGTAATTTACCTTTCTGAATCAGTTTCCTCATCCACAAAATGGGGACAATAGTGCCCACTTAGAGCGGCTGGGAGGGTATAAGGTGCCCAGCACGGGGCTGAGCGTAAGGGTGCTGCCAACAGGTGGCTGTTGGTCACGGCTGGCACCCTGAATGTTCTCCCCCTATGTCCCTGGCTGCTGTTCCTTGTCTCCCCTTGGGCTCTTCTTTCCACCTCTCCCATGTCGCCATACTGCCTGCCCTGCACCCACTCCCTGCTAAGGGAGGGGTCCTGCATTAGGCCCCCAACAGCCATGCCCCCATATTGAACCTGACCAAGGTCTGATTGGTTGGTACCTGACCAAGGACAGCTGTCTCTGGCCATCTGCCACCTATGATTGATATGCCTGGTTCAGTCCTAAATAGGAGTTGCCCATTGGTGGGGCCATCATATCCAGTTGACCTTGGAAACACAACATAGGAACAGGCAGAATTGGTGAGGCAGACAGAGGAAGGTGAGGGGATGCGCAGAGAGTGAACAAGTGTACCAGACAACCTCAAGTCTAACCCCATGTAGCCTCCTGGTCCCGGGTTCCAGCATCCTGAGGTGCTGGCTCATCCCTGACAAGGAATGCTCAGTCTTGGGCCGGCTGGAAAGCCCTGATTCTGTCCTGTCCCATCTGCTGAGCACAGCCAAGCTTGCCCCCAGCGCTCTGTGGCCATCAACCTTGTCAAAGGGAAATTTGAGGGTGGAGGGCCTGTCTGCTCTGTGGGGTCGGCTGCCCTATCTCTGGCACAGATCTTGGCTGTGGCTCAGCACTGGCTTCTGGGATCCACTTCCATTTTATTCCTCTCCACCAATTCGGAGGCTCCAGTGAATGGGGGTGGCCCTCCCTTCTCCCAGAACGATGCCCTAAGTATGTCCGCGGAGTGCAGCGTGTAAAGCTCTGAGCAGATGCCTGCAGGCTCATGACAGTCCTGCATCACGGCTGACCCTTCTCCCGGGGTGTGAAGCAGAGGTGTCAGCACAGAGGGGGTGACAGAGTGAGACCCGCTCCCAAAGACACACATGGAAGGCACACCCGCAGGCTGGAAAGTTGAGAAACTTGTGGCTGAGCGGGTGAGATGATTCAACCTCCAACCTCCTCCAACACTCCCAGGAGGAGCCGCTAGGTGGCCCCGCTTACCTGTCCAACAGCGCTTCTGCAGGCCTGGAAGGAGATCTTCCAGAGCGTCCTCCCGTCCTCTCGTCCTCCCGTCCTCCGGTTTGCACCTGCCCAGGTACCCCCGGTTCACTCCCCGAGCTCCGCCTTCCCTTCTGTGGCCCCGCCATTGGAAATGCCTTTCCCTCAGCACCCAGACGTCTGGATGCTGCCTTCATGGGCCTTGGGGGTGGGCTCACACCCCTGCATCCCAGGATGCTTCCCTGACTGCTGGTAGCACACCCCCAAGATCTCCTCCGTTGGCCCTTAGCACCCCTCCCTTGGGTTCTCAGTTCAGCTCCCTATCCTCGCTCCACCCCCAGGGTGATCTTTTATCTGTGCACAAATGCGTCTGAAGTTTACATCCTCTCCCCAAACTGTGGAGTCAGAGCCTTGCATTTCTGCCACCTGCCTGCTTTGTGCCTGTAACTGCACAGGGGCCTGCAAACTTCGCCACTCCCCAACAATAGGCAAGTCCTTGTTTACAAGGAAACCGAGGCTTGGGGATGACGTGGAATCTGCCCAAGGTCACAGCAGGAACACCTGAGCCTTGCCCTGCTCAGGTGCTGTGATGCACTGTGGCAGAGCCCTTCCGAAGCGTGTGCGGTTAACCCTTTGGCTTACATGGGGAAACTGAGGCCAGGAGAGGTATGTTGCTTGCCCTCAGCCACACAGCCAGGGCCCTGTGCCCTCTACCACATCCTTCTTCCCAAGTCTGAGGGCCCTCTAGGTCACCTGCTGACCCTCTTAATTCATAGGAAAGGCCCAGGGCCGAGAAACAGCCAGAGGCCAGAATTGGAACCCGGGTCTCCTGATTGCCAGCCATTGCTGTGGGATCCTCTCCAACTCCCGGGCCGCCTCAGTTCGGGAAGCCGGGATCGGGCCGCAGGTGAGGCCAGCGGTCGTCCTGGAAGGAAAAGGCGGCTGGGGACAAACAGCTGGTGGCTTGTGAACCCAGCGCCTGGCGGGTGACAGTCTCCTCGGATGGCACGGGGCCCAGGGAGTGCCCCAGCCCAGGCTGGACGCGGCCCCCACCCCCAGCCAGTCTGCCCTGCCGGTGCCGGACGCGTAGAGGGATCGGGAGAGGGACGAAGATGGGGCGACAGACTGGCAGCCAGTGGGGGAGAGACGGAGACGGTGCCAGGGAACAGCGCGGCGGCCAAGGCGCCCCGGGAGCCGGAAAACAGCTTTGGGGAGAAGCGGGGGCGGGGAACGGGGGTGTCTGTCTGGAGCTGGGGAGCAGAAAAGATGGGGCTGCAGAAAGGGGCGGAGGAGGGGCGGCCGGCGGGCTCGGCGGGAGGGGAGCGCGGCGTCGGGCAGTGTGGGCGCCTCCCGGTCGGAAGCCACAATAGCAGCTCCTTCGCCGCGCAGATTAAGGACTTTGTCAATTACCTCCGAAAGCCGCTCCGGGCGGATTAAATGCTTTTAAAAGTGCTGCTGGTGGGAAGGGGCAACTAAGAAGCCCCCTCCCGGCACAAATCCCCTCCCGGCGGAGGAGGAGATGGTGGCTGGGACCGCGCGGGGCGCGCCGGGGAGCGCGGGCGATCCACCGGGAGCGCGGGTCAAGCGCAGAGCGACTCGGGACCACAGAGCAGTCGACTGTGGCAGTGGCGGGGACCCCCATTTCGCCCACGGGCCGCCCGGGCCAGGGGGCGTCGGGTGGGCTCTCCGACCGCGGGCGTGAGGGCAGGGGTCTGCGGAAGCGAACTGGGACGCCCCCAGGACCAGGCTCACGCGTCGGGGTCGGGAGCAGGGAGTTCCCCGGGGGCTGGAGACCCCACAGCTGGGTGCACTTGCCCCAGAACCTGGACCGAGACCTCGCAGGGCCCGCAAGGACGCACCCCCACCGAACCTGCCCCAGGTGCAGCCAGGATCTTGGGGCGAGCCCTGCTCCTTGAGCCGGGAGGGAGCCAGGAGGAGCGCCGCGCCACTCCCCCGAGACGCCTAACCGGCCGGCAGGGGCGCCCTTGGGGTCCGCCCCGCGCACGGTGAGTTGTGCGAGTCCGGCCCGGGAGGAAGTTTGAGCAGAGACGCAGCCGGGGGGCTATCAAGCCCCTCCGGGAGCCAGCAGGAGCCGGGCTGCCCGCGGCTGTTTGCTGCCCTTCGGCGGGCCGCGGTGTCTGGGGGTCAGTTCGGCCTCCTTTCTTTCTCTTGGCCTTTTCGGAGGCGGAGTTCACTATCCAAGTCCGCGGGTGTGAGCGCGCGCGCGTGTGTGAGTGTGTCGGGGGAGGCCAAGGGGAGCAATAAAAAGCAAAGAGAGTCCGAGACCAGAAAAGACGCGGAGATTAAGAAGGAAGGAGGAGGGACGAGGGAGGAGGGAAAGGAGCGCGCCAGGGAGGCGCGGGAGCCGTGAGCGGGGACGGCGCGCAGCGCGAGCGGCGGGCGTTGGGCTGGCGGCTCTCGCGCTCCCGCTCCCGCTCCCGCCCGCACACAGCGGCGGCGCTCATCCGCACACGCCTGCCCGCTCCCGGGCCGCCCCGGCGCGGGGCCACAGAGGCGGGGACCCCGGTGAACAAGCGCGCCCCGCGCCCGCGTCCGCGCCGCACCCCGCCCGCCTTTGCGCTCCGCAGCGGCGCGCCTCGCCCGGCGCCCCGCCAGTCCTGCCGGAAGATGGTCAACGACCGGTGGAAGACCATGGGCGGCGCTGCCCAACTTGAGGACCGGCCGCGCGACAAGCCGCAGGTACGCGCGGGCGCTGGGACACTGGGCCTGGGCGGCTGGCCAGGCGGTGGCTGCTCGGGCCGGCGGGGCGGGCACCCAGTGCGGGGCCTGGAGTTTAGAGCGCACCCCTTCAAGGCTCCGGAGGCACGGGCCGGGATGGGGACCCTCCTCTCCTCCTCCCCTAACCGAGGCTTGAACTCGAGGTTCGATGGGGGCGGCACCCCTGCAGGAGCCACACGCGCTGCGGGCCGGGTACCCTCTGTCCCCGCACCCCCAGCGACCCCCTGGTGCACGCGGGTGCAGAGGGAGTCGGGGACTTACAGTTCGCTGTGTGTCCACAGACAAATCAGCCCCCTTGCTGAGTCTCCGTTTCCTCACCTCTCCAATGGGCATCTTAGCCACCCACAAAATCTCCATTCTGGGCGCCACCCTGTGTCAGGCACCTGGTCCTGAACCTGACCCCCTGAATCTCCTCTGCATCCTTCCCTCTTTAGCCAGGGCCCTGCATACAGTAGGGGATCAATAAAGATTCATCTCCTGCAGGAACGCTGGGTATTTTGATTTTCTGACTTTAAGACAAGGAAAGCAGGGCTCAGAGACGGTTGGCTCCTGCCTGAGGCCATGCAGCTCTGCTGGGATTTGAACCCTTGTCTGTGTGCTCCAGGGCTGGTTCATTCCTCCCTTCCTGCTGCCTCTTCAGGGACAGTGGAGGTGGGGCTTGGAGGGTGCCCAGGGCTGTGCGGTGGAAGCGGGTGAGGGCAGAGCACCCAGGCTGGCCAGCAAGGAGGCTGGAGTCCGGAAGCCGAGGCGGAGGGGAGCCCCAGGGCTGCCCGGGGCTGGGCTGCCAAGGGACTGGGGCAGGCAGGCGAAAGGAGGAGGCAGCTCGCTCACCAAGGAGGGGAAGGAATAGGGCTGCCCATTTTAAATTTTAAATTTCTCCCAGACAGATGTCATTGGGGAAGGAACAGTTCGTGCTTGCAGCTGCAGGAGGGGGTGGCACGGGCAGCTCTTGGTGGTCCCTTCCCCTCAGGAGCTGCAACCTGCTCATTCTTCCTGGTGTGATACTGCTGTGGCACAAGGGCCCAGCCCTCTACGGTTTGCAAAGCCCCTTCCCATTCATCGGCACTACCTCACTTCTCCAAGCAGGCTGGGGGCCAGTGCGTCCCCACATCACAGACCAGGGATCAGAGAGGTTGGGAACGTGCCCAAGTCACACGGCACGTTGGCAAGAGAGTGGAGATTCAAAGCCTGGTCTAACCACACACCTATCCCACTGCTTCTCATGGGCAGTCGGGCCCCTCTAAAGGTCAGGTCTGCACCTAAGCCCCCTCCAAATAACAAGTTCCCTCCTGCTGAGATCTGACTTCTCCCCCTTAGCAAGAACTGTCTTAACTTCTAGACCTGTCCTCCAAGGCCATTCCTAGCCTGGCGCACTGTGCCTTCCCACTGGTCCCTTACAGGCAGTGACTGTTATTTGCCAACCCTGGGCCCCACACCACGCTGCCCCATTTCCAGATCTTTTCTGTGTCATCTTGTTTGCTTCCCCAGGCTTACACACACACACACACACACAGACACACACCCCTCCACTCAGCGACACCCTACATATACTCAAAACCCAACTCGAATGCTGCCACCTCCTCCAGGGAGCCTTCCCTGATGCCCTGTGGCTGTGTCTCTAAGTTCTAGTAGTGTTCTAGCCTGTGCCACTCAGCTGCTTTGTTCTGGGCCCCTCCTGCATCAGGAGGTCCCTTTGCACACACCCTCTTCTGGAGCCCATCTCTGGTTCTCTCCCCGGGCCCAGGCTCCATTCCTTCCAGGCAGCTCAGGTCAGGCATTGAGGGTGTTTGCTGAATCGAACTGCATGAAGCTTTGGCCAGGAAGAGCCTCAGGAGACAGCCAGCAGGCACTGGTCTGTCTCAAGGGGAGGTGCCTTCTGGGGAATGTGTTTGAAATGTGGCTTCAAGGCCTCTGGATCGGGCCCTGCCTTCCTCTGCTGCTCCCTGAGGGCACAGCTTTCCGCTGCCACCAGGCCACACAGCCCAGCTGTCTGCCTCTTGGCACTGGAGGCAGCTTGAAGGCTGTGGCTCCTGGAGCCTGGGCCAATAGCAAGTACCCGCCTCCCCTCCCCACCCCTTTGGTGACCCAGCATGTAGACAGCCTGTTCCCTGTGCCAGCTCTGGGCTTGTTTGAAGCTTCAGACAAGAGGCAAGGCCTTTCCTGTGGCCACTGTCAGAAGAAAGAGAGAGCGCTGGCTGCCCTGGTTCCCTTGGGCCTGCCCTCCCCTGGGCCAGCCTTCTCTCCTCCTTTGCGGCCAGGTTCATCTCACCCACTGACATGCTGTGTGGCTCTGGGTAAGTGACTCCCCCTCTCTGGGCCTGGGCTTCACCATCTGTAAAGTGGGAATAGCAATCTTTGCTTCCTCCTCATTTCACAAGGGCTGTTATGGGGGCCACGTGAAATACTGGTGTGTTTTGCAAACTGTAAAGCACTATATGCTCATGAGGGGGATGCCTGTCGCAGCAGCCTGTCCCCTCCACAGGCTGGCTGTGTCCCGGTCTCCTCTCTGCCCACCAGGAAACGCCGTCTGAACATCTGGCTCCTACCCGAGGGGCCTGGCCGAGATTCTTTAATGGGGGATTTTCCTCTGGGAGCATAATGCCGATGGTGCACTCCAAGCACCAGTAGGTCACAGGCCACACCTCTCGTTTCTTAGTCACAGGCACCCTAGGAGCTTGGTGGCAGGGATGATGAACCCATTTGATAGACGAGGAAACTGAGACTAAGAGCTGGAGCTGGGACTCGAACCTGGGTCTTCTTGGACAGCAGACAAGGGCCTCTGTGGGAAGTTGGAGGGAAGAGAGGCTGGCCGCCCTTTCTTGGTTCAGCCCACGCAGCCCGAGTTGGGGCTCCAGTGTCCAGGCTGTGTGGTTCTCAGGGCACCGAAACACCTGCTGTGAGTGGGGATAGCCTAGGTCCAGAGGTCCTGAAGGATCTTTGTCCAAACGTAGCCATTTCTGGGGATGCTGTGGGCCCCATCTATCCCAGCCCTATCCAGCCTCAGCTCCTCTTTGCCGGGCGACCTTGGATGAGTTGCCATCTCGGACTTTGTTAGCGCATCCTCCCTCTCCCTGCAGATTGGACTTTGTTAGCGCGCCCTCCCTCTCCCTGCAGATTGGACTTTGTTAGCGCGCCCTCCCTCTCCCTGCAGATTGGACTTTGTTAGCGCGCCCTCCCTCTCCCTGCAGAAGGAAGAGCCTCTCACACCCTTGGGGCAGAGTGAAACGATATTTGCCAGGAGTTTGGAGTTTGTCAGATGAAAGGCTCTAGAAATAGCAATGATTCTTCTGGTCTTGGAGCGTGGGGCAGGAAGTCACCCTGCAACCATCTCCGCTGGTCAGAGGGGCTTGTTTCTCCCAAGCCACCCTACAGGGAGGTCAACTTCCAATCCATCCCAGGCAAGATCTCTTGACGCTTTCAACATTTGTAAGAACATTTCAGAAAGAAAGAAAGAAAAAAAAATCTCTTTGGGAAGTTCTTCCTGATATCTAACCTAAATCCCCACTGCATTAAATTTACTCAGTGACTATTGAGGGAGGCCCCACCTCATGCTAGGAGGTATAGTCTGGTGGATACGGTCTGTGCCTCAGGGAGCTTAGAGTCTCTTGGGGTGAACAAGCTCACAGGTCAGAGGCGATTACAAACCGTCGTGGGTGCTAGAAAGAAGACCTATGCCTCTTTCTTCTTGTCCCCTGGGGTTTGGGTTGAGGTCACTGTGCTAGGCTTGGGGTTTCCCGAGCCCCTTCTTCTGAGCTCACTGTTTAGCCGGGGTGTGGTGTGGCTGAGGAGGCAGAATGGACGGGAGCAGGTGACTGGCCAGATGTTGAGTGAGGGAGGGAGGCCTGGGGAGGTGCCAGCTTTATGGGGGCAGCAGGTGGGGTTGTTGCCATCCCTGAGTGAGAAGTAGGAGGGCTCAGGTTTGGGGTGGAGAGATGCTGGTTTGGGCTTCAGTGGGCTTGAGGCCCCAGTGGGCCCTCTGGAAAGGCCAGAGCTGTATGTTGGGGGGATGGCAGGCAAGACCCTTATAGGAAACATCTGGAGAACCCCTATCCATGGGTCAGAGCAAATGCTCCCAGGGAGTGAGACAGCTGGAGGGCTTGGATCCTCCAGGAGGGGCAGAGGCTGGGAGCTCTGTGGGGCGCTCTTGTCCCCTTGGACACCTTCAGCCCCTCCTGTGCCCCTCCCTGTGGCCTGAGGCTCCAGATGGCCCTAGCAGGGTTCTTCTGAAGGGTCACCAGCGGGATGGTGGTTCCCGCTCAGATCTCACAGAACAAGCTTGCAGACCCCCTTCCTAAGTCTTTGGGACCCCAGAATGGTGAGGAGAACCACCAGCCCTTCACCCCCCAGGGGTGTCTCCGGGACCCTCCCTCTGCCAGGGCCAGGGACTCAGAGTTCAGCCCTTACTGGGAGCTGTGTGCCCAGCCATGTGCCAGCCGGGAGCGGAGTGGGCTCCTGGGAGACAGGCGGAATTTCCCCAAGGCTCTGGCCTGAGGCAAGGCCCAGTCCTCTCAACCCACGGAGCCCATAAGCCCCCGCCCAGGCTCTGTGCAAGCCTCTACTGGATCCAGAGCGCACAGGACCCCGCCACCTCCAACTTTCCATCTCCCAATGCAACGCCCCAGGTTGTGTTTTTGTCATGCAGAACAGCTGCCTGCCTTGGGCTGGGTGCTCTTAGGCGATGGGGGTGGGTGGCAGGAGGGGCGCTTACCTGTGTCTAACCTGGCCTGGTCGCCCCTGGAGGGAGACTTTCGTCGTCTTACTTTCATCTGTGGAGTGTGGTCCCAGTCTCCCCAGGGCACTCCTGCCAGCCAGCTCCCTTAGGAGGTGAGGAGGAAGGGAGGTGTGCCAGCTTAGCAGAGCGCCTTGGCATCAAATCCCTTCCTCCTGAGCTCCCCCCACCCCGCTTCCTCAGAACCCCCAAGGCTGGGGCCTCAGGGAAGGTAGCCTGGACAGAGGTCACCCTATAACTGAGGCACCCCCGGGGGCTGCCTGCCGCCCTCCTGGCACGAGCCTTATCCTCCTTTTGGCCAAGGCTTCTTACGCAACCGTGAACCCTGGGTGGTCACTGGGGGTCACTCGAGGAGCCAAGCTGGGTCCCTCCAGCTGGAAGCTCATGCAGGTAGTCAGTGGCAGAAGTGGGCTTTGAACCCGGGGCTCCCGGCTCAGGCCCCGGTCTCTCTCCTGCCCACCTGCCCAGGATGCCCTGTCTTGGGAGCTGGGGGCTCTCTCCATTCCGCAGCCCCCAGGGAGTGCACCCCGCTTGGCCACGCCAGGACGGATGAATCAGTTCCAGCCTCAGGCACACCAGTTGGGCTGCTCAGCGCCCAGAGCCCCCCTTATTATCTCGGGCAGATTTCTTCGCAAGGCACGTAAACGGCAGCCCATAAAAGCGAACAGTACTTCATCTTTAAGGTGATCTCTGAAGACTAATTCTCCTCTGCTGAGTACCCCGTTTCATCTCCAAGCTCTGCTGTTCCCTGCCTCTAGGGGACCCCCTGCGGCTTCCTCGAGCCCCTCCCCATTTTGGTGCCCTCTGCCTTCCCACCAGGGAGGGGCTTGGGTGGGAGGAGGGTGCAAGATAGGGCAGGGGTGTGGGAGTCTCAGAGGGAAGACGGCTGACCTCTCTGCCATGCCAGCCCCAGCCTCGCCAGCCAGCAGACCTTAATGCTACATAGTCTGGTGATGCAGCCCTGAGCTGCTCGGGGCAAGGTGTCTCCCAACGGGCTCCAGAAGTGTGCATGACAGGGACTTAGCTGCTGACACAGAGCTTTGTCTATCACACCCAGCCATACTTTAGGCAGAGGAAGGAAATCATAGAACAGCCCAGTTATCGGCCCTGGCACAGAGGCAATTCCGGAGTGCCCCAGTCCTGGGTCCAGGTGGTGGCTCCAGTGCACCTCCCCCATGTGACTTTGGATGAGGGTCTTGTTCTCTGAGCCTCAGTTTTCCAATCTGCATAGTGAATTCAACCATAGCCTCAACTGCATGGGGTTACTTGGAGAATTCAGTGATGGGAACATGGTCCACGCCCAAGGAATGGCAGTGATGGTGCAGCGCCCACCTGTCTGTAAGCTGCTGACCTGCAGGTGGCTGGGGGCTGGGGATGGCCTGAAGCTTGCCCATTCTGTGCCAGGCTATCAGAGATGGGCACAGGGTCAGAGGCAGCCCTGCCTCGGGGCCCAGGGCCCAGCCAGGATCATGAGCCTCTGCCCTGCCAAGTCAGGTAGGTCTCAGGAATGCCTTCACCCCTTCCCTATGCCAGCTCCCTCCTTCTGTCCATCTGCCTGTCCACCCAGCAGCGGCCATCGGGGCTGCTCTGTGCCAGGTGTTGAGCAGGTCCCTACCTGTGGAGGGGCTCACAGTCCAGGGCAAGTTTCCTGAACTTGGGATTCACTGGTCCCTGAATCCTCAGAAGCTGTGCCCACAGCTTTCACAAGACACCCCGAAAGAGTTAGACAAACTCAAGAATCACAGTCTGTGCACCAGGCATGGTGGCTCGTGCCTGTAATCTCAGCACTTTGGGAGGCCAAGGTGTGAGGATTGCTTGAGCCCAGGTGTTTGAGGCCAGCCTGGGCAAAGTAAGGAGTCCCTATCACTACAAAAATTAAAAAAAAAAAATTAGCCGGGCATGATGGTGCATAGTCCCAGCTACTCAAGAGGCTGAGATGGGAAGGTTGCTTGAACCAAGGAATTTGAGGCTGCAGTGAGCTAGGATTGTGCCCTTGCACTGCAGCCTGGGCGACAGAGTGAGTCCTTGTCTCAAAAAAAAGAATCCCGCCAGGCGCGGTGGCTCACGCCTGTAATCCCAGCACTTTGGGAGGCCGAGGTCAGTGGATCACGAGGTCAGGAGATCGAGACCATCCTGGCTAACACGGTGAAACCCCGTCTCTACTAAAAATGCAAAAAATTAGCCGGGCGTGGTGGCAGGCGCCTGTATTCCCAGCTACTTGGGAGGCTGAGGCAGGAGAATGGCATGAACCCGGCGGGCGGAGCTTGCAGTGAGCTTACATCGCACCACTGCCCTCCAGCCCGAGTGACAGAGCAAGACTCCATCTCCAAAAAAAGAATCCCAGTAATCCAAGTTCGTAGAACAGGAACTCCCCCAAGAGCAGGAGCTGGAGCTGACTGGTCCCCTGATAACTCCTCAGGATTGGCCCAGAGTCTGGTCATGGGGAGATCTAGTGAATGTGGAATAGATGATTGAATGAATGAGTGAGTAAATGAAGTTGAAGGCCACAACAATCTGTCTTGTAAGCACCCTCACGGGGGGAGCACAGAGGAAGAGCCCCTCCAAGCTGGGGGGAGTGGAGTGGAAACAGTCAAGGAAGGCTTCCTGGAGGAGGTGACAGCTAGCTGAGCCCTGAAAGAAGAGAATACATTAGGCCAGTGGAAGAGGAGGAGGGGAAGCGGATGCCAAGGGAGCAGTTTGTGCAGAGCTGGTGCAGGAGAACTGTGCATTCAGGTCTGGCTGGAGTAAATTGTCTTGATGCGTGGAGCCTGGAATGGACGTAGCCCCCAAGGGGACCAGGCAGGCGTGGAGCACTGAGTCCTGGCAGCTGCATGACAACAGGGACAGGCCAAGGAACTCTCTTCCGCATCCTGACAACAAAGCAGATCTCTTTCCTGGGGGTCTGCATGTACAGGCGCATGTCCCCTCCACCCTGTCCTCTTTGGGTGCCAAGTAGGTCACTCGGCAGGTCCTTGTAGAATTTGAATTTGCAAAAATGATTCTTTCCTCTACCTCATCTTCTAGGTAGTAAGATACAATGACGTAAGAGGCATCTATCTCTGTACAGTGTATCACTAAGAAAGCAAGCGAACTGTCAATTACAATTGTTAGATGTCCCCCCACGTTGGAGATGCTAAAACGTGAAAAAAAGAGAAGGTGCATCCCAGCATTGACGACACACAGAAATAACACTTTGGGTGGAAAAAAAATGTCCTCCAGATGCTGTGTGCACATTGATCATGGGATAATAAAAGCCACTAATATTTATTGCGCGAGCACAACGTGCCAGGCACGGCTCCAAGCGCTTTAATATACGAAGTCATTTAAAGACAGGTCTCAAATTCAGAAAGTTGAAAATGTGGGGAAAGTGTGTCTGAGAGTTGAGGAAATTCCATCATAGGAGGGGCCTGGCCTGGGGAGGAAGGCAGGAGGCTTGGGGCCTAATCCCAATTCTGCTTTTGTTTGCTGTGTGACTCTGGGAGAGCCCCTTGCCCTCTCTGGGCCTCAGTTTTCCCTTGTGTGTAATGCTCAGGGGCCATGAGCAAGTCTGCCTGGTGAATCTGGGCCTCCGAGAGCGTGTGCAGCCACCCTCTGGTACCTCCGTTCACCACAAGCTGTTCCTCAGCCCTGGCTTCTGGCCAATACAGTTTTTTTTTTTTTTTTTTATCGCACCTGCCCTTCGTTCCCATTTGTTTGTTTGTTTGTTTTTGAGACGGAGTCTAGCTCTGTCTCCAGGCTGGAGTTCAGTGGCACGATCTCAGCTCACTGTAACCTCCGCCTCCCAGGTTCAAGGGATTCTCCTGCCTCAGCCTCCCGAGTAGCTGGGACTACAGGTGTCCGCCACCACGCCCAGCTAATTTTTGTATTTTTAGTAGAGACGGGGTTTCACCTTGTTGGCCAGGATGGTCTCGATCTCCTGACCTCGTGACCTGCCCGCCTCGGCCTCCCAAGTGTTGGCCTTACAGGCGTGAGCCACCTCGCCCGGCCCCGTTCCCGGTTTTGAGATATGGCTTGTTCTGGAGTGACAGCCACCTGTTGCCTCAGCACCCCTCCTCCTTGGAAGGCAGCAGGCCTCTTCTCCAGGGTGGCCTTAGGGCTACCTGGCCCAGCAGGTTGGCATTTGCCCTGCCAGGAGCCTGCTCTGTGAAGAGGTAGAGGAAGGAGAGAGGACGGGCTGGGGTGCGGGGAGGAGGTGCCTGGGAGCCCCCATGTGCCCTGGGGACTAAAGGACAGTGGGACAGAACACGAGATGTGGCTGCCGCTGTTGGAAGGGACCTTCCGTGATGGGTGCCCACTACCCCAGGGCACTCGTTCCAGAAACAGCACGAGACCATCTCTAGCATCGCTGCTGTTGTATCACAGCTGTCTCTGACCCGTATATAGAGAGGTGGGTGTCTCTATATCGCCTATTTTACAGTCGAGGAAACTGAGGCTCAGCGAGGTGAGGCCCCTCGCCCAAGGTCACACTGTGGGAAATGCAGCTTGGAGGCCTGAGCCCTGACCCGTCTGGCTGCAGAGGTGGGATCTCCACCTCCAGCCCTTACTGGGTGGTATGGGCTCCACGGGGGCCACACGGCCGCACACACAGGTGACCATGGGTCCTTGGGCTATCACCGTGCAGGGCATGGGGGGGTGGGGGCAGGCGGCAGGGGCAGCGAGAAGGAAGGCTTGGCGTTCTGCTTGTGTCTTTGTGTCTTTCTGCCTCGGTTTCTATTTCCCATCCTCTCCGTCTCCGTCTCCCTGCGTCTCCCTGCATCTCCCCGTGTCTCCCTGTGCCTCCTTGTGTCTCCCTGCATCTCCCTGTCTCCCACCACGTCTCCACTTTCCTTCTGGGGCTCTGTCTCTCTTCACTTTCTCCCTGAGGCGCTCGCTGTGTCCCTCTCACTGCATCTGTGCGTGTCCCTGTCTCTCTGTCTCCCCTTGGACTGTCTCTCAGTGCCTGTCTCATCTCAGTCTCTCTGTGCCACGCCCTCGCCCAGCCCCCAAGAAGGGGCTCCTCTGACCCCAGATATGCCTCTAATGCTGGCCCCTTCTCTCTCCTGTTCGTCTGTCTGTCTGTGTCTGCGTCCTGGGCGGGCCTGTAGCGGCCTAGCTGTGGTTACATGCTGTGCACCGTGCTGCTGGCCCTGGCTGTGCTGCTGGCCGTGGCTGTCACCGGTGCCGTGCTGTTCCTGAACCACACCCACACGCCAGGCACAGCACCCCCGCCTGTCGTCAGCACTGGGGCTGCCGGTGCCAACAGCGCCCTGGTCACTGTGGAGAGGGCAGACAGCTCCCGCCTGAGCATCCTCATCGACCCGCGCTGCCCCGACCTCGCCGACAGCTTCGCACGCCTGGAGAGCGCCCAGGCCTCGGTGCTGGAGGCGCTGACCGAGCACCAGGCCCAGCCACGGCTGGTGGGCGACCAGGAGCAGGAGTTGCTGGACACGCTGGCCGACCAGCTGCCGCGGCTGCTGACCCGGGCCTCGGAGCTGCAGACGGAGTGCATGGGGCTACGGAAGGGGCATGGCACGCTGGGCCAGGGCCTCAGCGCCCTGCAGAGCGAGCAGGGCCGCCTCATCCAGGTAGGGCTGGGGTCTGCGTCTTGGGGTCTTGCTGGAGGCAAGGGGTCGGTGCTGCCACGTGCCAGGCGCCTGATGTCCACAGCCTCACTTAATCCCCAAGTGCCCCAGACAAGGGGCTACTGCTGTTCCCATCTACAGACAAGCCCATGAAACTTAGGGAGGCGCAGTCACTCATCCAGGGCCGCACAGCTACTGGGAGCCAGGATTCAAACCCAGTTTCTCTCCCGGTGACCCTGTTGTACAGCACCCCACGGCATTTGGCACTCCGTCAAATCCAGGGCTCGAGGGCTTCCCTAGTGCTCCAAGATGCAGGCGAGGCAGGGCATTGCGCCCCCATCAGGAGCAAATCGAGGCTCAGCGAGGGGATGTGACTTGCTAAAGATCACGTGACTGGTCAGTGCGACCCCATCAGAGAGAGCCGCACCCCATCTCTCCACGACCCTCCTAGTTCACTACCATGCAATGCCCGCAGCTTCCCAGGGACAGAGATACCAGTCCAGGCAACCCAGCCAGACCCCTAGCCTGTCCCAGACCACCTCCACCCTCCCCACCCCTGCCCCCAGCCAAGCCAGGCTCCAGCCAGCTCCAGGTGGGTCTGGGTGAAGACACTCCAACTTCGGCTCTGAGACCACACTGGAAGCACCAGCCACAAGAAGTTCCGCCTTCATAGGATGAGGGACGTGGGATCATCTCATCTGCCTCCACCCTTTTCCAGGACAGAAAATGGTGGCCCAGAAACGGGTGGTGATTTTTCCTGGGTGCCGTGGCCAGGTCAGACCTGGAATCCAGTCCCCTTGGAGCCCCGCCCAGCCCCGGCCCTGTGCCACATCCTCCCGGTGACTCAGATCCCTGGAGGCTAGAAGCCAAGCCCCTGCCCCCATGGGCGCCTCATCCCCTTCCGCCCCACCCCCCAGCAGCCACTGGGAGAACCAGGCATTTGGTCACTCAGCACTCATGAGCAATGGGCCCCTTCCCTGCCTCTGAAGGCGGCAGCTGGAGAAATTATAGTCCTCATCACCCTGTCTGGGTGACTGATGGGAAGGTGGCTTCCCCTTCCCGGGGTAGAGGGATGTTTAAACTGCCTTCCGGCTGCCCCCCCGCCCGCGGCTGCAACTTCCCCAGGCCTCATCAGCAAGGCTGGGGGCTAGGAGTACCTCCTGACTTTCCGGCTGACCTGGGACCTCCACCTCACTCCAAATCGCTCAGCCCCTGGTCAGCTCAGGCCCAGTTCATGAAGGCCTGCCCTTAGAGCTGGGGTGGGGGATTTAGAAGGAGGGACTCCAGAGTCCTGCCCTCCCAATAGCCTGCGCAGAGGTACAGAGTGTTTCCGCAAGACTAACAGCCTTTCTGGGCCCAGGAGCGCCGGCTCACCTGACATATTTACTTCCCCAAAAATGTTTGATTTCACTCATTCCCCACAGACTGGATGATTCAAGAGACAGTGTGTCTTTATGTTTCATTCAGAGGCAGCGAGCCGTGCTCTTAACTCCTCCCTTCCAAGCTTCCCAGACCCTCAGTCGATCAGACGTGGGTTTCTCAAAGCTCTGCCTGCAGGCACCTTGGGTTGGAATCGCCAGAGGTGTTTGTTAAAAGGCAGCTTCCTGGCCGGGTGCAGTGGCTCATGCCATAATCCCAGCACTTTGGGAAGCCGAGGTGGGCAGATCACTTGGAGTCAGGAGTTCAAAACCAGCCTGGCCAACATGGTGAAACCCCGTCTCGACTAAAAATACAAAAATTAGCCGGGCGGGCGCCTGTAATCCCAGCTACTCAGGAGGCTGAGGCAGGAAAATCGCTCAAACCCGGAAGGCAGAGGTTGCAGTGAGTCAAGGTCACGCCACTGCACTCCAGCCTGGGCAACCGAGCGAGACTCTGTCTCAAAAAAATGAAAAGGCAAGTTCCTGGGCCTCATCCCCAACCCCCTGCAGATCCCCGGACGGGGGTGATTCTCACGTATAGTCCCTGAGGCCTGCTGGTCATGGCTGAGCTGAGCCGTTCTGCCCAGAGGGTCTGAGTCCACAGAGCTTAGATCCAGTCTAGGCCCCATCTGTGCCAGCTGTGGGATGCTGGGCAGGTTGCAGCCCCTCTCTGGGCTGGTTCTTCTGACCCATGACATGTACATAACACAGTCTATGCTGAGGGGATATTGGAGGGCCTGGCTACAGGGCTTTGCTGGCTCTGTCACGTGGGGGATACTCACCGTCTGCACCATCAACATCTCCTTATTATTATAGTAGAAATTGTTTGTGAGCTGAAATTTAAACCTATAGGGAACCACCATGCCACTATTGAAAACTCCCTTTTATTTATTTTTTTTCTTTTCTTTCTTTTTTTTTTTTTCCTGAGGCGGTCTTACTCTGTCACCCATGCCAGAGAGTAGTGGCACGATCACAGCTTATTACAATCTCCACCTCCTGGGCTCAAGCAATCCTCCCACCTCAGCCTTCTAAATAGCAGGCACTACCAGTGTGCACCACCATGTTTAGCTAAGTTTTTTGATTTAAAAAAATGTTTTGTAGAGAGGTGTTGCTGTGGTGCTCAGGCTGGTCTCAAGCTCCTGGCCTCAAGCAATCCACCCACCTTGGCCTCCCCATGTGCTGATATTACTGTGTTGGGCCGAAAATCCCTTTTCTGATAGGAGTGATAGGCCTATACCATGTGCTGGGCTCTGTGTTGACGGGCACTTTGCAGCCCAATAGCTCCAGGAGGTTGGTACATTTGTTATCCCATTTTATTTTATTTTAATTCATTTATTTATTTTTTTGAGACATGGTTGTATTGCTCTGTCACCCAACTGGAGTGCAGTGGTTCGATCTCGGCTCACTGCAACCTCTGCCTCCCGGGTTCAAGCAATTCTCCTGCCTCTGCCTCCTGAGTAGCTGGGACTATAGGCACGCACCACCACACCCAGCTAATTTTTTTGTATTTTTAGTAGAGACAGAGTTTCATCATGTTGGCCAGGCTGGTCTCAAACTCCTGACCTTAGGTGATCCACCCGACTTGGCCTCCCAAAGTGGTAGGATTACAGGCGTGAGTCACCGCGCCCGGCCTTGTTATCCCATCCTATGGAGAGGCAGACTGAGGCTCTGAGTGGCAGGTGCCTGTGCAAGCTCGCTCACACAGCTAAGCAGTGCTGGGGACAGCAGGTCTGATGCCACTACCTCTAAGCGCTGCCCAGCCCTCCCCGATGCGCCTGTGCAGCTCGGCGAGCAGAGAGACTTACTTCGCCATTGATTCGGGGCATGTTTATATGTACATTTTCAACTTTAATCATCTGCTGGTTTAAACGGAGGTCTTCCCTGCCCATTAGCAAGAGGGAGGAGGCCGTGCCTGAGTTTTTTGAGTGTGTTGTGGCTGTGTTGACTCAGATAAATGGGCAGCACCGGTGTGATTTAACCAAGTGATCTTCGCCGCACACACATCGCAGGGCAGCCCCCACCTGCCGTCTTCCCTCCCGCCCCGGTTTGGGGGTGCTCCCTCTGTTCCTCTGTGGGGCATGGAGCTCGTCTACAGGACACTGCCGTGACACCCAAACGCTCTGCCTGCTCATCTCTGCTCCTCTCTCCCCCCGCCTCAGCCCTCACTGAATCACCTGCTCAGCCGAGGGGAAACTGACAGGGAAACTAAAAGCTTTGCAGGGCCCTTGCCTCTGGATGAGCCAAGAATCATATTTTGTAAACTGCCGGCACTGTATATTTCTATTTTCCTTCCGCGAATGGGCTATTATCTGACAAGTGACAGGTTCGGTGTGTAAAGATCTGGCCGACTCCACGCTCGCTGGCTGGCCAGCTGTAGCTTGCTCACCACCCCCTCACCCTCTACGTGGTCCTGCAGCCTCCTGCAGCCCAGGGTGAGGGCAGCAGACCTCAGACCCTTCAGGCAGCCAACACAGGCGGAGGTGCTGGGGGACAGCATCGGGCTTGCCAAACTCCAACCCCAGGGTTGTGATGGAGGGTGGGAGTAAAGGAAACAACGGCTGAGCTCCCCAGCCCAGGCTCTCCTGAATCCCCCCACTCAGAGAAACAGGGCTCATTATCCTGGGTTACAAGGCAGTGGAGACATGGAGAGATTCAGACACTGTTCCAGGGTCACGCAGCTAGTGAATGGGGGAGGGATTGGAGTAAAAACACAAGACAGTCAACACCAGGACCTGGGTCCAAACCACCACCCCGTCCCCATCCCGACCCTGGTCTCCTACACAAGAACACAGCCCCAGGCCCCTTTCCTGCCAGCCAGCCCTGGGGAAGTGGCCTGAGTCCTGGTCCCTGCCCCCAGTGCCATCCTTCACTCTCAGGGATCTCTCTTTCAGGGCCTCAGTTTCTCCATTTGTCACAAGAGATGACAACCTTAAGTCCTCCCTCTTAGCAGCGTGGTGGGGGACCCAGTGAGGTCATGGACATCAGAGAGCCACAGAAACTCAGAGTGATGTTTGCATGGGGAGTGGGGGTGGGATGGGGACGACTTGTTGGTCCAGAAGCCCCGTGGCCTCCCCAGCCTCAGGGCACCCCTCTGTCAAGTCCAGATCAATCACTCCTGCCTCAGCAGCCTTGCTTGGGATCGGAAGAGGCAGCAGTGGGGATCTCTGGTAGCCTGGAAGGTGCTGTGGGAACTTGGTGTGCTGAGTACCCGGCCGGTCCTTGGCGCTGTGTTGGGCACCTCCCATGTGTTATCACTGGTCCCCATAGCAGTTCGGCCAGACCAGGGGAGAGGAGGTGTGGTGAGGACACTCACCTCTGGTCATATAACTGGCAAGTGGACGCGCTGGGCTGAAGCTGGATTTGCCCAACGCCAGGCGCTGTCTCCCCGCATGGCATGGCCTTCTCCAGTTTCTTCTTCCCTGGGCTGAACACGCAGAGATGGCTGAAGAAGACAGCCTGGGGCAGCAGAGGTGGCAGGTCCCCTGCTGGAGCTTCCTTCCCCTCCCGCCTGCTCCCCGGCCCTCTCAGCCCTCGAGGCCCCAGAGCACAGTTTCCATTATAACCCGCTGGCCCCTCAGACCACCTTGGACAGGGACCCAGGGGGCAGGGCAGGGCGGGGGCTACCATTGAGCCAGGAGCCCACCTCTGCCTCAGGAGAGGGCCCACTCTGGCCTGTGACCAGCTATGTGCTCCACCCACCCCCCAACAGAGCCCCTGCCCCCTCGGCTCACCCCCTGTGTCCGCAGCTTCTCTCTGAGAGCCAGGGCCACATGGCTCACCTGGTGAACTCTGTCGGCGACGTCCTGGATGCCCTACAGAGGGACCGGGGGCTGGGCCGGCCCCGCGCCAAGGCCGACCTTCAGAGAGCGCCTGCCCGGGGAGCCCGGCCCCGGGGCTGTGCCACTGGTGAGTGGGGCAGGGGCTGCCTTCCTCCGGTGACTTGGGTCCCAGCTGTAGGGAGTGGGGAAGCTGGGGTGAGGGTTCCCAGCCACGAGACTTCCAGGGCCCGACCCTGCTTCCATGTGGCCTGTGCTGAAGCCCCCTTGGTCCATTATCTAGATGAGGAAAGTAAGGCCCAGAGAGGGTGATTCTCTCACCCGGCCTCAGCAGGGAGTGGCAGAGCCAAGGTCGGACTCCAAGGCCGGTGCTCTCTCAACCCCATGGGACCCCACATGCGTTATCGATGGACAGACAGTGTAGGCGAGGGGGCTGGGCAGGAACGCACTGGGGGCCGCAGCCACCCTGACGGCCTTGCCTGCCTCAGGCTCCCGGCCCCGAGACTGTCTGGACGTCCTCCTAAGTGGACAGCAGGACGATGGCGTCTATTCTGTCTTTCCCACGCACTACCCGGCTGGCTTCCAGGTCTACTGTGACATGCGCACGGACGGCGGCGGCTGGACGGTGAGTGTCCCAGGCCGAGTGGGCGGCAGGACAGGCACCGGGGACCGCGAGGCTGTGTACGTGAACCTGGGCGTTCTGAGCAGCCTCCCACCCAGCCCTCCACCGTGGACCTGTGGACTGGCCCCGTCCCGGTGCCCTGTGGCCTGGCCTGACCCCACCCCTACAGAAGAGGGGAACAGGGGACTCTGAGCTGACCCTGGGGGACCCACTCTGGAGTGGACATTAGGCAGGAGCCACCTTGGGCTCCCTGAGATCCCCAGCCGTGGCTCTTCCAGTGGGGGTTTCTAGGCAAGTTGGGATTTGGGCCTAGGAGGACACGTGGCAACAGAAACCTGTTGCTAACGTGGGTTCCAGGGCTGTTGTGTGCGGGCGCCTGACTTTTTGAACTACCCAATACATGGCGCGTGTGCAGAAGAGAAAGGAGGAGTGTGGCTGCTAGGAGCAGAGATCCCCCGCGGCTACAGGCTGACAGGAGCTGTCTGATTCCTGTGCCTCCTGGTTCCTGCTTGGGTGGGAAACAGGAGGGAGATGTCCCAACTGCCAGTCACAGGGCAGGGGCGGAACTACACCAGGTGCTGGGAGAATGGTACATGAGACTGGGACTGGGAAGCCCCTGTCCCAGTCCTCCCGAGGAATTTACAGGCCGGGGGGCGCTGGGTGGAAGAAGTCACTGTAGCAGAAATGAGGGTAAAGCTTCCTGGAGAAGGGGGCATTTCTCATGAGCCATTAAAGCGGGGAGGATTTCTGAGTGCAGGCAAGAAGGAGAAGGTGTTCCAGGAGGAGGAGGCAACCTAACGCGGCTCCCAAGGCACATTTGGGGAGCAGGGCCCGAGAGATTCGTGGTGTGTGAGGAGATGAGGCTGGAGTGGTCCAGCCCCAGGCTGCAGGGTTGGGATACACACTCGGGAGCTACTGGGGGTGTTGAAGAGAGAAGATGGGATGGAGACTGTGCTTCAGGAGAGGTGACTTGGCGATGTGCATCCTTGGGCAGTGGGGAGAGGGACAGGGAGGAGGTGTTATGAGCGTTCACTCCTCAGGTCTCTGATGGGGCCCTGACAGCAGATGTCAGAGAGGCGGGGAGCCTGGAGGTTCTGCGCTCTGGCTCCGTCATCCACAGACCACCCCAGGCATGGCTCTGAGTCCTGCTGTGTGACCTGGGGCAACTTACCTCGGTTCTCTGAGCCCCCATTTCCTCGGCTGTGAAATGGGGATGCCTGCCTACATCCTTAGAGCTCTTAACTGCAAGCACAAGAAAGTGGGGGGCTCGGCTGAGAAGGAGTGTGCTGGAGAGAGACTGGGAGGCCAGAGATGCCAGTCAGGGCTGCTCAGCCAGGAACAGAGACCCCAGACCAGGCCAGGGGGTGGCCCGGTGAGAACCCCACTGCCCCAGGGCTGTTGTCGCTGAGTGCGGGACGCATCTCGCCCAGGATCTTGGTGTTGACTATTTTTGGTGTATTGATGTCTAGACCCACAAACATCTGGGGAAGGGGCTTAACATCAGACAAAACAAGTGACCGAGAAACAAGAGAGAGGGAAGCCTCTTGGCGGGGAGTTTTTGGGGGAGGCAGGGTGTAGGCGGCCTGGGTCAGTGTTGAAAGGGGTCAGCCGTCCTCAGCAGAGGCAGGACGTGGGGAGGCCCGCACAGGCGGGCGGTGGAGGGACGAGTCCGCCAGCAAGGCAGAGCCTGCTGTGTTAGGAGCCAGCGTGAGAACAGACGAGAATCCCCCCAAGACCCCAAAGACAGACACATCTCTAAACCTGTCTGCAAGCTCCAGAGGAGAGCTTTTAAATGGACTGGAGCTGCGTCTGGGGGATAAGCGCTCTTTTGTTTTCCTAACGCTGAGAACGTCTGAGTTATGGCATTTGCTTCTGGGAACCCCTTGGCAGGTGGAACAGTGAGAAGGCACCAGCCGAACCCAGAAATCAGAGTTCAGGGTCCGGACAGGCTTAATGAAAGATCAGGACGCCGGCGCGGCCATGCGTCTTCCACTCCGGTGGACGTGAAGTCAGTCTCCCGGGAAGTCAATCAGGATTTGGGCTGGGAGGCGGGTCATTCCGACGGCCTCGGCTTCAGAGGCGATTAGAGGGGAGTCAATGGGGAACTCTCCCCCAGCCCTGGCGCTCAGACACCCGGTTCCGGGGGCTCTGGGAGAGAGGCCATTCTCATCTGAGAAGTGCTTGCGTGGCCAGTGAGCGTTAATATCCATTTGGGCCTCCATCAGAAGAAATCTTTTCCCAGGAACCTCTTGACATCTGTCAGGATCACCCCCATGCCACACGGAATCTCTCAGAAACTCAATTTTTGTTTGGGAGGGAGCTGGCTGCCGCCTCTCCAGCCCCGGATACCATCCATCCTCATTAGACTCCCTGTCCACATTGGCAGGCCTTGAGCGCCAACGCCACCTGATCCTTCCTGGAGGACAGGGCACCTGGAGCTGTGCCCCAAGACCCTGGGGCTGGACACTCTCACCAGAGCCTGCTTCCTGGAGAGACCTGCGTGGCGAGGGTGGAACTCAGCAGCCCTGTCCCCAGGGCCACTTTACAGTTCATGCACTCTTGCCCCCCTCCCCCAGCATCATGCCCTCCTGGCCCCCTCCCCCAGCATCAATCATGCCAGCGCCCTTCAATCCCTGGAGGCAGGCAGGGCAGCCTCAGAGAAGGCCAGGGATGTGCCCAAGGTCACCCAGCAGCCTCCAGGCCTCCCACAGTGGCACACACTTATTCTTGTGTTCAAACACTGAGTGCCCAAAGCAAGCCAGGGCCAGGAAGGTCAGCAGCGGCTAGACAGGTCAGCAAGCTCCCGGCCCGGCGGACAGAAGGACAAGGAAGCCAATTTGTGCCAGGAATGGGGAGCCCCGGGGCTCAGAGGAGAGACACCTATTCCAGTCTGGGGGATGGGAGGAGTGAGAGGCAGGGAGACGGTGTGGCTTGTTTGGGGGCCATGGTAGCTCAGTGCTACTGGCCTATCTGGTTTAAGGAGGTTTGGGTCCAGGACAAGGCAGGGGAGGCGGCAGGGGCTGGGTCATGCAGGTGATCCTCAGACCCCATCATCACCCCCATCACAGGTCCAGCCCTTCGGTGGCAGGAGTCCCAGGGGCAGGGACCACACCCTCCTGTGGCCACGTTAGCTCAGGGTCGGCACCACACCCGCACACCCTTGGCACTCTCTAAATGCTTGCCAGATGATGGCTGTTGGCACCCTTTGGCTGTGTAGCTTTACCTCTGTAAGTCTTGCTTTTCTCATCTGTAAAATGGGTACCATATAGAGCTGCTCTGCAGATGTGGGCGAACCCTTCACGGGTTGCTCACCTGTGAGGAGTGAGCAGGGAGAGGGGCTGGGAGGGAGTCAGTGCTGAGCCCCGGAAGTTCCCTGTGAACACAGGATCTGGCTCTGCCTTGTAGCATCTTGTAATCAAGGGGAGGCGGAATCGTAAAAGAAAGGCCAGTTTTCTTATTCAGAAGGTGCCGAGTGGGATGAAGCCAGCCATTGCCAGCCCACACCCCCCACCCCCAGCGCCCCTGGCTGTGTGAGATGTGAGGGTCATATCCCTTCTTGGAGGGCCCCTTGCTCATCTGTCCAGTGGGGTGACCCTCTTGCCTGCCTTGCAGGGCCTGGGGAACGGGGTGGCTGTGCCCAGAATCTGCTGCAGGTGGGCGGAAGGAGGGCCTCAGCGCCTGAACTCCCCGCCCCCACCCAGGCTCCCTGTCCTGCTACACAGTCTTGTCCCCACCGCAATCTGCTGGGGGCAGCGCTGTCCCCTAGGCCTGATTGCCAAGCCCTCATCATTGCATAGTCACTGGCCGGGATCACACACCCTGGGTCCAGATCAACATGTCCTTCAGCAGGGACTTGGAGTGGCCACGATAGGACCCTATACCCGCCTGCTCCGATCCCAGGCACACCCAACGTCTCCCAACACCGCGGTGCCAAGTGGCCCAAACCCTATTCTATGTGGCCCTGTACTCCGCCAGGTGCTTCCTGTGTGCGAGGTCAGCCAGTACACATCTGCCTGTAATTGGTTCCCCTGGAACGGAGCCCCCACTTCCCCCGACCTGAGCTCTCCAGGCAGGGAGGAAAATCATGCCCTCGCATGGACAGCATCAAAGGAGCCCAGCAGCAGGCTCAGGCTCGGGGAGGGATGAGAAGCTCCTGGGGCCTCCCCAGGTGCCAGCCTGGACCCCTTTGCTGGGGAGGCTGAGCAGCAGGACCTTGGGGTCCAGTAGATGAGATGTTAGCTCCTTTCTACTTGGGCTGCAGCTGTGGCCAGCCCTTCTTGTCCCAGAGGCAGTGGTGGCAGGGGATCTGCTGTGACATTGATGGGCCACAGTGTCCCCACGCTGCTGCCTGGCCCACGCCCTGCCTGGGGAATGGGTCCTCAGCACACACACACATTCATAACGGCGAGGTGACCGGCGACTGGTGACAACACCCTCACGTTTCCTTGGTTCATCGTGCAGAGCAAGCATGCCTCTGTTGGGAGCAGTTTGGATCTTTCAAACTTTTAACGGAAATAGGACAATGCACGTGCAGGGCCCAGCCCCGCGCCCGATGTGGCTCAGCACCCAAGAAACAGCAGCTTGGCAGTGCTGTGCCAAGAGCCAGCAGGCACCGACTGCCAAGCCTGGGAATGACGGCAGGGCGCCAAGCCCGGGGGTACCATTTTCAGTCAAAAACAAGGAGTGGGTCCGATTTCCTTCTGGGCTCAGCAGCTGGCTCTGAACGGAGGGTGGTGATGTTGGTTAGACCTACTGTGTGCCATCCAGTTAGGCATTGACTTCGTTACGTCTTCCCCACCGGCCCTGCGGGGGCTTAGGCAGAGAGAAACAGGCTTAGAAAAGTTCCGCGACCTGTCCGAGGTCATGTGGCCTGTGAGAGGCAGAGTCAGGATTTGAACTCAGCTCTGCCTTGTTCCGGACTGAGCCCAGAGGCTTCCCTGGGGGCACTGCCCAGAGGTGTCCAGAAAGTTGTTCAGGAAAAGCCAGACTCCCGGGAACGCCGCGGAGCCGCCCCAGGGCTGCCTGTGAAGGGCTGCCGTAGTGCACACATCCAAGTTCTTTGTTCTTTAAAAACATGAATCCTCCTCTGCCAGGACCCCTCTGCCCCCCTCTGAGAATCACCTGATCAGAAAGCTGGCGAGGCTGGTGGAGGCCACAGCTCCACAACCAACACAGTCCTGTCTGTAACTGGTTTCTGCATCAGTTTCATCACAGTCTAGGAAAAACTGCAGTTGCTGCTTCCAGGGGGCCGTTCTAAGGCATCGGAGACCCTCTCTCCCAATCTCATAGGGTTTGGACCCACTCATCCCCCATTCCTTGGGTTTCAGCTCCTCTGACCAGCTGGCAAGGCCCTGCTTAATGTGCCGTTCAGCCAGGCATCTCCTCCTCCAGGGAGCCCTCCCAGATAACCACCTCCAACTGCCCCAGGAGAGGGACTCACTCCTTCTCAGGGTTCCCAGCAAGCTCTGTTGAATGCTGTGCACCAGCGCATTTAATTCTCATCAAAACTTTGTGGGTTGAAGCGTTTATAATCCCAGCTTTACAGATGAGGAAACTGAGGCCTGGGGTTTGGAGGAATGTACCAGGGTGGGAGCTGCTCGCCCTGTGGCTGCTGGCTTGTGCGTCTGTCTCTCATGGGGCTGTGAGCTTTGAGGGCCAAGGTCATCCCTGTGAGCCCAAGCACACATGGGGTGCTGTGCAGGAGCCCTTATTCTGCAGGGGAGAAGCCACGTATCCTGTTGGCTGGAGTCTGGGTAGAACTCAGGTCTCCTGGGTGCCAGCCCAGGGAGCTACCTGGGAGTGAGCGTTCACTGTTATCCCCACTCCTCTGGCCATCTCAGCCCTGCACACCCAGGTTGCCCACTCCTCTAAGCCTCAGTCTTCTCATCTGCTTAATGGGAGCACCAGCCCTCCCTCCAGGGCTGTGGCAGGGAGGGCCAGGCCGTGGTCATCCTCTAAGGCATTGGCCGGGTGCTGGGGTGACCACAGAGCCCAGCTCAGTGCTCAGGACGCCAGCTGCATGTTCTGGGCAGGGTGGCAGAGCAGTAGCTGGTTGGTCAGGGTCTGTTTGCAGAGGCAGCCCTGGGCGGGATGCAACCTGCAGAGCGTGAGGCTGTAGCAGCCCAGAGGCATCTCTGCCTCCTTTGGTCCCCGGGCCCCGTCTGACAACACAGGGCCGTCGGTGGCTGCTGCTGTCTTCCTTCCTCTGCGTCCAGAGCTGTCACTCCTTCCTTTGAACCCGCCCAACACCATCTGCAGGACCATGTGGGCCCAGCTCTCCCTTGGCAGAGCCCTTCTAAGTGGCACTTCCAAGATGCGCCGGGTGGCGGGCTTCTGACAATCCGCACCAAGAAAACACTCTCTGTCTGTCTTCCCACTCGTGGCATCTGCCCAAGAGGCCGCGGCCGCAGTGAGTGTTTCTACTCAATCGTTTTCCAGCCAGGACCCAAGAAAGATGCCCCCGGAGCTGGACCAATTCATATTTTGGCCTGACAGTGAATCAGTAATTTCTGTTTCCCTGTCTTTTGCTCCCTGCTTCCATTTTGGTTTGTTTTGTTTCAAGACAGCGTCTCCCTCTGTCGCCCAGGCTGGAGCGCAGTGGTGCGATCTCGACTCATTGCAACCTCTGCCTCCCGGGTTCAAGCGATTCTCCTGCCTCAGCCTCCCGAGTAGCTGGGATTACAGTCAGCCCGCCACCACACCCAGCTAATTTGTGTATTTTTAGTAGAGTTGGGGTTTCGCCATGTTAGCCAGACTGGTCTCGAACTCCTGACCTCAAGTGATCTGCCCGCCTCAGCCTCCCAAAGTGCTGGGATTACAGGCGTGGGCCACCGTGCCCAGACTCCCCGCCCCTTTTTGCCGAGTGGGGATTCATGTTTGGTGGGTGGGGCGGAAAGAAGGGGAAGTGGACGCCTGGATCCTTTCCTCACTTCCTCCCTCTGTCCTCCCATCCCGCTGGTCCTCGTTCTGTAATTAAAGCCCTCTGTGCTTGGCCACATCCAGGTGTCCAACGTCACCAAGGTCCAGTGTCGCTGAAGCTGTTTGCCAGAAATATAAAGTCACAGCTGCAGTTCATCGTGGGCTCAGAGTCAGACTAAACATTCTCCCACACGGGGGAAGCTTGGACAACCCACCTGGTGATCTGGGCTGTGCTTGGCACTTGCACTAGTCAGGCCACGTTGGGCTGTCATTGGCTCAAGGTTGGGGCAGGGTTTCCAAGCCTGAGATCCTAGCACAGGGCCCGGCACAGGCGGTCACTCGGGATTTGAACCAAGAAATCAGGACAGCCCACGGCAAAGGCTGTCAGCGGTTCCCAAACTGCGGCAGTACTCCGTGGGCCACTGGCAAAATCAACTGAATCAGTTTGATCAACATTATTTTTCCAGTCAAATAGAGTGGAGTACTACACGATAGAAAATATCAGTGCACTAAGGCCAGGCGCGGTGGCTCACACCTATAATCCCAGCACTTTGGGAGGCTGAGGCAGGTGGATCACGAGGTCAGGAGTTCCAGACCATCCTGGCCAAGATGGTGAAACCCCGTCTGTACTAAAAATACAAAAAAATTAGCCAGGCGTGGTGGCGGGCGCCTGTAATCCCAGCTGCTCGGGAGGCTGAGGCGGAGAATTGCTTGAACCTGGGAGGCGGTGGTTGCAGTGAGCTGAGATTGTGCCACTGCACCCCAGCCTGGACGACAGAGTGAGACTGTGTCAAAAAAAAAAAAAGAAAAGAAAAGAAAAAAGAAAATATTAGTGCATGTCCTTCTGCATTAAGCTAAGTCTGGAGTCTGGATGTGTGTGCCAGTGTGGTGACGTCGGTTGCATCTCCCTGGGACATGGTCAGTCTGCAGGTGACTTCTCCAAGGCCAGACCACGGATGTGTCTTGGTGTCTTGAGAGGGGGTCCGCAGTCCATCACTGCACACGGTAAAGTGTCCACGTTGGCTGACACCTGCTGCAGTTAATTTTTTATTTTTTTGAGACAGAGTCTCACTTTCATCACCCAGGTTAGAGTGCAGTGGTGGGATCTCGGCTCACTGCAACCTCCGCCTCTCGGGTTCAAGTGATTCTCCTGCCTCAGCCTTCTGAGTAGCTGGGATTACAGGCGCCCACCACCATGCCTGGCTAATTTTTGTATTTTCAATAGAGATGGGGTTTCGCCATGTTGGCCAGGCTGGTCTCGAACTCCGACCTCAGGTGATCTGCCCGCCTCGGCCTCCCAAAGTGCTGGGATTACAGGTGTGGGCCACCGCGCCCGGCCAATAGCTGCCGTTTCTAAGTGGGTGTTGCTTTGGGCTACATGGGCAGGAGTGCCAGCCATGTGCGATTTTAGCGTCCTTTCTTGGGCAGAGGCAAAGGCAGGGGGCCAGGTGTGCTCACCCCAATTGATTGGCACCAAGGAGGAGCCCCGGGGGCATGGTGGGGTCACTGTAACTGGCACCCAGACTGGGAGGGCAGTGAGAAAGAGGGGGCCGAGGACTGTGGGTGCAGGGACCAGCTCTTGGCACCAGAGGCCTGGGTAGGGGGGCACACTCAAGGCTGCAGCCACCCTGGTCAGTGGACCTGCCACCAAGCGTGAGTGTGGACATAGTGTCAGGTGCCGGCAGCAAGGGTAGGTCCAGACGGTCATGGGACTAAAGGCACAAGATGTAGTCGGACCCTGCTTTCTGCTGCTCACGGCCGCCTGGCCTCTGGCCAGGGTCCGAGCTTCGGCCCTGTAAGGGTGGGGCGCCTGGGCTTGGGGAGGGACAAGAGCATGCAGAGAGCACGCAGTCCCCACGCTGAGTCTCGACTGCCCATCATCCCATCAGCCAGGACACAGGGGCGGGAACAGCCCCTCCCGCCGCATCCTGAAGAGTCAGGGCAGGGCTGGGGTCTGGCGAGTTCCGTAAGTGGCAGCATTGGTTCCAGGCATCCCGGGGTGGGAGTGAGTGCTGGAGGCAGAGCCTGGGGGATCCTCTCGGAGGCTGTCCTCTCTGGGCTACCAGAGCTTCCTGTTCTCATTCTGGATGGTCCCTCTGAGCCTTCTGGAAGAGGCACAGCCGGGCACCTGTACATCAGCCCACCTGCCCCTGGTTGGGCATGTCCACAGGCTGCTGGGGTCTCCCCACCACCCCTACTGTGGCCTACTTCCCTGCATTTCCTGCCCCGCCCAGCAGGCAGACACAGGGCCCAGGATCCTGCCCCTCCTCCAGGGCCACCCTGCTGGCCAGACCTGCTCTCTCCCCCTCCTCCAAGTCTGTCCTGCCTCTCACCGGGTTGGGGTCCCCTGAGCATGGTGTCTCCTGTGTTCCTTTGCCCTAAGGTCCCTGAGGGCAGAACCATGACCTTGTACCTGCTGACTTGGCTTCTGCAGCTGGTGCCTGGCAGGAGATGCTCAGTGGAACATCTGTCTGAATGAGAGGCTGGGACAGACCCCTCGGGAGGGCTGGGGGAGAGTGGAGGCCGGAGGCCGGGAGAAGCGCAGTGGAGGCAGGAGCCCTCGCCCAGGCCTGGGCCTCGGTGCTGTTACTCTCCATCCAGCTGGCACTTGCTGAACACCTATGTGCCAGGCCTGAGCTTATTCTCAGTGGATGGTCGTAGCCTGGGAGGAAGGTGTGGCTATGATCTCTGCTTTACAGATGTGGGTGCTGGGGCCCGGAGAGGTGGGGGTACTTGCCAGGGCTCTCTAAGGCAAAGCTGGGGCCCTGGAACCCAGATACACAACCCCTGCCTTCAGGAACTCCTTTATGGAACAGAGCACTGAGTATGCCCAGGTCCCCAATCCCTAGGGCAGAGGCCCAACCGACGGCCAATGCCAGCCAGGCATCCCAGGGGGCTTCGGGCCTGCTGGTCCCTCTAGCTCCCCTCCTCCTTCAGAAACAGGCTCCCGCTGCCCGTTGCCTTCTCAGGGGAGAGCCTGAGCTTCTGCCAGGATTAGGCCTTTGAAAAGGTGCGTGCTCAGGGTCCCAATATGCAGCCGTCAATACGGCTCTCCACTGCTCCTCAGATCTCCCCAAGCCTGATCGAATTTCCTTCCGCCCCAAGCCGGTCACTCCTGAGGACTTTCAGATTTCAGAGCTGGGCGAGGTTTGAGGCAGCAAAGCACGAAAAAGGAGGTGTCATCTCCCTCCAGTTCCCTGACGTCAGAGCTGCCCAAACGCCGTGACGGACATGTCCCTGAGGGCTCAGAGCATCGGCAAACACTCACACGGCAGACGCCTCGGGTCAGACTGGGCACCCAGGCAGTTCCGAGCGACTGAAATCAGGCTGCTTAGTAATGAAACTGGCAGCTCGCTGGTGCCGCAGCCAGATCTCTAACACATCAGACTGACACAGATGGAGGCCGGCCGGGCCGCGGTAGCTGCCTTGGAGAATAAGCAGGAAAAGGCTTGTTAAACAGAAAGAGGGCTGGAAGGGCTGGGGAGGCCAGCCGGGATGGATTGTCAACGGATCCTGTAAATACTCCAGGCAGCTCTGGCCGGGACCAGCGTGGTATTATTTCAAAGCGATTTAACCGATGGGATTCCTGACTCCCAAATCAAGAATGTTATTAAAATGAAGAACAGAGGCAGCCTGGGCATTCGTTGGTACCCAAGTCACACCCCGCCGGCTGTGGGCTCCTCGTCCTCCCCTGAGCAGCCACTTGGACTCCGGTTTCCCAGCACCCCGACCCCGCCCAGGCTTGTTTTGGGGGAAGGGAGCTTACTGAGGGATGGGGCTCTGGAGGCCAAGCCTGGGGTGTGTGGGGGTGCTCTTGGCTCTCAAAAACTGGAGGATAGGCCGGGTGTGGTGGCTCACGCCTGTAATCCCAGCACTTTGGGAGGCCGAGGCTTGCGGATCACGAGCTCAGGAGATCGACACCATCCTGGCTAACGCGGTGAAACCCCATCTCTACTAAAAATACAAAAAAATTAGCCGGGTGTGGTGGCGGGCGCCTGGAGTCCCAGCTACTCGGGAGGCTGAGGCAGGAGAATGGCGGGAACCTGGGAGGCGAAGCTTGCAGTGAGCCGAGATCGCGCCACTGCACTCCAGCCTGGGTGACAGAGCGAGACTCTGCCTCAGAAAAAAAAACAACAACACTGGAGGATAGACTTTTGTTCAGTTTTGTTTTGACCTGGAAAAAGATATTAGGACCCTGCCCCCTCCCCACTTTATTTCACCATTGGGGAAACTGAGGCCCAGAGCAAAGTGCTGGAGGTGGGCCCCAAAGCTGACCTTCCTCCACCCCACCGAGATTCGTTTTTTTTTTTTTTTGAGACAGAGTTTTGCTCTGTCACCCAGGCTGGAGTGCAGTGGCATAATCTCAGCTCACTGTGACCTCTGCCTCCTGAGCTCAAGCAATTCTCCTGCCTCAGCCTCCTGAGTAGCTGGGATTACAGGCGCATGCCACCAAGCCCGGCTAATTTTTGTATTTTTAGTAGAGATAAGGTTTCACCATGTTGACCAGTCTGGTCTCGAACTGCTGACCTTAGGTGATCCACCCACCTCGGCCTCCCAAAGTGCTGGGATTGCAGACGTGAGTCACCGTGCCTGGCCTACCACTCCCCCCTACCTTTTTTTTTTGAGAGAGCCCAGGCTGGAGTACAGTGGCATGATCACAGTTCACTGCAGCCTCAACCTCCCGGCCTCAAGGGATCCTCCTGCCTCAGCCTCTCAAGTAGCTAGGATTACAGGCGCCCACCACCACACCTGGCTAATTTTTTAAAAATTTTGTGTAGAGATGGGGTCTCACTATGTTGTCTCGAACTCCTGGGCTCAAGCGATGCTCCTGCCTCAGTCTCCCAAAGTGTGGGATTCCAGGTGTGAGCCACAATGCCCGACCTCGAGTAGCCTCCTGAGCAGCTGGGATTACAGGCATGCGCCACCACGCCTGGCTAATTTTTGTATTTTTAGTAAAAACTGGGTTTCATCATATTGGCCAGGCTGGTCTCGAACTCCTGACCTCGTGATCTACCTGTCTCGGCCTCCCTGAGGAGCCATTTCGGGGGCCTGTGGGCATTTGGTCAGTCCCACCTCGAGCCACCACGAGGCTCTGGAGCCCCGGCTATTTTCCAGGCCCCGGGCCAGGGTCTGTTGGGGGAAGTGGGCAGCCAGGCCCCTGCCCTCCCGTGAGGGCAGATCAGGAGCAGGGTGAGAGGAGTCTCTGGGCGGGGTGGGCCCAGCTGTGGTTGGTGCCAGTGCCCCATCCCCATCTTCCCTTTGCAGGTGTTTCAGCGCCGGGAGGATGGCTCCGTAAACTTCTTCCGGGGCTGGGACGCGTACCGAGACGGCTTTGGCAGGCTCACTGGGGAGCACTGGCTAGGTGAGCACCCCGCCCGCCTCCCGGCCCAGGTGGGCCTCCTCCCCATGCCTTCCGGACACAGTTGGGTCCCAGCCACTCCCTGAATGGGTTTGGACTGGGTTTCCCAGCACGCCCGAGCCAGCTCACAGGTGTCGTGCATGAAGGTGACAGGCATTCAGCAGGAATGAGGCCAGACATTGCCAATGGAAGTGATTGGCGTGGGTGGGCTCCAAGTGCTCATAAAGGCTGAGGGTCCCACACGCCCTTGGAGGTCAGTTCCTGCCGGGGTCGCCCTGGGACCTGCTTGCTGTCCCGAATCCAGTAAGCTTGGGCAGGTGGGCAGCAGCATCCCAGGCAGTGGGAGGACAGAGGAGAACCCGGCACCGCCCTGCCCAAGGGTGCCAGGGACACCAGGCATGTAACTCCCAGGAGCAGCCAGTGGTGCTCCCAGCCAGGGCTCCTGTTTGGGCCTGCAGGCAACTGCACGCCTTCCCGCCACTGGGACACAGTCCCTGCCTGGCACAAAGTAGGGGCTCAGAAGGTTCTGTCAATATTATTATTTACCTTTAAATTCACTCAGTATTGCTGGGCACGGTGGCTCACACCTGTAATCCCAGCACTTTGGGAGGCCGAGGCGGGCGGATCACGAGGTCAGGAGATCGACACCATCCTAGCTAACACGGTGAAACCCCGTCTCCACTACAAATACAAAAAATTAGCCGGGCGAGGTGGCAGGTGCCTGTAGTCCCAGCTACTCGGGAGGCTGAGGCAGGAGAATGGCGTGAACCCGGGAGGCAGAGCTTGCAGTGAGCTGAGATCACGCCACTGCACTCCAGCCTGGGCGACAGAGCGAGACTCCGTCTCAAAAAAAAAAAAAAAAAAAAAAAAATTCACTCAGTATTTTAAAATTTTTGAAAGTCCTTAACATTTCACTATCTAAACAAAATACTCTAAACAAAACCTCTCCTAAAAGAATCACAACTTTCAGGTCTACCTATATATTTGGGAGGTGGCTGTGGCTTGATGTGAGGTGGATTTTTCTGGTTATTCTTGAGATATAATTTACATACAACAAAATTCCCCGTGTGGAAGCGTATGACCCCATGGTTTTTAGTATATTCAGAATACTACATCCATCATCACTGGGTCCAGAACGTTTTCTTCACTCCAGAAGGAAATCCTGTGCCCCCGGGAGCCGTCACTCCCTTGCAGTGATTTGAATATACATGAAACGCACAGGTGCCGGGGGACGCGTGCCCTGAATGTCCTCTGGGTGGCCTCGAATGCCCCACAGTGTCCTCCTGCACTTAAGCCCCCCAGGGTGCGTGTGGACATCCAGGGAGTTCCACAAGCTGCGGAGGTTCCACAACCTTGGGTGGGAGGGAGAGGGTGAGAAGGGTGAGGACATCCGGGAAGTTCCCCAGTGCGGGGTCAGAGCTGGTGGGGGGAGGCTTGGGCAGGAAGGAGAGGGTGAGAAGGGTGTAGGCTGGAATGGCTGGTGGGAAGCACCACCTGAGGGGCTGAGAGCGCAGGTCTGGGCACCAGCCGGGGTCAGGGGGGCTCCAGGCCTGTAAGGACGTTCAGTGACACCTTTGGGGTGGTGGCCCCAAAGGCAGGGTTGGGGTGGCGAGGCGGGACCACCCCACTGTGTGCATGGAGGCCCCTGGGCAAGATCTGCCACCCATGCCCCCTCCTCACCCGGGCCCATGAGGGCAGGGCCCTCTCCGACCTGCCGTGCCCTGGTCCCCAGGGGGTGCCGACAACAGGGAAGGTCACACCCCATGTGGACTTCATGCCCACATCCCGTGCTGACCCCTGACCCACTGAGCGCCCAGCTACACGCTTCCCATGCATCGTTCCCAAAACCTCACACCTACCTAGTTGGGGGCCCTGCTGTCATCCCCTCCTTTTAGAGATGAGGAAGTTGAGGCTCAGGAAGGGGAGGTCTCTTGTCACAAGCATGCGTGTGTTGGGGTAGGGGGAGCCCCAGCAGGGTCCACACACTGGTGCCCAACCAAGCTCGCCTCATCCCCTGAACCTGGTGGATGGAAGGAGGGGAGATGGGGAGACCCTGCCTCAGGCTCCCCAAGCTGGGGGTAAAGAAAAGGACAAGACGGCAGGGCTGAGGCACGCCCTCGCCACCACCCACCCCCTGGAGCAGCGGTGATGCCCGTGCTCATGGTATCTTAATTGAAATCTATCAGCAGCCACAGATGGTGCGGGAGGAAGCATTTAAGCAGGTCCTGATTCCAGCATCCTGCAGACGAGGCCTGACAGGAATGTCAACAGCGCCGGTCCCTCCTCTGCCGCACCACCCTCCCCATCCCCTCTCATTGAGTGCTTTGTCTTTTCCTATTGAGTCATGGGAGCTCTTTATATATTAAGGTTAGCGATCGTTTGTCCAATACACATGACAGGTATTAACTTCTGGCCATTTGTCTTTCAGCTTTTTCTTTTTCTTTTTTGGGGTTATGTTATTACTTATTTCCTAGAAACTTAAGATGTTTATGCACTCAGTTCTGCCACCCTTTTCTTCATATCTTTTCTGGGTTTTAGCCCCTGCTGTCCTTTTCCTTCCCTTCCTAGTTTTATTTATTTTAAGCCTCCTCTATTTTTTCTTCTGTTTTCCTTCTCCTTTTTTTTTTTTTTTTTTTTTTGAGACGGAGTCTTGCTCTATAGTCCAGGCTGGAGTGCAGTGGCACAATCTCGGCTCACTGCTACCTCCACCTCCCGGGTTTAAGCTATTCTCCTGCCTCAGCCTCCTGAGTAGCTGGGATTACAGGCGCCCACCACTTCGCCCGGCTAATTTTTGTATTTTTAGTAAAGACAGAGTTTCGGCCGGGCGCGGTGGCTCAAGCCTGTAATCCCAGCACTTTGGGAGGCCGAGACGGGTGGATCACAAGGTCAGGAGATCGAGACCATCCTGGCTCACACGGTGAAACCCCGTCTCTACTAAAAAAATACAAAAAACTAGCCGGGCGACGTGGCGGCGCCTGTAGTCCCAGCTACTCGGG
>NW_016814121.1:2868335-2876735 GCF_001698545.2 Rhinopithecus bieti
AGAGAGGGAGGGAGGGAGGGAGGCAGAGAGGGAGGGAGGGAGGCAGGGAGGCAGGGAGGCGAGGGAGGGAGGAGGTGGCATGGACTGGAGGAAGGACGGAGAGGAGTCCAGGCCCCAGGTCCCCACACACCCCTCCCTCGGGCGTCCTGCACAGCAGCCCCCAGGACACCGCTCATGAAGCATCACTCAATCCAGAGGAGTGGCTGATGGAGGCCTTTGGGCCCCAGTGGCCATTTAGTGGTGGGAAAAGGAATCTTCCAGCATCCCCCGCAGGGGCGGTCTCCCTCTCTCCCTATTCCTGCATCGTCTGATTTGTTCTGGGTAAGGTCTGAATAGCAGTGAACCCTTCTGCCTGGGTTCAAATCCCAGCAGTGCCGCTCACCAGCTGTGTGACCTGGGCCAGCTCCTTAACCTCCCTGGGCCTCATTTTCCTCCCCTGTAAAATAGGGAGTAATACGCACTCCTTCCCCGGGGCCTTGGGAAGCAGCAGTCAGCACCTGGATAATGTGTGCAGTGGGCCAGCCCTGCCAGAAAAGCTGCCCAGGGATTCTGTAATTAAATTGGACTCACTCTAATTCCACTGGATTCACTCATCTGCACGAAGGGCTGAGAATGGTGCTGGGTCCTCGTGAGTCCCGTCCAGGTGGCGGCTTTGTCATGATTACCTCCCGCCTGCCCTTTCGTGGATGATGCGCTCCTGGCCCCTCACGTCAGTCCTGTGCTAGCTGAGCCAGGGCCCAGAGAGGGAGAGCGGCTGCCCTGAGACTCCGCAGCAGGAGAGTCAGGGAGGTGGGACTCCGGGTGAGACCCCAGGCTCTCAAAGCCCGGGTTCTGGCAGGTCCTTGGGGAGGAACGTGGGTCGGGCGGTCAGCTTTGCTGTGACTCCTCCCACAGCAGCTGCTCCTGGTTCCTGGACCTGGTGACTGGGACCAAAGCCTTCTTGTCCGGGCGGGATCAGGGAGGATCCACACAACCTCCAGCCAGCACACACTGACCCCGGGAGGTGTGGAGCCGGGGAGAGGCAGGCAGGAGGGAGAAGCGGATGGAATACCGCTCGCTGCTACCAACTTGTAAATCATTTCATTAAATGCTCTCTTAATCCAGAGTAATCACACCAGCAATGAAGCACGTTGGGTGTCTGAGCACATGTGTGTTTGTGGGGGAGGCCTGGCATGAGACCCCGGGCATGGGCAGGGCAGAGCTGAGGTGGGGCGGGGACAGCAGGAGGGAGAGAGTGGGATGGAGGCACAGAGCCGGCCTAGAGGGATGAGGATGCTGCCTCCTGCCTCCCATCCATTAAGTCAGTGCTGGGTGAGCACCATTGTGCCGGGCCCCAGCCCAGGCACTGTGGTCAGCAGTGGTCAGGTGGACCCTCCACTCTCATGGGGCTTCCGCACTGGCGGGGAAACAGCATGTGCAAAGGCCCAAAGGCCTGGTTTAGAAAATGCGAACACCGGATCCTGTCTGGCTCTGGCTGGAGTCTGGGTAAGGGTGCTGTCACCCCCACCTCCTCCCGCCTCCTGCAGTCCTCCCGCCAGCTCAGAGCCCCAGCGTTTGAAAAGCAGCACAGCTCCACTTACAGGGAACAGAGAAAACCAAACATGAAATCCGTCGGTCCTCAGTGACTTGCAGTAGCCCAGGGCGGATGGCACGTGCTTGGTGGCTGTCCCTTTCTGTCCCCAACTGCATGAGCTCAGCTGTCATTTATCATTTCTCCCTGGGATTCGCTTCCTACGCCCCTCAGCTTCCCCCACCATTTTCTCCCCGACTTCAGGCCTCAAGAGGATCCACGCCCTGACCACACAGACTGCCTATGAGCTGCACGTGGACCTGCAGGACTTTGACAACGGCACGGCCTATGCCCGCTATGGGAGCTTCGGCGTGGGCTTGTTCTCCGTGGACCCTGAGGAAGACGGGTACCCGCTCACCGTGGCTGACTATTCCGGCACTGCAGGTGAGGCTCCAGCCAAGGCAGGGATGGGGAAGGGCGTGGCCTGGGAGGATGGAGGACGGAGGAGGTCCTGCCCTCCAAAATGATCAAGGCTCATGGATTTTGCCCCCTTTGAAAGTAATCAGGTTTTGAAAATAACAAATATTGAGGGCCGGGCGCGGTGGCTCAAGCCTGTAATCCCAGCACTTTGGGAGGCCGAGATGGGCGGATCACGAGGTCAGGAGATCGAGACCATCCTGGCGAACACGGTGAAACCCCGTCTCTACTAAAACTACAAAAAAACTAGCTGGGCGAGGTGGCGGGCGCCTGTAGTCCCAGCTACTCGGGAGGCTGAGGCAGGAGAATGGCGTAAACCCGGGAGGCGGAGCTTGCAGTGAGCTGAGATCCGGCCACGGCACTCCAGCCTGGGCGACAGAGCGAGACTCCGTCTCAAAAAAAAAAACAAAAAAAACAAACAAATATTGATAAACTACCAACCCCATATCACAATCAGAGGCCTGAAACCAATCTAAAATTTTTTTAAGTAATACGTTTTTCAAATTGAAAGAGTGAACAAGACAGAAAAGGGAAAATTTTCATCCTTACCAAGGATTCCTTAATCCCTGTCTTCATCAGCTGATTCTGTTGCGTCATAAAAAATGAGCTTCTGTGAAGCTACCGTTCGTTTTTTCATAATAATGTTAATTATGCCCTTCAGCCCTCTGGGGTCAGGGTCAAGGCTACTTGCCTCCACCTCCAAGTCCTTCTTGGTCCTCACCCCTGCAAGGCGAAACCAGCAGAGCCTGGACTGTTTTCCCGTTTTGCAGATGAAGAGACTGAACGCAGAGCCAGGAATCAGGAGACCCGGGGTTCGGGTCTGCTGGGTCTCCAAAGTCGGTGGCTGGACCCCCTGGGCTGGGTTTTCCCCTCTCAGGCTGAGGAGGGGGAGGCAGGAGAGGGAATGTGGAAAAGCCGGGGGAGGGATAGAGACTGCCTAGACCCAGGGGCAGCCACAGGCACGCCCGAGGAGGGACTGCGTGCGTGTGACCTGCATGGACACACCCGGGTGTGGAGGGGCAGGTGTGCGTGCACGCGTGCACACCAGTGTGTATGTGTGAGAGCACGTGCGTACGTGTATGCACTCACGTCCAGGTTCAGGTGCAGTGCCTTGGTGTCTGCTCACACATGCAACACCAGTGGGCGTACCCGTGCCCCCCGTGCCCACATCTGTGTGCACCCCTGCGCAGGCGACTCCCTCCTGAAGCACAGCGGCATGAGGTTCACCACCAAGGACCGTGACAGCGACCACTCAGAGAACAATTGCGCTGCCTTCTACCGAGGCGCCTGGTGGTACCGCAACTGCCACACGTCCAACCTCAACGGGCAGTACCTGCGTGGTGCCCACACCTCCTATGCCGACGGTGTGGAGTGGTCCTCCTGGACCGGCTGGCAGTACTCACTCAAGTTCTCCGAGATGAAGATCCGGCCGGTCCGGGAGGACCGCTAGACCGGTGCACCTTGCCCTTGGCCCTGCTGGTCCCCATCGCCCCATCGCTGACCCCACCTCACTCCTTCGTGAATGTTCTCCACCCACCTGTGCCTGGCGGACCCACTCCAGCAGGGAGGGGCTGGGCCATCCCTGACACGAAGCCCCCTGGGCTGGTGAAGTCACACATCACCTTCTCACCATCCCCACCTGCTCCATTTGGCAGCTAACTGATCTCTTGCCTCTGTTGATGGGGGCTGGCAAACTTGACGACCCCAACTCCTGCCTGCCCCCACTGTGGCTCCCGTGCTGTTTGCCGTCCCCTGGCCAGGATGGTGAAGTCTGCTCCAGGCAACCCTCTGCTCTGTCCACCCAAACACCTGGCATTATGGGGACAGAGAGCAGGGGGCAGACAGCACCCCTGGAGCCCTCTTAGCGGATTGTGGGGAACGTCAGGTCTCTCTGAAGTCAGGTCTGAGGCCAGTGTCCTCCAGCCCTTCCAGTGCCAACCCTCACCCCCATTTCCCTGGTGCCCAGATAACCCACCTCTCCCCCAAGGGCCTTGGCCTGGCTGTGGGCTGGGTGGCCCCATCCTACCATGCCCTGAGGCCAGGAAGGGGAGCTGCTGCCTCTGGGGACCCATGCTCTAAGGCTGAGACCAGTTCCCTGGAGGCCACCCACCCTGTGCCCCGGCAGGCCTGGGGTCTCCAGTCCCCTTACCTGCTGTACCCACCTGCTCTCTGTCTCAAATGAGGCCCAACCTATCTCCCACCCACCGCCATCCCATTTCTCCCGCCTCTGGAAGGTGGGTGGGGCCCTGCACCGTGGGGCTGGGCTGTGCTAATGGGAAGCTCTTAGTTTTCTGGGCTGGGGCCTAGGCAGGGCTGGGATGAGGCTTGTACCACCCCCACCACCAATTTCCCAGGGACTCCAGGGTCCTGAGGCCTCCTGGGAGGGCCATGGGGGCGGCAACCCCTCCCTGAGGCCACTGTCTCCATGGGGAGGCCAACTCCTGCCAGTGACTGTGGCCATCTGGACCCAGGCCAGGCCCAGCGAGTGGTCAAGGGGCAGGGATCAGGTCACTGGGCAAATGGGGTTGAGGGGACTGGGGCACCAGACCAGGCACCACCTGGACACTTTCTTGTTGAATCTTCCCAACACCTAGCACGCTGTCATCCCCGCTCCTTGTGTGCGCACACGCAGAGGTGAGCCCCACAGGCTCTCAGGACCAGCAGCTGCAAGGGCAGGGCTGGAGCCGGGTCCTCAGCTTTCTGCTCAGCAGCCCTGGACCCGCGTGCATTGCGTCAGGCCCAGGCGCAGGGCGGTTTTTCCAAGGCACCCCGATGTGGGGCCTCTGAGAGGGTTGGAGTCAGCCTGGGGGAGCTGCCCAGCAGCCCCTCCTCAGGCACGAGGGGAGGTGGCTTCCTCCAAAGGACACCGATGGCAGGTGCCTGGGTAGTGTGGCGTTCCGTTCTCCCTTCCCCTCCCACGAAAGTTTGTGCTTAAAAAACAATAAATTTGACTCAGCACCACTAGGGGGGCGGTGGGAGAGGCCGTGTGACCTGGCGTCTGTTCCAGCGCCACTAGGTCATCCACATGCGCAGATGTCTGCAGCGCTTCCCTCTGCCGTGGCCCTGGGCTGCCCTGCCTGCTGGACAGGACCTGGTCCCTGCCTTCTCAGTCCTCAGCTGGACGCAGATACAGCCAAGAATCAGGCAGTGGCAGCCCAGTGTGGCTGGGCTGGTGGATGGAGCAGCCCAGGTGCGGGGCCACGAGGGGCAAGATGTGGGTAAAATGATCACACGAGATTCAAAGGGAAATCCCCCCTCAGCTCCTCTTCCCACCCTCTAGAAGCCAAGGGAGCCCACCCAGACCACCTGGGTTCCCAGGGCACCCTGCCACATTGCAGAGGCCAGGTGGAACTCAAGTTCTCATCCCAGGAGCCCCCACCGACAGGCCCCAGGCGGGAGCTACCAGCCTCCCCATGCCGGCGGCTGCTTAGAAAGTGCCAAGTGCTTTCTGATGTGTCATCAAACAAACTCCTGGTGAGTGTGAAGTTAATGGACTCACAGATGTGTGGGTACAGCAGGAGGCACCGGGGCCCTCGTGCCAGGGCTTGGCTACGGAACAGATGCACCATGGCTGGAGCCTGGCAAGGGGCCGGGGGCAAGTGGAGGGGGCCTTTGGGAGCCTGTGGTCCAGGTCCAGGCACCATCTGTCCTCAGCGGCCGGCTGCACTGGATATGCCTTTCCCTTCTAGAGCCCTGTTACTGCCCTAGAGCACCAGCCCCTGTCCCAGACCAGGAGCGGGCACACGGCCCCACCAAGCACCAGCTGAATGGGCACAGAGCTTGACATGGTGGGGAGGGCCCAAGCCAGTGCACTGCCCCCCCCCCCAGGGGCACGTTCAAAGACTGGCACTGGGGAAAAACGGTCCCTGCGCACCTGCTCTGGGCCACAGCCTCTCACCCCAGCCCTGCAGAGCCTACAGTCTGATACCAGTGCAAATGGCTCTCATCTGAGACTGGAGGACCGGGATGCTAGGAAAGCCCTGGGCGAGGGACAGCTGGAGACGTGTGGGCTGACTGACCAGGCCAAGGGCTGGCGTGTGCACAGGGTCGCCTGGGACCCATGGGCCCCAAACCCTGTCGCCCGAGGCCCAATTTGAGGGTGGGTGCTTGTGGCCCTCCATCCCACAATGCCGCCTGACTGAGCCTCCTCCTGCTTCTTCACTTGAGGGGAGTAAGCTGAGTGGGAGGGTTCTCTGCATCGCCACACTGGGACCTGGAGGCGGTGCACCTGCGCCGTTGCCTCTCCACGTGCACAGGCAAGTTCTGTGGATCAGTAAATGGCCTTCCTCCATTCCCCTAAACTTCGCACACATCTCAGAGAGTTACACCAAAGGCCACCCAGCTGACTGCCTGAGCACCAGGGTCCAGAGGATGGAAGGACTCTTGGTTTCCATGCTGGTGGCCTCAGCACATTCAGCCGGAGATAGGAACGGAGCTATGAGCCGTTCTCAAACAGCTTTCCCCTGCAGCTGCATGTAAATCAGTTTTATAATGTTTGTCTTTGGGAGAAAAGCTGTATCACCAGCGCCCCCCTCTTCCTGGTCCCCCTTACCCTTCCTGCCACCTATCCTCATCCACACAGGCCTCTGGCTGGCTTGGCTGGGGCCAGAGCCCTCGAAGCTGGGAGCCAGGGTCTCTGGAGGCCCTGTCACCCAGGGACGTGTCTGACCAGGCAGAGATTTGGAGGATTGTTGAACCATCTCAAACCATGAGGACGCTGACTCCAGGGAGGGGATGGAAGAGGGGAGGTACCGTTTGTGTGAGATGGGGGGACAGGGGACATGAAGAAGGCCCGTGGCCAGCAGCAGCCCCCTGTCCTGTGACTTCAGGAGCAATGCACCAGCAGGAGGACCCAGCAGAGGACACACAGAACCCGGAACGAGGAGACAGGACACTAAGCTTTGCCCTCAGCAGACTGGGCTTCCCCAGGGCCTCCATTTCCTCATCTGCTTTCAGAGAAAAGGGTGTCCCCAAACTGTGTGGCCCAAGCAGCCGGCAGGACTTGGCAAACCCAGAGGGCTGAGGTCAGGCCTCGGTGCGATTTGTGGGGAATGTGGGGGAGCTCTGGCCCAAGGCTGGCCATGTTGGCCCCCTGTGCGCTGACAGGTGTGTGCCTCGGGCCACACAGCACTGGACAGGGCTGCAGAGGGAGCTCAGGGGGCCAGCGCTGCAGAGGGAGCTCAGAGGGCCAGCACAGTGACCGGTGGAAGAAGCCTGGTACGGGAGCGTCGCTAGGAGAGGCTGTGGGTGCTTGGTGTCTGTGCGTTCTGTCTTTAATAAAGTCTCGTGGTGACCCGGCTCCAGTCTCTGCCTCCAGCCCAACTCCATGCCTCATGTCAGAGCTTGAGTGGATCAGATACCCATGTGTTCCAGGACTGTCTCTTGCTCTGTCTCCCCTGAACTCCCCCCCATCATTATTTTTAGAGACGATCTTTTTCTGTCACCCAGGCTGGAGAGCAGTGGCACAATCATGGCAAACTCCTGGGCTCAAGCGGTCCTCCCACCTCAGCCTCCTGAGTAGCTGAGACTACAGGTGCGCACTACCACACCCAACAATTTTTTTCCTACTTTTTGTAGAGATGGGCTCTTGCTATGTTGCCCAGGCTGGTTTTGAACCCCTGGGTTCAAGCCACCCTCTCGCCTCGGCCTCCCAAATTGCTGGGATTGCAGGCATGAGCCACCGCACCCAGCCACCATTTTTATTAGAGCAGCCAAAAGGCATTTCCCAGATAGCTTTGGACCCACCGGGGCTGCTCAAGACCGTCTGACTGGGCCAGTTCTGGGCTTTGCAAAGACGGCCTGGGCTGGTCAGGCAGACGCAGGACCTGCCTCCTGCACAAGCTGTGCCCAGTGGGGTTGGTCCTCCCGGGCCTGGGCTCTGGAGGATGAGCCCGGGGCCTGGTCCATTGGTGCATCCCTTCCGGGTCCCCAGGCTGATAAACTATCCCGTGGGTCCCTCCTGTGGCTGGGGCTAGAGTTCCAAGGAACTGAGACACTTTATTAAGAACGAACAGTCCCCAGTGGCTATTTATTCATAAAACCAATTTGAGGCTTACAGATAAAACAATCCCCGGAGTTTATTTAATAAAATCCAATATTTATCGAGTGCCTGTGTTGGAGGTACTGCACGGGGCCAGTAGAAAGAGCAGCAGTGGTGATGCCCTGTGCTCGGCCTCTGCCCGGCACCTGTCGGGGGCAGGCAGCCGGGGAGTCTCACAGCCCCCTGTGCAGCCATAGGTTTCCAAGTTGGGGTTCACAGAACACGAATCCCTCTCTTCCCTCCACCACGGACTCTCACTCAGCCAGCATAGTGCCCGCTGCTCTGACAGCTTGAGGGGGCAGAGGTGGGGGGGCAGAGAAGGGAGGGCAGAGGTAGGGGGGCAGAGGTGGGAGGTCAGAGTGGGGGGTAGAGG
>NW_016814121.1:2877115-2897017 GCF_001698545.2 Rhinopithecus bieti
GAGGAGGCAGAGGTTGGGGGGCAGAGGTGGGGGGTAGAGGTGGGGGCAGAGGAGGGAGGGGCAGTGGAGGGAGGGGCAGAGGTGGGGGGACAGAGGTGGGTGGGTAGAAGAGGGAAGGACAGAGGTGAGGGGGCAGAAGTGGGAGGGGCAGAGGTGGAGACTCTGGGGATGGGACTCCTGAGCCAGGCTGCAGAAGTCACAGATCATGGCCACCTGCCTCCCACAGGCCACATGCACCCCAGGTGCAGGTGTGCCCAACTCAACTCCTTTCCTGCAACCACCAGACCAGCCTGAGGCAGCTCCTGGAAAGGTTCAAGGACTCAGTCACAGAGGTCCTCAGACAAGGATCCATGCATTTACCCAAGAAATGGTGCCCAGCAGCGTGGGCAGCGGCTCCCCAGGGCAGGAGGGGTTCAGCTGGCAGAAATAGAGCGGCAGTTGCCAACCGCCCCAAAGACCCGGGCTTAGTTGGGGGCCACCACCCTGTGCCCTCCCCAGCAGCAGTGAACACCGCCTGAGAGGGCACCATGCCACCCCGACAACCCCACCCCACCACACAGGCACTGCGGTCATCCCCAGCCAGGCGGGGAATCGGAAGCTCAGTGAGGTGGAGGTTGGCTGTGGCTGAGTCTGGTGTGGAACCCAGTTCGGGAGTGACATGTGGTTAAAGGGGGCTGGAAGGGAGGGGTCTGTGAGCTGAGCCAGGGCCTGGGCTTAGCACAACCAGGCACTGTCACCCCAGTTCCAGCCTCCTCACTTTGAGAATCCTGGGCAGGCGCTGCTGGTCAGCTTGGCTGTGCGGGGACCTGGCTTGGATCTGTGTCTGGACAGCTTCCCAGGGAACCCCACAGGCTTCGGGGGTGGCCCACGGACTCCACCCCCAGCGGCTTCCTGCACCACCAGCCCCACCACCCTGGCACCTCGCCTCCCTGCATTACCCGACAGCATGAAAAGCCTCCAGCACTGGAAGCTGCCCCGATGGGCACTGCCACTCTTGGACTGCTCTAGCCCCGGCCACCCTGTGCTCCCAGGCAGCCCCAACCCTGCCCACCTGGGCTGGTGGTGGCAGAAACAGTGGCACAGTTGTCATCCCCCAGTTGCTCAAGAGATGGGGGAACCCAGATGCTTCCAGGGGCCCAGGAAGGGCCAGGGGTGGAGGGGACCAGGCAAGGCCCTGGAGTCAGCAGGTTTGGTGCCAAATCCAACACCTGACGGGCTCCAGGCACCCCGGTCTGCTGGGGGCAGGCGGGGACCTAAGGCTGGGGAACATGTGGGCCATGTGGGGACCCTCATCCTCACCCCCAGCATTGCTCCCACCCCAGACCCGCCCCTCACATGCAGGACGTTCTGTGGCCACCACTCAGAGCCACAGACCTCAGTCCTGAAAGAGGACTCTGGGCCCTGGTGATTTCAAAGCAGAACCTTTTCTGGGAGCCCAACATGTCACACACAGGAAAGTGGGGCTTGGCCTGAGGGGCAGAGGGGCGCGTGCGAGGTAGAGTGGTGTGTGTGGGGTATGGGGGTGCCTGTGGGGCAGAGAGGGGTGTCTGCAGGGTAGAGGGGTACCTGTGGGGCAGAAGGGTGGCCTTTGGGACAGAGGGGTGCCTGTAGGGCAGAGGGGTGGCCTGTAGGGGAGAGGGGTGCCTGTGGGACAGAGAGATGCCTGCGGGGTTGGACCCCACATTACCCTCCCCAACTTCCATGGCCATTCCTGAGGAATTCTGCGAAGCACAGCTTGGGAACCTGAACCTCATTTTACACCACAGGGCACTGAGGCACCCAGAGGGCAGGTGTCCGGTTCAGACTCACAGCATGGTAGGGACCCACCCTGAGAGGCATCCCATGGATAACCGGCACTCGCTGTCTGAATCAACCAGCACTAAGCAGGGAGACAGAAGGACACCACACCTCCCATCTCACAAGCGCGCGCGCACACACACACACACACACACACACACACACACACACAGAGGACAGGGGCACCTCAGGCCATCAGAGGCAGCCCTGGCCTGGGGGATGGAAGCCGGTTCTGGCCAGCACAGCTCAGTCACCAGCTTCAATCCACAGACCCTCCGCTCGAACCTGGGCGCTCAGCCCTGAAGGGGGGTCGAGATTCCAACACCTTCCTCAGGTCGCTGGGGAAGTGTCCACAGGCTCTCTATTCCCACGACTTCTGACCCCCCAGCACCCCAGATGCAGGGGTAGGTCAGCTGGGTGAGGGCCCCTGGACTGGGGGAGGTCCTCTGTGCTGTTTCCGACCGTGGTGAGGTGGGGCCGCCTCATCACCCACCTGCCTGCTTTCAGTGGAGGGAGAATCTCTGCCGGGCAAGGAGCAGAGGCTGGGTCCTCCCGCTGGCCTCCCAGAGGTGACCCTCAGCGACAGTGGGGGGCCGCCCAGGGCACGGGGCAGGAGGGGCTGGGAGCCACAGGCAAATGCTCCACTGCTGTCCGGGGCATCTGCGGTGCCCCCTTGGTTGGTTCCTGGAGAACATGCCACCGAGGGCTCTACCTGCTGGGGAGGTGCACCTGGCTTAGCCGCACAGTCCTGTGCCTCTGAAACACGGGCCTCGTGGGTTTCTGTGACTTTCCTGCCCATGGGAGCCATCCTGCTAGCGGGGCAGGTGTGTCGGGGGTAGATGTCCACCCACCCCATGTCCTCTCCAGAGAGTGAGGGGCCGACCCAACAAAGGCAGGACCCTTAGGGTGATGAAGGGTGGGCTTGGAACCCCCACCAAGGGACTCGAGGGTCTGTGCCCGCAATTTGCAGTTAATGATGCTGTCCGCTCTCCTCCAAAGGGCAGCCCGCCTGCCCTCTCATCAGACCACATCCTGTGTTGGTTTTTTTTTTAATCAATGCGGTCAGCACGGCCCCCTTCACCACCAGCGTCCCCAATGGAATCCCAGGGTCAGGAATGCGCAGCAGGCAGTTGGCACAGCAGCAAGCACGCTGCAGGCCATATAAAGCAGGCAGAGCCCAGGGCCCCTGCCTCCTGGACGAGGACCCAGAGCAGCTCTGCCCAGCCCAGCCCCGGAGCCCCAGAATCCACCAGCCAGCCCTCCTAGGAGCAGTCCCAGCCACACGGTGAGCACAGCTGCCCTGTCCCCAGCAGGAACTCCAGCTCAGGCCCTGCCCGGGCAGGAGCCAGGCACGGGCAGTCAGAGGGCACAGAGAAGCACAGGGAGGGCGGACCCGGAGAGGGAACACCAGTGCCTCACCTGCCAATGCCCAGAGCAGCACAGATTGGTCATGGCTGCCCTGCCAGGGCTGGGACCCAGCCTTACCCTTGTGCTTTCCCTGCTGCGGGGCCTGAAGCCCTGACTCGCGCTGGGGCCCCCTTTCCAGTGATGAACACCCCCCGTTTCTACCAGATTCTCAAAGGGGTGCATGAACCCTTACAAGGGGTGAAGGGGTCCAGGGCCTGCTGTGTCAGGATGTCTCCTTTCTAGACACCCAGCGGCTACTCCCAGGCGGATTTATCCACCAGGATGGAACGGTCCCCAGTCCACATCACAGTCAGCAAAGTGCTTTCTGTGAGGAGGGAATGGGGCTGGGTCCCTGCAGAAAACCACCTCGTGGAAGCCCCACTCTGTGCCCTGATGGGAAGGTTTTCCTGGTGGTGAGGGAGGTTGCTCCATCCCTGGGGGACGAGAGAAGCTTAGAGGAACTGGATTCGGGTAGAAATTGGGGTTGCGTTTATTATTTTTTAGAAAGCTTCCTGGCTGAGCTCACTTCTTTGAAATGTGTTCAAGGGAGCCATTTCTGGAAAGGGCTCTGGGGACTCCTGTACTGTCTTCTCCAGGGCCGGTGCTCTCTATTCTAGCCTCAGTTTGACTCAGCAGAGGACAAGCCAGCTCCAGCTCCCCCGCAGTCATTGTGAAAAAGGCTTCCTTTGCCAGACAAGGGAGCAAGTGCTTCCAAGGCAGGTTCATTCCAGGAGGATGGGTTTCAGGTACCCCGAGTGCCATGTGGAGTAGAGTAGGGACTTGGGGCATGCCTTCCTGAGTCAAGCCCAGTTAGATCTGGGACTGAACTCCAGCTCTGGCACTGATAAGGCCATGAGGTCTGGGGCAAGTCACCTCAGCTGTTTGAGCCTGACACCACCCCTGCGAAACAGGAGGGTTGGGAGGACCTAGCAGATACGTATGCTTCTTGAAGAAGCCGTCGGCCATTACAATTGTGAATTCAGAGCCTCCACTTTCTAGCTGTGTGGCCTGGGCACAATCTCAGTTTTTCTGAGTTTTGTTGCCTGAAAAAGTGGGACTGGCAGGACCTACCAAGCAGGATGACTAAGAAGATGAAGTACAATCACGTGAGAGCTCTTAGCTCGGAGCCTGGCAGACCTATGGTGCCCAGGCCCCAGCGGCGTCTGCACGCTCCTTCCCAGGTGTGTGTCCGAATTAGGCCAGGACCATCAAATCTGTTTCTGGCTTCCAGGAGCAACTGGTTCCCACGTGAAAGAGACATTAGCAGGATGTCCCAGCTAAACGGCATAGCTAGACCCATTTAGTATTAAGTTGAAAACTAAGGGAGATTGATGCTTTTAACTTTCCACCCCACAGTTCTGCAATGGTATGGCTATTTTATAATAAGAGAAAAATGAGCATACATTTGCTGACTCTCCCAGGGCCGCCTGGGCACTGCTCTGCCATCCAGCAGTGGTGGATTTACAGTGCTCAGCTGCCCAGGCAGGCAGATCATGGGGAATGCAGGAAAAGAACCGGCCTAATTGGTACAGTCACCTCCAGATCCTGCTAATAAAACAGTGGCCTAGTCCCAGCATTGCTCGGAAGCCGGCCTCAGCTGAGCCCCCTGCTCACACCTATGCTGGCCGGGAAACACTTTGGTGAGTTGCGCTTGGCCACATGTGCAGCTTGTAACTCTGCCTCTTTCCTCTGGGTCAGATGGTAAGGTCCTACCCCCTGGTCTGCCTCCTCCTCCTGCCGCTGGGCACCTGCTTTCCTCTACTGGACAGAAGACAGCCCACAGACGCCATGGGTGGCACTGGAGCCAGAGAAAGCTGGGCCAACCTGGCCGAGGGGCCCCGACCCCACTCTGTGTGGGGCTCCTCTCGGTGGCTGAGAGCTTCACCGCCACAGGCCCTGCTTGTCATGGCCAGGGGGCTACAGACATCGGGCAGAGAGCATGCTGGCTGCAGGTTCCGCTACGGGAGGCAGGATGAAGGCAGTGAGGCCAACGACTTCCTCCCTGCCGGAGGAGTGAAGGCCAGCGGCCCGTTAGGGAACCTGGCTGAGGAGCTCAATGGCTACAGCAGGAAGAAAGGCGGCTTCAGCTTCCGCTTCGGTCGGCGGTGAAGGGCCAGGATGCCTTGGAAGGGTTTGCTTCTTGGACTCACCCCCAGTGTCTTCACCCCTGCCTTCTCCCCCAGTCTCAAAGACCACGACACCCAGATGGTGCAGGCATGGTTACGATGAATGATCCATGGTAGGACAGGTCAGGTGTGTGCTTACTTTTGACTTCCAACTTTGCTGAAGCGAAAAAGTAGGCAGTGTCAAAAAGGAGGCTGTCTTGGCTCCTCGGTCGTCCCAGCCTCTTTCTTCCCCTGGGGCTCTGACTCGGAGCAGCCCCCTGGCCCCAGGGGCACGGAGCTGAGGGGCCATGAATGTGAATAGCAGAGCCAGGCAGCGGGCTGAGGGCTTACAGTTGGGTAATCAAAGTTGTGACAGTCTATAGGGACAACTGCAGCTGACATCAGACTGCAAATGAGTACATTCCACTGGGTACAGAGGATGGTTCTGAAAGTTAAAAACGGGAAAAAAGAACCCAATCCCCTTCTCCATCCCTTTAGCACCAGATCCCCCTGGCAAGAAGCCCCTGCTGTGGTGTGCCTTCCCCTCTGACGGCGGCCCTTCTCTGCAGCCCAGTGTTAGCCCGGCCAGGAGTCTCCTGGGAGATGCATTGGGAAGGAATACGTTTTTGCTATAGCAAGGTTGCATTTCACTTGTTCAAAATCAGAATATGTCGTGTGTATCTTTTCAAATAAAAGTTGTGACAACTGCAAAACCATACTGGAATGCTGGCGGCCCCCACAGTCCGGGTTCTGGGTGCCTTGCCTTTGGGGAGATGGAGCTCCTGTTCCCTGGACCCAAACACCCCTCCCCTAGATTCCCGTAACTGGCAGTTGGTCAAAGGTGCAGAGGAACACAATACATGTGCTTTTCACTTCCACTCAGCTGCTCCTTCCCAGGTTTCCTAAGAGCAAGGAGCATTTGGAAAACAATTTCTCTGCGCCAGGGAGAGCCCACGCTCAGCCGGGAGTGGCTGCAGGCCTGAGGCCAGGCAGAGCATCCGTTTCAAACGCGCCTTTGGTGTCTCCTGCATCCCATCCCGTGTCAGAGGCAGCCGTCGGATGCTGCTCACTCCCGGGCTGGCTTCCGCTGCTGAGACAAGAACTTACAATGATGTTACTATGGCAACCCCTCCCCTCCTCCTTTCGAGCTGCAGCTTGCCCCTGTTCACAATTGAATAATTTCCCATTGAGCTGTCACAATTAATTGGTGGATTTTTATTAGCCTTTTAGAACCACACTGGGCTGGGCCCAGCTTGGCACCTTGGAGTATTTCACAGTGTTTTCCATGCTATTAGTGACTTATACTCCTCAGTAGCAGCTCTCAATCCTTGGCAGCCAGAAAGCCACTTCATTAAGGGGTGACAGATCTGAGCCACAAAGAACCAACCTGACTGGGGAGCAGAATGGGTGCTGAGATGGGAGAGAACACTGGAGTCAGAACATCACCCAGTATGAAAGCTGCCGCCTTCTCCAGGAGCTCCTCACCGCTTCCCCACCGCTTCCCACACAGACACTGAGGACCCCTCGGCTTGGCGCATGTGTCCTGAGTCTTAGGGCTGCTGTGATGGGGACAAGACAATGATTCCTGAGGCTGGTGGGGGTGGGGGTGTGGGGCACATTGTTCTCTTGGGCTCTGCCATTGTCCGAGAACACAGTGGTTCAGGATGCCTCCTGCAAAGGGATGTTGTCACCGCTTGCTAACATGACACTGATGGGGACGGACACATCCCCGGGGTCCTTGCTCTAAGGACGGCCCTGGCACAGGGTGAACAGATCCGCTCACCATAGGTGTGCTCATGCACCCCATTCTGCTTGACTCAAGGGAGGGGGAGGCAGTAAGCTAGATCAATCCCTCCCTTGGCTCATTCACGCAAAGCAGCCCGAGAATGTGCTCACCAGAGACCGGGTGAAACACAGCAGGCTGAGGGCAGAGGGACACCCTGAAGCAAGGTCCCCTGGCCACCCGTCACTTGCCAACTTCTGCACCCTGAGCAAGGAGTCACCCATGGCCAGTACTTTAGAGAACACCGAGGCTGAACCACCCTGCACATTCCACAGGCTCTTTGGGGATGCGCTGGCTGGTTGTTAATTTAGCAGGATTAGATTAACCTTGATGGAGAAACCTGAGATAAAGAACACGGGGGTGGGGGACGCCTTCAAAGCAGTGGATATGCTGTCATTATGCTTTTATCATTTTAAAAAACCCAACAAAGCTATTCTTTCCAGTTTGCTTGTACACTTGAGCTCAATAGCCCTGAAAATCCGAACAATCAAGCTGCTAAGGGCACTGCTGTCAAATCAACTCCCGCTGGGCTTGGCTAAGCTTCCTCTTTAACCCCGTGCCCCGCTGCCAAGCCCACCGTGTCTGTCAAGGTCTTTGGGCCTCTCATGCCACCCCAGTGCCCCCTCAGCCCTCGCTCTCTCCACCATAGGTAAGATTACCCCTCTCCAGGAGGGTGAAGGTGATACTCCAGAAAACATTTATTTTGGAAGCAGAGAGATGAAGCTCCCCTGAGCAGTGCTGGCCCACTCCACCTGGCCCGGCAGTTCCAACTGCTTCAGCCCAGAGCAACTGCGAGCTGCCTGCATCTGCTCATTACATTTATCCAAGACACAAGGCGGTCTTCATCTTGGTGTGTAGATCTAAAGGTATTTAGCTATCAAGATGAATGGAAAATATTTGTCTTTTCCTGTATGTTTGAAATATTAATAAAATATTTAAGAAAAAAACCCCAAACAAAACAGGCTCCTGGGGGCAGCCAGCCACAGACAGCTGCTATAGTCATCAAGAGGGAAACCACCTCGTCCTAACTTTGCCCAGTGCCAAAGACGCTGCTTGACACATTTCACTGAAGAGCCCAAACCTGACACGGTACTTTCCAGATTCTGGGCGGGAACAGGGTTATGCCCCGTGCTGCTGGTGCTCCTCCAATCCACAGCTCCTTGGCCCCTCAGAAATGCCCTCCCAGAAAAAGAGCTCAGAGAGTTCCCTGATTACAGTAGTGATATCAACTGGAGTGTGGGGGCAGGGGAGCAAGACGTGAGGTGACCCCCAGGGACAAGGGCAGTGCTGACAGGGACACTATGGTCAGTCTGGTTTCACCTAATGTCTTCTTGTACGAGGACATTTAGGGTTTGCTTCCCCAGGGCACTCCATTCAGGAAGGCCTCCTGTAAATGATCTCTGCCGCCCAAGTTGCTGGGCTGGCTATAATATTTGGCTCCTGCTTTTCCACTGTGGAGGGAGGAATCCGGCCCTGGGCACAGCTCTCTCCTGGTCTTGTTGGGGCTGTCTGCACTGTCTACAAATTAGGCTGCCATGGTAGGCACCAGCTGGTACATGCTGTGTGACCTTGGCAAAGCTGCTTGACATCTCTGAGCCTCTCAGCTTCCTTACCTGTCAAAGGAAGACAGTAACAAAAACTCCTTCATTAAAAAAAAGTGGTGGGCTTCACTGGGCGCGGTGGCTCACGCCTGTAATCCTAGCATTTTGAGAGGCTGAGGTGGGTGGATCACGAGGTCAGGAGATCAAGACCATTCTGGCTAACATGATGAAACCCTGCCTCTACTAAAAATACAAAAAAGTAGCCAGGTGTGGTGGTGGGCGCCTGTAGTCCCAGCTACTCGGGAGGCTGAGGCAGGAGAATGGTATGAACCCAGGAGGCGGAGCTTGCAGTGAGCCGAGATGGCGTCACTGGACTCCAGCCTGGGCGACAGAGCAAGACTCAGTCTCCAAAAAAAAAAAAAAAAGTGGTGGGCTGGGCGTGTTGGCTCACACCTATAATCCCAGCACTTTGGGAGGCCAAGCTGGGCAGATCATGAGGTCAAGAGATCAAGATCATCCTGGCCAACATGGTGAAACTCCATCTCTACTAAAAATACAAAAATTAGCCGGGTGTGGTGGCGGGTACCTGTAGTCCCAGCTACTTGGGAGGCTGAGGCAGGAGAATCGCTTGAACCTGGGAGGCGGAGGTTGCAGTGAGCGGAGGTTTCGCCATTGCACTCCAGTCTGGGAGACAAGAGCAAAACTCTGTCTCAAAGAAAAAAAAAAGGAAAAAAAAAATTTTTTTTTGAGACTTACTCTGTTGCCCCAGCTAGAGTCTAGTGGCGTGATCATAGCTCACTGCAACCTCCGCCTCCTGGGCTCAAGCAATCCTCCCACCTTAGCCTCTTGACTACTGGTGCATGCCACCATACCCAGCGCGTTTTTGTATTTTTTGTAGAGATGGGGTCTATGTTGCCCAGGCTGGTCTTGAACTCCCGGCCTCAAGCAGTCCACCCACCACAGCCTCCCAAAGTGTTGGGATTACAGGCATGAGCCACCCTGCCTGGCCTTTTACAAAAATGTCTAATACCTCAGGCTGGTGTTTCATAAATAATAACAATGGACCTCGAAGGCAGGACTCGAAATGACCTGGAAACTGCTGGGTGTGTGCATATACGTGTATTTTTCTGGGGTTGGGAACCAGTTTTCATTAGGTTCTCAGGAGGTTTTGTGACCCAGAAAAGGTTAAGAAACCACTGTCTTAGAATGTCTAGACCAAACTAAGCTTTTTAAGCTCAGGTGACACCCATGAAAGATGCCCATTCGGGAGATGAGAGGCGTCTTCCTCCACACTGCCCCAGTGTGGCCAACTGGCCTCACGTGCAGAAGCTGACTCTGGACATGACTCTGGACACACAGCCTCAGTGATTAGCTCTGGGAGGGCAGGGTGACAGTCCACATCTGACACAAGGAAGTAGCTACCAGCTGTGGCTGTCACCAGAGTTGTCCTATGTCTTCGTTCAGACCTGGGAGGAGCAGCCATTCAAAGGACAGCCCTGAGAAGCCCCAGGCTTGGTGGATCTGGTGGCCAGCTATGGTTCAACTGACAAGGAAACTGGGGGCCCCAGCCTGGTTTTGTCCCTGTAAAATGAAAAGGGGAGAATCTGGTGCCTGGCACTGCTCATAGCCACTCACTGTGAGCGCCCTATGGCGGGCGCCACCAGCCCCGGCCCAGCTGGAGTTCCACCTGTCACCTGTTGCACAGCACGTCTCACTCCAGGTTTCTCAAGGGGAGCCTCACCGCACTGTGATCTTCATATGCTCTGCTAAGCAGGATTCGCACCCCTGAAAAACCTGCTGGCCTGATCAGTATCATTATCAGAGAGTGCTACTCACTTCCCAACTGCCCCTTTCCAAGCTGTCAGCTCGGTGGGGACTAAGCCAGGAAAGGGTGGTGGGGCTCAGTCTGAGATGGCCTTCCCAGGCCCCAAAGGCCAGCACACCTCCGCTCCTTCTCATCCACATAAAGATCTAAAACACCTGGCTCAAGGAACGTGAGTGAGGGCGCCTGGGGGCTTAGGGCAGAAAGGTGGAGAGAGAACAGGTGCAGGTGGGGAGGGATTTGCCCTCAGTCAGCAAGAAGCACAGGACCTGACCTCCTCACCCCACTTCCATGTCGCTGTGACAGCCTGACACCGCCAGTCAGATGTGGCTTGTATGGTGGCACAGCCCACTCCCAGTGATGCCTGGCAGTGGTGCTGGCAGGTAAGTGCCAAGGGTACAGGAAGGGTCAAAGCATAGCAGGGCAAGTGCCTGAAAGATGGCTGTGGGCACCCAGGCCGTCGAGGCTCTGGGTAGCTGGGGGCAACCTGCCACCGTTCTGCTCTTAAGACCTGATGCCGGACCCCAGCCCTGTCGGGAAAACCGGAACCCACTATATCCCGGCCGTCCCATCACAGGCTCAGAACAACAGGGCAGGATCACAGGCTGAATCAATCTGCCAAGGATTCTAATGTAAACACTGATTTATTTAAAAAATACTACAGAGGACAGATTTGGATTCAAAAAAAACCACAGAGAATCATATACAGAAACAAAATGCACTGGACCCAGAGAAGCAGAGGAGCCACCACAGGCATCTGAGGGAGCAGGGCAGGGCGCTGTGTACACGCCACTTACAAAAGAGCGTCTATAAAAGATGCATACCAACAGATACGTGTAAAATATAGTGGCACGTCACGTTAACAGAAAGAAGGGACCAGTACCTCATGGAAACAGGCAGTCTGGGGACCTGGGTGGGCGCTCTGCTTTGTCTTCAAGGCCGCTGTCGGTGACTAGTGCCTCCCTCAGGCTGCGTCACAGCCGTCGGGGGCAAAGAGGTGATGTGCTGTAAGAACCGCATAAAACGATCCAGAGAAAACCATTTCTACCAGAAAAATAAAGTACAAGTTTAGGTGATGAGCATAAAGCTAGGGCCTGTGCGAGACTGCTGGCACGAGGCAGCATGGGGGGCGGGAAGGCGGCTCCTCCTGGCTCTCCCAGCATGAAGCCTCAGGGGCGGCCACCTGCCCACTGCTCTTGGAGTTAGCTGTTCTGTCAAGGTCCAGGAGACCCCGGGTCCCTGCCCAGAGTCATAGCCCCTGTACCTGGGCTCCAGTCTGGGGCAGCCTCGGGGAGAAGATGGCAGGCGTGCTCTGTGAAACACTCGAGGCTTTCAGTCAGGGGCTCCATTTGTGGTTTTCCTAACACTCCCTGATGACCCCCACAGAACATAAGGATATGTCACTCACGGTAATTAAATAAGACATTCGCCCAGTTAGAGAGTACAGCCAGGACCAGCACTGGCCAGGCCCTTTCCTCCCGCCTGTGTGCAGGTGCCCGGTGGCAGCTCTGTTCTCTCTCAGGGCGGCTACAGAGAGGCAGGGCTTTGAAATGCTTCCAGAAAAGTGAAGACTGTCTTGTTCCAAAGGAAAGGGCCTTGGAAGGATCTACTTTGTCTTAGAGGAGTGGGGGAGGGGAAGGGCCTTTCAGGGCACCCAGATGTGTGAAAGGAAGGTTCACTCTGGGCCCTTGCAGACCTGCTTGGGCCCAGTCTGGGGCTATTTGGCACCAGCTGTTCACCCAACTAGCCACTGCCTCCCTTGTCCCCTGCCTCCATTCTGTCGGGGGAGGGATGTTGGCAGTGACAGTGACCTGCCACCCTTGAGACTCAAGCTTTCTTGCCAGGATTCACAGTGCACGTCACAAGAGAGCAAGAGCTGGGCTCTGGGGATGTGGAGAGGACAGATGGAAAGCACATGCCCCATGCCTCGATCCTTTTCAGCTCCCACTTGCCCAGGACTCAAAGGCTGGTTGGCTTTAGCACCCTGTTTTCCACCCAAATCAAGAGCTGTCCTGCACAAGAGGAAATGGCGAGTGCACCCCGCCCCGGGCAGCAGCGGAGGGCAGAGTGACCAGCCGTGATGCATGCCTGTGTGTGCCCTTCCCGAAATGTGGTTATTGAAACATGTCTTCAGCACAGGACAGGCAAGGTCAGGGAGTGCAGGCAGAGGGCCTGATGCACAAGGCCTCGGTTTAGGCTTCCATTCTTGGAGAGGTGGAAGGAGAAGCCCAGCCAGGGGAGGAAGGGCTCCAGAGAGAAAAAATGAAAAGGACACTCCACATCAGCTGTTCCCACCTGGCCTGGAGAGCTCAGTCTGGAGCACCGGGTGGGAGCGGGGCGGGTCCTGGCATGCTGACTGCAGTCCACGGAGCAGGAACTCCACAGATACAACTCGAGGACAGAGATGGAGAAGGGAGCCCGGGTGGGGAGGAGGAAGGTGCGGGAGGGCAGGCGGTGCAAACGTAGGTAGTAGAGCTGGACTCCACAAGGCCCTCAGCTCTGCCTGGCGCAGAGCTCCTGGGCCAAGGTGCTGACTCACTGGTCCCTTGTCAGCCACTGTCACGGGTATGGGAGAGCCCGCATGTGCTGCAGGCAGCTCCAGCGGGCCTGACACCTGACCCCTGACTGCTGCTACCTCTGCACTATGTCACTGATTTCCTTCACCGAACTGAGGAGCTTGCTGAAGTCCTGAGTGGCTGCCGGACCACTGCCTGCTGTCGCCGGGCAGATCTGAAGCTCCCGGAGATTATTCTCCAGTTTGTTGATGGCCTCTCGGAAGGCAAACTTGTTCCTCATTTGCTGAATGGAATCCACATAGCTCACGCAGAACGTGTAGAGGTTTTTGCCGGCCTCGAGCACCGCACTGTGGCTGGCCATCTGCTCTGAGTTCCTAGAGATGGCGAGGCACAGCGCCTCGGTGCTGTCTAGGACCACGCCCTTGGTGATGGCGCCACTGGCGATCCGCTCTGGAGGCTGGCGGGTTTTCCGAAGAGACACTCGGGTTGATATGAGAGGGATAAAGGCAGTGGAAGATGGCTGGTCCCCTGCCAGGGCTGAGGATGCTGACGGCAACGTGGAGGGAACGGGGGCTGGGCTGATGGGGGTCCCCGATGGCTTGGTGGACTGTGGCTTTGGAGTGGCCGGGAGCACGGGCTTTTTGAGTCCCTCTCCTGGCTGGCTGGGCTTGGCAGCATCACTGTTCACAGCATCAACCAGACTGGCGGCTTTTGTCTTTGCACCCAGGCCTGCTTCCCCAGCCGCCTCCTGGCTCGGGCTCTGCGAGGGCTTTCCTCCAGCCTTCCCTGCAGAGGCTGCTGGTGGGGGCGGCGGGGCAGGTTTGAGCCTGGACAATTTCCCCTTGTCCCTCCCTGGTGACTCAGAGGAGTGCTTGTGCCTCCTTATTCTGGACTCCTCGGCGGGGCCCTTGCTGGTGCCTCCTGGTGTACCTGAGCCTGCTTTGCTGGTGGGGGTCACTGGCTCAGCTGCAGCAGGGGTCCCTAAGGCACTGCCCTTTCCAGCTTCTTCCTTTTGCGGGAGGCCCGAGGCAGGGGCGATCATGACCTGCCGCCGGAGGGGTTTTGGAGTCAAGTTGGGCGGGCTGGAGCCCGGGCTGGACTCCATGATGTCTTTGAAGACCTCATCAGCAGCTTCCTCGTTCTTTTTCACCAGCCTGGGCGGGGGCGTTACTGTGCCTCGGGCCACCTGGTCAGACCTGTTCTCCCCTGCCCTCTTCCGAGGCAGAGCCGGCTTCTCACTTTTGTGCCCTCCAAATGTGGACGAGTCAAACTGTCTTCCCGTAGACTGCAAGTCCCGAGGCAGCGTGACTGACCTCCACTCTGTGTCCTTGGCCCCGTGGGGAACGCAGGAGGCGGAGCAGGAGCGCAGGAAGCGCTTGCTGGAGCTGCCACCACCCTCCTCCTCGCCAGTGGCTAGGCGACTGCTGGTCAGCGTGCTAGACTTCTTCCACAGGTGGGGAGACCGAAAGCCTGAGCCCCCAGACTCCCGGAGGGCTCCATTGGGGACCCCAGCCCCATTGCTGGGCTTTGGGGACTTGGCTGGGTCAGCTGTGTCCAAAGGGGTGAGAGCCAGCGCCCCATTGCTGATGTCTCGGCCCTCTTCCTCGCCGGCCCCTCTGCGCTCCGGCTGGCCGTCCATCTCCCGGAAGGAGCTACTGCGTTTGGGAGGGGTTGGGGCTGTCTTCTTCTTCTTCTTGATCAAGGCGCTGAACAAGTTGGTCTTTTTGTCTTTGGGGAGAAGGCGTTCATCTTCATTCAGGCCGCCCTCCAGGGGACCTCGCTCTTTTCGAGGGAGCAATGGAGACACGGCAGGCTCATGGTCCAGAGGCTCTGAAATACAAGGGGAAGAGCTGACAACTCCAGACAACTCCAGAAGCTGAGGCAGGAGAATCGCTTGAACCCTGGAGGCAGAGGTTGCAGTGAGCTGAGATCTCCCCACTGCACTCCAGCCAAACAAACAAACAAAAACATTGTCAAAGGTCAACCCTTCTTATCTCCTGTGCACAATGGCCCATTGCCCCTTCCCCACAGTGGGACATAGCCCTTATTCCCAGAACTCCTTGTAGGCCTGTCGGCTAGCTGGCTGGCAGGAGAGCCACAGGTTTTGACCCTTTGCTTGGCCTTGTCACTGTTTTTACTCACCAGAGAGTGATGTGGGTGGGTGGGGGGACTGCTGCCTTAAAGGAAACCACTGTAGGGATGAAAAGGCCAGGGCCATCCAGCTTTTTGTTCCCATCTTCAGGGAAAGAGACCAAAGCTTTTCTTTTGAGTTGGAGTCTCCCTCGTTGCCTAGGCTGGAGTGAAGTGATGCAATCTCAGCTCACTGCAACCTCCGCCTCCCAGGTTCAAACGGTTCTCCTGCCTCAGCCTCCCAATTAGCTGGGATTGCTGCCACGCCTGGCTAATTTTGTATTTTTAGAAGAGACAAGTTTCACCATGGTGGTCAGGCTGGTCTCGAACTCCTGACCTCAGGTGATCAACCCGCCTTGGCCTCCCAAAGTGCCGGGATTACAGGCATGAGCCACTGCACCCGGCCCAAAGCCTTTGCTAACGACAATCCTAACAGCAATGATGGCTTTATTGAGAGGAACGTGACACGTGCTTCACCTTTACAACGTCATCTGCTGTGTATTCTCACAACAGCGCTGTAGCACGGTTACAAGTGAGAAAGCTGAGAACAGACGGAGAGGAGGGACTACTTGCCTGGCCTCATGGATGGTGGGCATCAGAGCCGGTTATCAGATCCAGGCCTGTCTGAGCCCAGATGCTTGGGTGCTCCTCTGGGAGCATGGGGTGGGGGCAGCCCCCAGATTGTGCCAAGGGGGCCTGACCTCATGATTCGCCCACCTTGGCCTCCCAAAGTGCTGGGATTACAGGTGTGAGCCACCACACCCAGCCAACAGTTTTTTAATGGGCACTCTTTAAATATGAATCATAGGTTATAAGAAATCTTTTCGGTAGCCAGGAGCGGTGGTTCACACCTGTCATCCCAGCACTTTGGGAGGCCGAGGCGGCCGGATCACGAGGTCAAGAGATCGAGACCATCCTGGCCAACATGGTGAAACCCAATCTCTACTAAAAAATACAAAAATTAGCTGGGCATGGTGGCACACGCCTATAGTCCCACCTAACTCAGAAGGATGAGGCAGGAGAATTGCTTGAACCTGGGAGGCAGAGGTTGCAGTGAGCCAGGATCACGCCACTGCACTCCAGCCCAGCAACAGAGCGAGACTCCTTCTCAAAAAAAAAAAACAAACTTTTTGGTGTTGCCAAGCTCCTGCTAGTGAATAACAGAATTTTCCCTCAGAGGTCAGCTTGCAAGAAGAGGTTTTCTGTTGGCACCTGTAACTCAGAACAGAGGTACCAGTGTGCATTTATCAGAACCCAAGGCAGCACGTGGGACATCTGAATCAGGGAACGCCAAAGCCCTCTCAGAACTTTAATCTAGTGGAAGGAGGCCAGGAGAGTGAAATTGCAATGAATTATGCACCACTCGGTTTCAGCATTGAGCAGTTAATTGACACCCTCGACTCACCAAGAGATCACCATCAAAATACCCCTCAGATGAGACTGACGGGCATAAATGAACATGACTGCTGATCACACAGCGTTCCCACAGAGGCCTCCCCCTACTGCTCAGCCACCTGAAATCAGGAAAATCAACAGGAGGAGGGAGGGTGGAAGCTTCTGGACAGTCTATATGCCATAACCTCCAAGGGGGTGAGCGAGATGACCCAGCGGGGGGTGAAGTATTGTTAATTTGGACTTATTTAGCATGCAAGCCTTTGAAATGTGCGTTTTGGTACATTACACACTATACTCCTACGGTAGTGGACGTATGTATTTTATATACCATATATATGGGCTGTATGTTCAGTTTTTTTTTTTAACTAATATGAGTACATGATAAAGAAAACTCAGGTTTATAGATTCTGCTATCAGTAAACATCCCACCATAAATCTCCATGAAGTGGGGATTTGTCCGGTCCCTTCACCTGTACCCAGTCTGTGGTCCATTAGAATGGAGTCCACTATTGCCATCCCCAGGATCCTCTATGAACCCAGATGCTTGGCCTAGCCCCCACCTCCAATATGGTTTGGCTGAGTCCCCACCCAAATCTCACCTTGAATGGTAATAACCCCCACGTGTCAAGGGTGGGGTCAGGGGGAGATAAATGAATCACGGGGCAGTTTCTCCCACATTCTCGTGGTGGTGAGTAAGTCTCACGAGAGCTGGTGGTTTTATAAAGCGGACTTCCCCTGCACAAGAGCTCTTGCCTGCCACCAAGTAAGACATGGCTTTGCTCCTCATTCGCCTTCAGCCATGATTGTGAAGCCTCCCTAGCCATGTGGAACTGTGAGTTGGTGAAATCTCTTTCCTTAATAAATTAGCTGGTCTTGGATATGTCTTTATTAGCAGCATGAAAACAAATGAATATACCCCTCAATGCTTTTGTTCAGCTGGTCTGCAGCAGAACCTGGACTGCTGGTTCTGGGGGCCAACCACGAACACAGAACAGAGCCTGGCCTGTAGGCACACTATATAAATGTTGGCAAATAGTAGTATTGCTAGTGTTTTGAGACCCTCCTGAGCTGATCCCAACTTCCTCGCTTGCCTAGGCAACGGCACCAGAAACATGTTCTTCCCAGAGACCACCAGGACACGGGCTCTGTCCACAGGCATGTCCTGGTTCCGCCTGGCTGCAGCGAGCTTGTTACATCAGTGCCTTCACCCTGAGCTGCTCATCACGCAGCCTAGTGATTACTATTGTTGCATCTGCTCTGAGACAGCAACCACAGATGCCACAGGTAACAGGTGGGAGATGGGCTAGCTCCTTGGTGGGCTTCAGAAGCACCTCTGCCTATGGGACTGAACTGACCGCTGGAGCCTATGGCTCCTCAGGGACTCCCAGAGGGAGGGGACAGGAGGCAGGTGGGGAGAGGAGAACCTTCTTCCTTCCAAAGCTGAACCACTGACACAGGCTGTGGCTGCACTTCTGTGTGGACTCCATTCACAGCTTCCCTTTGGCCTATGCTGGCCTGAATGTAGCCTCTGGCAGGGAGGGGAAGAGCAGCGGGGTTTCGGGGGAGTGGGGGGACATACCGCTCTCTCCCTGGCCCTTGGAGTGAGGCATCTCAGGCACGTCGGTGGCGTCTCTGTGCTCCGCAGCTCTCCTGGAGGTCCTCGTCTTGGTGGGCAGCTCTGGGGCCTGCAGCAAGGTACTCACAGCCCCACGGATGCCTTGTTTCCCCAGCTCCTTTTCCACTTCTAAGAATCACACAGGGACAGAAACAAAAATCCAGTAGCCATCAGTACTGGTGTTGGATTGGTACGGTGGTTCTCTTTCTTTGTAAGATAACAGTGCTCATCTGCACACAACTAAAGACAAGGCACGTGGATGCTGGAGAAACAGCCCTTAGCATTTCTCAGAACTCTGCAGGGCTGCAGCAGACGAGAGAGCAAAACACTCCACACCTCTGCCCAGCTTTCTGGTCTTAGGACAGGCTGGTCTGTGAACTTCCACCAGGAAGTGAACTGAATGACCCAGGCTGCAGTACCCCATGGCCACCCTTTCACTCCACTGCAGGTACCCCGGGACGGGTACTTTACCGTCTGAGATACTGGATTCCTGGAACATTGTTTCAAAGGCTTGGTGGATTTCAGCAAAGGAGGGCCGGTCAGAGGGATTCCACTGCCAACCTGGACAGATGAAACCCAAGTCAGATCATCCATGAGATCTGGCTGGCAATACAGGGCTAGCAGTTTTCAAGGAAAAGTCTAGAATGAAAGTAGCATTCCAATTCTGCTAACCATCTTTTGCTGCAACAAGTTAAAATGACGAATGTCATCATGTCCTATTATAGACATTAAGAGTTTGAAAAGACATTAGATGCTGGCAAGAATATGGACTGTAAAACCCCAGAGAGACAGTGACAGCAAGAGCTGCATTTACAAATATATTTTTCCCAGCCCCACTCTAGTAGGTGTAGAAAATTACTAAGCCGTTTCAAACAGCTCACCTTCTATCTCATTCTTTCTTCATGATTATCAAAGTCTGAAGTAAAGAAATTCTCGTGAAAACGAGACTAACATGAGGACTAAACAGACTAAAAAAGCCTAGTACTGGGGACCAGGAGCAGTCACTCCCATACCCGTCTAATTGGAGTATACAATGGCACAACCTTTTTTAACAGTTTGGTAAAATTTATCAAAATTTAAAATCCACACAGTTCTTTGAACCAACAGTTCAACTTTTAGAAATACCAGCCAAAGTGCCCAGAGATTCATGTACATGAATATTTGTTTCTGCTTTATTTATAATGGCAAAAATCAAACAAATGTGTAAAACAACCAATGCACATCAAGAGGACCAGATGAATGAGTGAAATCATTTAATGGAGTGTTGGGCAGCTACATATAAATAAGAGGTGGGGAGAGGGAGAGATCTGAATACATGGACATGTGGGAAAACAGTGTAAGAAATGGCCATATAAATACCTTCTAAGATATATGAAAACATCCTGTGTGTGCACAGTACAGATAACATATATGGAATTAGTAAAAAACAACTGGATAAAAATTACCCCACGGCCGGGTGCAGTGGCTCACGCCTGTAATCCCAGCACTTTGGGAGGCTGAGGCGGGCGGATCACCTGAGGTTGGGAGTTGGAGACCAGCCTGACCAACATGGAGAAACCCCAACTCTACTAAAAATACAAAATTAGCCAGGCGTGGTGGCGCATGCCTGTAATCCCAGCTACTCGGGAGGCTGAGGCAGGAGAATCACTTGAACCAGGGAGGTAGAGGTTGAAGTGAGCCAAGATTGTGCCATTGCACTCCAGCCTGGGCAACAAGAGCGTTGAAACTCCGTCTCAAAAAAAAAAAAAAAAAAAAAAAAAAAAAAAAAAAAAAAAAAAAAAACCCCGGGTG
>NW_016814121.1:2897449-2926743 GCF_001698545.2 Rhinopithecus bieti
AAAAAAAAAAAAAAAAAAAAAAAAAAAAAAAAAAAAAAAAATCACCTCGTGAGCTTAGCTACTATAGCAGAAGGTCTGAAGGTAGGGCCCAGGAATCTGTATTTAGGAATACACCCAGGTTTGGTATCTATCAATACCATTTTTGCTTTAAAAGACAAGTCACGCACATACTATCTATCTGTAAATAAAGATCAATAGGTATCAAATGGCTACATTAGCTGCTTCTGAAGAACTGGAATGGAGAGAGCTCATGGAAAAACTTTCAACTTTGTGTACACACTCCTGCATGGTTGGAATTTCCTGGAATGCCCACATATGCTTGTGAGAACAGGCTGAGGAAGGCTTACATGCTCGCATGAGTTCATAGACCTTCTCTGGGCAGCCTTCTGGGCGCTCCATGCGGTAGTCCTTCTCCAGCAGCTCATACACCTGGGACAGGTCAATTCCCGGGTAAGGGGACATGCCATAGGTAGCAATTTCCCAAAGCAATACTCCAAATGCTGAAAGAAAACCGAAAGAGGCTGTTCAAGATGTGTAGCATTTCGCTACACTACATTTAAAATCGGTTACATCTGCAGCAGACCTCAGAAGGGATGGCCCCAGCAGCAGCCCAAGCTGACATTTTACCAGGCTCTTTATCATCAGAAGACCAGGACAAGGCCGGGTGCAGTTGCTCACGCCTGTAATCCCAGCACTTTGGGAGGCTGGGGTGGGAGGATCATTTGAGGTCAGGAGTTCAAGACCACCCTGGCCAACATGGCAAAACCCCATCTCTACTAAAAATACAAAATTAGCCAGGTGTGGTGGTGCACAGCAGTCGTCCCGGCTACTTCGGAGGCTGAGGCAGGAGAATCGCTTGAATCCGGGAGGCGGAGGTTGCAGTGAGCCGAGATTCCTCCAGCCTGAGCGATAAGAGCAAGACTCCATCTCAAAAAAAAAAAAAAAAAAAAAGAAGACCAGGACAGAACAAGACTCAGTAAACTTACCCCACAGACAAACATGCCGGAGGAGGGCAGAAGATGAGTTATCAGACCCTGTGGGGTATTTTAGGTAATGTGACCATCTTGCTGGGATATGTGGTAGAAGGAAACTGGCACTGGAAGTCAGCCGGCCATGTTAACTCATAGCTCTGTGACCAACCAGCTCTGTGCCTAACTGGCCACCACTGCTTTCCGGGTGCACAAGACTATCTCCAAAGCCCCTTCTAACTCTAAACATTTCATAAAAATCTTACGAAATCTTCGAAAGTTTTGAAATCTCAGATTGTTGCCTTGAAATTCCATTTCCCATTAAAGGATAAGATTCCTTGGAGAAACGGGTGATTCAGGCCTGGGGCACAGAATGAACCTGCAATAATCTTGTCATTTGAGGGCATGGATGTCACAGAAAACTACACAGGTAATGTCAAAATGACTAGGAGCTAATGTGAAGTTCCCACTGGCTAAAATGAGACAATCTGAGTATCAACAGGGAAAATAACTGCAGTGGATTGAAACACATCAAATATATATAAATCTGAGAGTTCATAATAATACCACAAATGACAACAACAAAAACCTAACTGGCCACCACTGAAGGGTATTAAGAAACTAACTTGTGTACTTTGGGAGGCTGAGGCGGGCGGATCACGAGGTCAGGAGATCGAGACCATCCTGGCTAATGCAGTGAAACCCCGTCTCTACTAAAAATACAAAAAAAATTTAGCCGGGCGTGGTGGCGGGCGCCCGTAGTCCCAGCTACTCGGGAGGCTGAGGCAGGAGAATGGCGTGAATCCAGGAGGCGGAGCTTGCAGTGAGCTGAGATCACACCACTGCACTCCAGCCTGAGCGACAGAGGGAGACATCATCTCAAAAAAAAAAAAAAAAACTAACCTGTGGCAGGGCATGGTGGCTCATGTCTATAATCCCAGCACTTTGGGAGGCCAAGGCGGGCAGATTGAGCTCAGAAGTTCAAGACCAGCCTGGGCAACATGGTGAAACCCCATCTTTACTAAAAATACAAAAAAAAATTAGCCAGGAGTGGTGGCAGGCACCTGTAATCCCAGTTATTTGGGAGACTGAAGCAGAGGAATTGCTTGAAACACAAGAGGCGGAGGTTGCAGTGAGCTGAGATCACGCTACTGCACTCCAGCCTGTGTGACAAAGCAAGACTGTCTCCAAAAAAAAGAAACTAATTTGTTATTTTAAGAACTGGTAAAAGGCCGGGCACGGTGGCTCAAGCCTGTAATCCCAGCACTTTGGGAGGCCGAGATGGGCGGATCATGAGGTCAGGAGATCGAGACCATCCTGGCTAACACGGTGAAACCCCGTCTCTACTAAAAAATACAAAAAAGTAGCCGGGCGAGGTGGCGGGCCCCTGTAGTCCCAGCTACTTGGGAGGCTGAGGCAGGAGAATGGCGTAAACCCGGGATGCAGAGCTTGCAATGAGCTGAGATCCAGCCACTGCACTCCAGCCTGGGAGACAGAGCAAGACTCCGCCTCAAAAAAAAAAAAAAACAAAAAAAAAACTGGTAAATAAAACCAAAGAAGCAAGAATTGATCCTGCTCTTCCTATATGAACTGTACCACTGAGTAACCAAACAGATGAGGAACCGTTTCTCCTCATACAAGTATTCCACTAACAACTGAAGAGGAATGACAGAATTAGGGAATTCCCATCTGGCAACACCTAGTAAACTATTGGATCTAGGCACTGTACATCAATAACTGCTAAAAATTACTCAAAAAAATTTTAAAAAGATAGAAAATCAAGCATTTTGGGGCCGGGCGCAGTGGCTCACAGCTGTCATCCCAGCACTCTGGGAGACCGAGGTGGGGAGATCACGAGGTCAGGAGTTCGAGACCATCCTGGCCAACATGGTAAAACCCCTGCCTCTACTAAAAACGCAAAAATTAGTCAGGGGTGGTGGCAGGCACCTGTAATCCCAGCTACTCAGGAGGCTGAGGCAGGAGAATCACTTGAAACCGGAAGGCAGAGGTTGCAGCAAGCCGAGATTGTGCCACTGTACTCCAGCCTGGGCAACAAGAGCGAAACTCCGTTTCAAAAAACAAAACAAAACAAAAACAAAAAGAAAGAAAATCAAGCATTTTATGTCTACTGATGGAAGGGCACACCATCTCTTCTGATCCACTCTTACTAAAAGAAAAACAGTCAAACCTGAATGTGATGAGGCTGTCCAGATTCAGCCTCCCTTAACTAGGAATACTGAAGCCAGAGGAACATTAAATCACACCACTGGAGACAATGGGCAAAACTCAGAACATAAGAAACTCTGCGGAACAAATGATGGTTTCTTCAATAAACAAACAGCAAGGGAAATAAAGACATGGAGAGGGGGCTCATAGAGGAGACTGTTTTAACAGACAGATCAGCAGATACACTGTGCACCATATTTGGACCTCAGGCCAAAGGTTTAAAAAAAAAAAAAAGTGGCTGGGTACAGTGGCTAATACCTGTAATCCCAGCACTTTGGGAGGCCAAGGCAGGTGGATCACCTGAGGTCAGGAGTTCTAGACCAGCCTGGCCAACATGGTGAAACCCCATCTCTACTAAAAATACCAAAAATTAGCCGGGCGTGGTGACGGGCGCCTGTAATCCCAGCTACTCAAGATGCTGAGGCAGGAGAATTGCTTGAACCTGGGAGGCAGAGGCTGCAGTGAGCCAAGATTGTACCACTGCACTCCAGCCTGGGTGACAGAGTGAGACTCCCTCTCAAAAAAACAAAAAGAAAGGAAGAAAAGAAAGGGAAGAGCAAGAAAGAGGCAGAAAAAAAAAAAAAAAAACCCTCCCGTAGCCAGGAAGGACCACTTCAGTGCAGCAGCAGCCCTTACCCCAGACGTCGGACTTGATGGAGAACTTGTTGTAGGCCAGGCTCTCGGGTGCAGTCCATTTGATGGGGAACTTGGCTCCGGCATGGGCTGTGTAGGTGTCCCCTGTCATCAACCTGCTCAGGCCAAAATCAGCTACCTTCACCAAGTGGTTCTCCCCTACCAGGCAGTTTCGGGCAGCAAGATCTCTAAGAAAGAAAAATGTCCACCCATGAGAGCTCCTGCCAACTTTCCACTTCACAAATCCACCACTGTTGAGCAAAGGTGCAATGCTGACAATGGGAAGATTGAGTCCAGTGCCCTGGAAGTTTGTATTAATGCCCGCTGCAATTAACACAGTGCCAGCCTCTCAGCAAACACACCTTGAGATAGATCCCAACATTGCGAGAGGCTGGTGCTGGGAGCGGGCTCCCTGGCCTCATGACCTGGGGCAAGTTAATTACCTTGGGACTCAGTTACCTCATCCGTAAAATGAAGACAATAATAACGGCACCCACCTCTTAGGGTTGCTGTGAGTGTAATTAATTTATATGCTAAATGCTTTGATTGATGTGTCAAGAATAGTAAGTGCAGTTATTGCTACTCTATGCCAGGCACAGAGACAAACGCTTAGCCCAGTCCTCGACTGCAAGAAACTTCTATCAGAGTGCATCTCCACTTGTCCTATCCAGACTTGATGGGACAAAATAAAACAAAGCCCATGACATTCTTTACCCAAACTGTGTTTCCTACTTCTCTCTTTCATCCTGATGCGTACCCAAATGTATCCCAAAAACTCTCTCCTGTATCATCTGTTTCCTCTCACTTCCTGATTCTCCCAGGGAGGTAGGAGTCTAATCTTTGGTTCATGAACATTAACCATGAAATCACAAGGCAAGCGGGAAGAGGGGAATGACAGGAGGCAGCAGCTTGAGGCGATGGCTGCACGAGATAGCCTGATCATCACCAACGAGAGTGAAATTAAATACAGAAGAGTTGTGCCTAAGAGGATTTTGGTAAAGCATTTTAAGTTTGCTTGAATGAAGAAGGAACAGACCCGGCCGTGCCAAGCAAACCAGAAGTCAAGCAATCTCAATTTGCAGCATCAGAGGGTTCACTTTCCTGAAAGCCAGGGGTATCTGGATCAGGCTCTCGTGGAGCATAGAAAATCTGTCTTACAAGGAGCCGCCAGCATTTCACACATGCTACCCTTATTCCTTGCTACGATATCTCATATAGAGGTTTCATACTTGAGCTAATTGGGTAGGAAAGGTCACAGCGGTGGTGTGGAGAACATCTCATATAAAAGACGCCAGCAAAGCCCATCAGGCACTGTCCTGCACAGGCTGTCGCTTTGCTAGGAAGCCATTTCCACCAGCAAAGAATTTGAAGACCGAGATAATTGTGGAACATTTGAAGGTCAAAACACTTCAGGGTTTAAAACAGCAAAGACGCTTAATTTAGATCTCCATATATACAATTCTGACAATTGTGGAAACATCCCTGAACCAGAGGACAGCAAGTGGAGAATGAAAAGATAATAAAGAGAAAGCAGGAAAAAAACCACACACACTAAAAAACAAAAGCCACGTACTGGTTGTTCCTATGAGTTTGTGTAATAGTAATGCCAGTGGCTCCCAGGAAGAGGCCATTACTGATGGACGCTGGCCCCGGAGGAACAATGAGCACTCTCTTTCAGAGGGGCTGTGATTATTAGGAAGGATGCCTTTTATGAACTTCATTTAATATTCCACTTAGCCCAAAATGGTTCAAAAATGAAATATTTCTTACTCTGGGGATTAGCTGCTCCACTGGTCCAGGGTCTAGGCCTGGCTGAATTTAGCCCTGGACACATGCCCAAAGCTGGCTTTGCCAAGAGCCTAGTGTTTGCCTTTGTTCCAAGGTCCAATGTGTTGCCAGCACTGAGGTTAGAAGCTGCACCCTGAGACCTCCGAGGCTGGGGCTTTTTGTAAAAGGCTGCCCGGCTCCACGCCCTGCGACTCCGTGGTGCAGGCTGCCTGGCCAGGCCCCTACCTGTGGATGAAGTTTTTCTTCTCCAGGTACTCCATGGCTGACGAGATCTGAGTGGCCATGTACAGTAGCACCACAGCATTCACCTCCTGCCGGTTGCACTCCCTCAGGTAGTCCAGCAGGTTCCCGTAGGTCATGAACTCGGTGATGATATAGAACGGGGGCTCCCGGGTGCAGACCCCTGCCAACAAGACACCAAGGACTTCAGCACGTGGCTCCGCTCCCGACTGAACAAACAACTGTCTAAAGAAAAGGCCTTCTGAAGGATTCTGACTCTGCCCCTCAGTCCTGGGCCCGACTTCCAACACGGTCCCAAGCACCCGTGTCCTGAGACTGTGCTCATGTGGGAGGGACGTGGCCAGCCTCTTTGCTTCTTCTCAAGCCAGTGAGCTTGAATGTACACAGGGAGAGGCTGCCACAGAATTCAGAAGCAGACCTGGCCCTGCCTCAAATCATCTTCACCACCATCAGTTTACCCCCGAATGGTTATGTCTGATGGTTATATGTCTACTTACAGAATCACTTCAGTGAGAACACTCTGGAAAATGCCCAAGTTTCAGAAACTAATTTCAGATTTGCATTTGACTGCTTTTAGGTATCCACTTAAAATAATCACATTCTGTCTCTCACACATACATGTGCGTACATGCACACACGCACACATCCATCCTATACAGGCCTCATTTTACTGGCGGTTGAACGTCAGCAGAGCACAAGTGTTCCAACGAGCTTCATGCAGTGAGCCACCTGTGCTTCTTCCCCAGCGCCTGTGTCACCCTGGAGGTGTGGTGTGAGACCCTCTCTTCAGAGCCCCAGGCTTACTCACCAAGGAGCTGTACCAGGTTAGGGTGTTTGATCTCTTTCATGACTGCAGCTTCTTTCAAGAACTCTTCCACCTCCATGGTGTCCTCCTGCAGAAGAAAAAACGAGGGTGAAATTATTTCAGGAAGTGCTTTTCAGTGGGTAAGTACTTGAATGGTTAATGCAAAATGGAGCTTCAATGCACACTTGTCCTGGGCTGCCTTTTGTGACAGCCACATTGTTGCAAACAGGTTCCATGACAGCTGAACAGCAACCTGATGGCACAAAGAATTTTCCCCTTTGGGGACAAACTTTTCAATTCTCCCCCAGGGCAACAGGGCAAAGCTGGCTTGCATGTATGGAGAACCTGCTTCTGGTGCCTGCTAGGCAGGCCACATGTGCTTCCCCACCTCTTGGAGTTCATGGTGGCATGGGAGAGCTATACGGGCAAACACCACAGACATGGCACTCTTTCCCCAGGGAACCTGGTTTCTAAGGGGTGCTAACACACTCAGCCTAAAAAACATCACCTGAAGAATCTGATAGGGAAGAGACCCTGATGACAAGAAAGAGATACCGCATCACAAAGAACGAAGTCTCGAAGTATGGTAGCAACAGAGGATGTTGAACTGTCCTGGCACATGGTTGTGGGCTCTTAATGAAACAGTCATCGCTGTCTGTCAGGTCAATTACTCAAAGTCTAAAATAATCCTCACCAGCAGCTCCCCTACCAACAAATTCACAAGGATCATCAGTACATGTCATATTTTAACAAGTCCACAGTATCTAAATGCTAAGGGGGAGTAAAAGATAGGAGCATGGGCCCAGCACAGACAGGCCGTGACTTCTACAGGTCCTCTCATCTTTTCAGTCTGGGGTCAAGTCTGAAGTGCCGTGGCACTGAGCCCTGGGGAGAGCCCATCACACAGAGCCTTGACCTTGGCTTATATCACTAAGCCTCTTTTTGACTTAAAAAATGGAACTGTCCACTGAGCCAACCATCAGAACAAGAAGCAGGTGGGTGTTAAATGATATGGTCTGTTTGCTGCGAAAACCTGGCTACAGAGGCCAAGAGAGGAAGCGAGATGCCTCCAAGTTTCAACAGAGTTTGGAGAGAAAGACTGTGCAGGGAAACAGAGTGAATGGCTTAAAAATTAGGCTCCCCAAAGAGGAAGGCTTGATCAACTTTCTGTTAAACGTAGAACCTTATATGTTCTGGCCCCTTTGGGAGACACAGTGTCCTGACGGTCCTGCTTGCTGTGGCTGCCCCAGTTCCCCACCCTGCTGTGGAGCAGGCTTCCAGAGGACGGGCCAACCTTTACTTACAGCCTTCTTGCTTTGGCCAATCCTGTTTACAAGTGAAGCGTGACCAATGAGGCTATGTGTCAGCCCATTATCTCTTAGCTCAGGGCTCCGAGAGGCTGAAACTTGGAAACAATTTATTGCTCTTTAAAAATGGTGAGCTGCTCTTAATGTCAATTAAACCTCGTTGGTAGTCACCGTGCCAAGCTGTCCGAGGGGGAAAGAGCTCACCCCTGCCGCCACCCCATTGGCCGTTTAATTCTTCTGAGCCCTCTCTGCTCGGTAACGTGCTCAGCAGACCATGCTGTTTTTGGCATGGAGTGCTTTGATTTACCAGGGTGACATGCTAATGTCAAAGGCTGGACAGTGAACGCCTGCCAGCATCTGGGGATTCAATGCTGCTCACGTACAGGACTGGGGCTTTAAGAATCTTGCTTGATCAACAATATGGTTAAAAAGTAGCTCTCGAAGGAAGCTTTCTAAACAAGTGGGGTTTTTCTTTTTTGAAGACCACATAATAAACCACACACAATGAAATCATTTCATAAATACCATTTGCTTTTATAGCTACTGACCCTCTTCTAAAAGACCAAGTAATAATCTTGACAGGCATGTACATGCAAAAGGAACATGGCTTTCAAAGGCAGCCCTCTTCTCATCTGTCTCTTTTCTCTCTTACATACACAAAAACACACACAAGAGGAAAGTACGAATAATTCCTTTTCTTACAGAAAAATCAATGTGAATTTGTCTCCCCCTGCTGGAATCAGACCTTGTTCAATTTATAATTTTAACTATTAACAACAGCAGCCAAGTACGGTGGCTCACACCTATAATCTCAACACTTTGGGAGGCCAAGGTGGATCACCTGAGTTCAGAATCAACCTGGCCAATATGTTGAAACCCCATCTCTACTAAAAATAAAAAAATTAACCAGGCATGGTGGCGCATGCCTGTAGTTCCAGCTACTTGGGAGGCTGAGGCAGGGGAATCACTTGAATTCGGGAGGATGAGGTTGCAGTGAGCTGAGATTGCACCACTGCACTTCAGCCTGCGAGACAAAGTGAGACTTCATCTCAAAATAGAAAACCAAAACAACAACAACAACAAAACAGCCTACATTTGTAGTTGTGTTAAACTGGAAATATCCTGATGCAATTCTGTGACATTCCTTTACTTTCATTAAAAAATTTCCTATCGTTTTGTTGAAGAGAATTCTCTTTATATAGTAAAATAAAACTAACTTGGATGAATGAGGGTGAAGGAAACACTTTGAGTGAAAGCTATGAATTTTCAGCCTGGTCTCTTCTGTGCTTGTTAGGGAGGGACATGGGTCAACTGGCCTCTCTTTGCATGGACTGACTGGGCTGGCTCAGATGCAAATGAACATTCTGGGTGGTACGGCAGAGGGGTTAAGAGAATGACTTGTGAATTATACTGACCTAGCTCTGCTGCCGTGTGACCATGGTAAGTTACTCAACCCCTCTGAGTCTGTTTTCTCATCTGCACAACAGAGAGAATGTCAGTATCTCCCTTGTGCACAGAGTGCCAAGAGCAGTTCCTGGAATGCGGCCAGTGCTCACTCAGCGGTGCTTGCTTTTATTACTATTAAGGCAGTTTATCTCTATTCCTGAGCAGACAGAACAGACAGTTCATAGAAAACAAAGGCTGGTTCTTTAATGAATACTAGGGTTGTTTGTCTATTCACAGATGCATTCGCCTAGACTCAACATCTCACAGGTATTTTTTTTTTTTTTTTTTTGAGATGGAGTCTCACTCTGGCCCAGACTGGAGTGCAGTGGCACAATCTCAGTTCACTGCAAGCTCCGCCTGCTGGATTCACATCATTCTCCTGCCTTAGCCTCCCGTGTAGCTGGGACTACAGGCGCCCACCACCACACCTAGCTAATTTTTTTTGTATTTTTAGTAGAGACGGGTTTTCACCATGTTAGCCAAGATGGCCTCGATCTCCTGACCTTGTGATTCGCCTGCCTCAGCCTCCCAGAGTGCTGGGATTACAGGTGTGAGCCTCCATGCCCAGCCCTCACAGGTATTTTCTAATCAGTTTCCTCCTTTTTGCTCACCCTCAAGCATAGGTATTCTACAGCATGAAAAAGAGCCCTGTTTTTAGAAATGGCTTGGCCTCTCTGGGAGGCCAAGGCAGGCAGATCACTTGAGGCCAAGAGTTTGAGACCAGCCTGGCCACATGGTGAAACCACGTCTCTACTAAAAATGCAAAAATTAGCCGGGTGTGGTGGCAGAAGCCTGTAATGCCAGCTACTGGGGAGGCTCGGGCAGGAGAATTGCTTGAACCCAGGAGGATGCTGCAAGGAACCGAGATCACGCCACTACACTCCAGCCTGAGCAACTGGGTAAAACTCTGGGGAAAAAAAAAAAAAAAAAGAAATGGCTTGGCCTTCCAGCAGTTTCTGTGTAGCAGGCTCTCAATGGCTCCCTCTCAGCAGGGATCTCTCTCCCTGAGCAGGGCCATTATCTACCGATAGATCAGTTTCCACATCTGTTTCTGGTTAACCAAATGCTAGGTGAGAGAGGTTACAGGCACAGTGAAACACCACAGGGATTACCCCTATTTCCAATATTCCTTCACCCATCAGATGAATCAGGATCAACATGGCTAAAAACACTGAAGAGACTGCCTGCCGGGTGTCGTGGCTCACATCTGTAATCCCAGCACTCTGGGAGGCCGAGGAGGGTGGATCACGAGGTCAGGAGATCGAGACCATCCTGGCTAACACAGTGAAACCCCATCTCCACTAAAAGCACAAAAAATTCGCTGCGCGTGGTGGTGGGCACCTGTAGTCCCAGCTACTCGGGAGGCCAAGGCAGGAGAATTGCTTGAACCTGGGAGGCGGAGCTTGCAGTGAGCTGAGATGGCGCCACTGTACTCCAGCCTGGGCAAGAGGGCAAGACTCCGTTTCAAAAACAAGACAAAACAAAACAAAACAAAACACTGGACAGAGTTAGACTGAGGAAGGCGATTCATATTCCAGAGGTGGGACTTGAAGCTCGAGAGGAAAGCCCATGAGAGACCACCTCGCAGAGGAGCCCCCAGAACTCATCTCCCTGGCCAGAGGAGAACCCACTGCAAGGAATGCCTGTCTTTCAAGAGTAAGTGCAACCTGGCAACAGCAGGCTCTGAGCTGCATGGCCTCTCTCCCTATGCGTGGCCCTCCTTGTGCAGCCAGAGAGCCACTGCGTACAACTGCCAAGTGTATGACTGCCCTTCTTCTCGGCTTCTTTCTGGAGCTTCCCAAGTAACACCCATTTCCTGGGAGAAATAAAACCGAAACACACTGTGCTGGGTGGAGGAAACGCGCACTCTCTCAACACCACTGGGGAGTGCAAATTGATGACACAAACTCCTTGGAAGGTGCTCTGGCAGTATGGTCAAGGCCATACATGCACATGGTCCCTGATCCGGTAGTTTCAGGAAGCTGACCCACCAGGACAGTTTAACATACATGCAAATGAGGGGAATCCCTGTGCTGCTGTTTAGAGGAGCAAAATATTGGAAATAAGACAAAGGCCCACTAAAGTTGGTACATGTTAAAATATATGCATACAAAAACAAGACAATCTTATGTGTATCAATAAGGAACAACTGCCAAGACACATGATGTGGACAACAGAAGACAGAGATCCGTTTGTCACATATGCGGACTCAGGAAAGACACAGAACTCGAGGGCAGGATAACCTATTCAAAAAAATACATCCTGTACATTATTTTCCACTGTTTAACTAGTAAATTTGTCAGTTAGCTCATGAGTCAAGCTAAATGCCACAGCTCGATCACCAGTGGTCTTTTCCAAATTCTATTACTTAGAGAACTGATTGACAGAAAACAAACAAACAAACAAAAAAACACTGATGTACAAACTGCGAATACAGCTCATTTAAAAATTGCTGGCTCTTAGCTGGGCACAGTGGCACAAGTCTGTGATCCCTGCTACTCAGGAGGCTGAAGTGGGAGGACTGCTTGAGCCAGGAGTTGGAGGCCAGCTGGGCAACATAGTGAGAACCCATTCCCCCACCTCAAAAAAATTAGAGCTTCTTGCACTTGACTGTTGGTTTTCTTAAGCACATCCTCCCTTTAACACAGATAGCAAGACTATGTCCTGCCCAATACTGTCAAAATTCAAGGGTGCAGTTCCCAATGAACCTTTGCTGTAATTCCAGTTTCCCATCTGTAGGGGTCAGCCTAGTGTCCTCCTTTTTTCCTGTTCTCTTCCTTCTTCCTTCTGCCTGAAAGGTACATGACCCAAGGCTGTTTTACTTGTTCACTATGGAGTCATGGTTAAAAGTAGGCCCTTGCTCCCCCTGCTGGCAAAGGAGGACTCTGGCTCTGTCCTTGGAGAAGCCAGCGATAGCAAACAAGCTGGATGGGAGGAGAGTGGGGGAAAAGGTGATTTTTTTTAAAGGCATAACTGTGGCTTATGTACATTTTTTATAGTGTTCGAGAAATAAGAACCTGGGTTCAATTTAAAAAAAGAAGAGATGAGCTCTGGAGTTGAGTGCCCTGGTTCAAATCCTGATGCTGCCACTCCTGGCTGTGTGATGCCAGGCCAGTCACTTAACCTCTCTCTCTTCCATTTTCTCAGCATTAAAATATTGATACAGGGTGAATGTCCCTTAACTGAAAGGTCTGGGACTACAAGTGTTTCAGAGCTCGGATCTTTGCAGATTTGGGAATCTCCACACTATATTACCAGATGAGCACCCCAAATCTGAAAACCCAAAATCTGAAATGTTCCAATATGCATTTCCTCTGAGCTGCATGCCGGTGCTCAAAAAGTTTTGGATTTGGGAGCATTTAGGATTTGGGATTTTAGGGTTCAGGATGCTCAACCCTGGAAGGATCTTAAGGTTGTGAGGATTCAATGAGATGCAATGCGTAGTAAGCACAGAGGCCTCTGCCAGGCACACAGCAAGGGCACGATGAAAGCTGAACGTTAGCTACTGCCATGATTTAGAATCCACTCCAGGATTTCAGCTCTTTTTTTCTTTGGAGACAGGGTCTCACTCTGCTGCCCAGACAGGAATGCAGTGGCGTGATGACAGCTCACTACAGCCTCAACCTCCCGGGCTCAGGTAATCCTCCCATGTCAGCCTCCCATGTCCTAGCCTGTAGCTAGGACTACAGATGCATCACCAGGCTTGGCTAACTTTTTTGGTATTTTTTGTAAAGGCAGAGTTTTGCCATGTTGCCCAGGCTGGTCTTGAACTCTTGGGCTCAAGCAATCCACCAGCCTTGGCCTTCCAAAGTGCTGAGAGTACAGGTGTAAGCCACCATGCCCGGCAATTTCAGCTTCCATAGCAAAGGTAAATGACCAATATTTACACTAATCTTATGTGGCAAATAGGCAACATACTGCAGGGATGTTTCTGCACATGGCCAGGAGGAAGGAGGGTTGATTTATTTAGCAGTTGCTTAGTACCGTATTTTCAGTTAACACACCACCAGAAAGGGACATATTGCCTTTTCCCTAATTAGATACCAATCCAGGTGACTGCCCACAGAAATCCACGCAATGACATCCTGTAATTCTTTACCAACTGTGAGATCGTAAGTTAATGAGGTTCTTGGGAAAAATTATTAGAAGTATAATTAAAAGCAGAGTAACACATTATTAGTAAAGCACATTCTGAAAGGCACCCACTTTAGATTCAGTGATATATAAGAAACCCACCCCCCAAACCACACTGGTCTCCAATAGGTACCCTCCTCTGGAGTGTCCTCCTTCAGTTGGTTTTTTTTTTTTTTTTGAGACGGAGTCTTGCTCAGTCGCCCAGGCTGGAGTGCGGTGGGGCGATCTCGGCTCACTGCAAGCTCCGCCTCCTGGGTTCACGCCATTCTCCTGCCTCAGCCTCCCAAGTAGCTGGGACTACAGGCGCCCGCCGCCACGCCCGGCTAATTTTTTGCATTTTTAGTAGAGACGGGGTTTCACCGTGCTAGCCAGGATGGTCTTGATCTCCTGACCTCATGATCCACCCACCTCGGACTCCCAAAGTGCTGGGATTACAGGCGTGAGCCCCCACGCCTGGCCCCCTTCAGTTGTTCAGAAAACAATGCCACAGCACCATCTACTGAAGTAGCATTTCCTCAAATGTCAAGTTGTGCAACCTGATCTTGGAAGTTTTCAGACAAGCCTTTACTGGTTGAAATCTAGTGTATTTTGCGCTTTGAACCTACCTTCATTTTACAAATCCTGGTAAAAGTGTGCTGAAATCTAGGCCTTTCTCAGTTTGCTGAGTCAGTCAAGGCCCCATTTTTTGGGTCTGGTCTTCAACCCTGTGCAACCCAAGGAGCTGGGGCACCTGCACAGCCCCCCAGTCCCTCCTTTGTTCACCCCCTGGTGGTGTCCGGAGAACTGCTGCGCTGCAATTCTTGCTTCTACTACCTGGACCACGCCATGCCTCAGGTGAAGAACTCTGTCCCATTCATTTTCTAATCCCAGTGTTGAGCCCAGGAACCGTCAAATAGAAGTGAGGAACTTGATAAATATTTATTCAATTAAGAAAAAGTCCAGGGCCGGGCGTAGTGGCTTACGCCTATAATCCCAGCACTCTGGGAGGCCAAGGTAGGCAGATCACTTGAGGTCAGGAGTTCAAGACCGGCCTGGCCAACATAGTGAAACCCCATCTCTACTAAAATACAAAATTAGCTGGGTGTGGTGGCAGGTGCCTGTAATCCCAGCTACTCATGAGGCTGAGGAAGGAGAATTGCTTAAACCTGGGAAGCAGACGTTGCAGTGAGCTGGGATCCTGCCACTGCACTCCAACCCAGGCAACAGAGTAAGACTCTGTCTCAAAAAGAAAAGAAAAGAAAAGAAGAGAAAAGAGGTTGCAGTGAGCTGAGATCATGCCACTGCACTCTAACCCAGGCAACAGAGTAAGACTCTGTCTCAAAAAGAAAAGAAAAGAAAAGAAGAGAAAAGAGGTTGCAGTGAGCTGAGATCATGCCACTGCACTCTGACCCAGGCAACACAGTAAGACTCTGTCTCAAAAAGAAAAAGAAAAGAAAAGAAGAGAAAAGAGGTTGCAGTGAGCTGAGATCATGCCACTGCACTCTAACCCAGGCAACAGTGTAAGACTCTGTCTCAAAAAGAAAAGAAAAGAAAAGAAAAGAAAAGAGTCCTATCTGAGAAATATCCAGGGTCCGTCCTTAACGTAACCCAACCCATGCCCCCACCCCAGTGCCAGTCCTGCCCAAAGACAGGCACGTGTTGAATAAGAGATCAGGGAGCCACCTTTGGTTTCCAGGACTAAAGAATGTGATATCTTCTCTAAAGCAGCCAGTTTATACCAGCCAGAAATCATACTTCCCATTTCACTATGTCTTTGGGTGAAGGCATCAGGTCAGTCAGAGAGTCCCTAAAAGGCAGGCATGTGGCTGCAACCAGTCTCAATGAGTGCACCTGACTTCTGAGACATGCACAAATTAAGCTCTATTTTTCCCAGAGGATGTTTCCGTTCTTTTCTAATAGCTTTAAAAAGGGGCTCCCTCTGTTGATTTCTGTGCACAGGTCAAGGTAATCAAAGTTCATTTAAAACAAGTGGAAATAATGTAAGTCAACACTAGGGGACACCCTCGCCACAGGGAAAAGCCTGGAACACATTTTGAAGAACGCAGAGGGCTGAAAATGAAAACGTCTTTCCCTTGGCGTCCTAAGGGTTTCAAAGAACTTCAAAAGAAGAAAAAAACCTGCCTGGAAACTACAAACACTATTCATTAGTGGAGAGGGTAAAGTCCCAGTTAACAAGAAAGACCAGACTATCTGAGTTGGTAAAAATCGAGTTTCCTGGACGCCTTTCTAGCGGGGGCACTTCCACCTCTGCCTGCAGGAGTCTGGGCAGCTGCAGAATTGGAACCCACTGGGGATGCCCAGGGCACCTGCCTTCCAAATCAGCCAACAAAAATCCACAGAAGAATCAAATGCATTTTGGTTAAATCTTTGAAAACTCAGAGATCTTTTTTTTCCTCCTTAACTCTCAGTAGGAAGTGATCTCCATGCCGCACGAACAGCATGGAAATCCACAGCTTTAAAATAATCTTGCCATAGAATGAGAAAAACTTCTCCAAATGACTAATCTTTTTACACCAAAACCCCTCCGTGCTTGTCAGCTCTCACTATATGTGGAAATACACTCGGACTATGAGAATGATTCCACTCCTACAAAGACACAAGGATGATGTAAGACGGAAAAGTCATTTCCGTGGCACCAATGAAGCCCTTGGACAGCAGGCGGGAGGTAGGCTTCCGGGCAGATGCATCGCCTAATGCCAGTAGACACCTTGACCCCGCCAAGTACCCTGGGCGGCCCCGGCGGTCCCAGCCTACCTTCAAGGTCTTCACGGCCACCGTCAGGCTGTATTTCTTCCACACACCCTCGTACACCTCCCCGTACTGGCCCCCGCCCAGCTTGTGCTTCATGGTGATGTCCGTGCGTTCCATCTCCCACTTGTCATAGTTGGGGGACACACCGTAGACGGTGGGCTTGTTGCGCTTGGGGGCTGGATAATGGAGCGTGGTGATGAGCCCGTCGGCCACTGTCGAATGATGATGAACCAACTCGGCCAGGGTGTTGAAGCGGCTCTCGGAGGAGACGTAGAGCTGAAGGAAACAGGGAACAGCCTTCAGCCCACAGAGACAAGCAAGCTCAAAGAGCTCCCGTGAGCCAGTTTGGCTGAGCCTTAATTCACTGCACAGCTAAACCTCACATAAGCAGCTCTCCACACAGAACAGAGTTTAGGAGACCACTTCTGCTGTCTTTCTCTACGTGTGCTCTAAGTTACTTGCTCAAGCAGAAAGACACAATAAAGGGCCTCAGGGCCTCTGCACCTGCTGCTGCTCCCTCTGCCTGAAATCTCCCAACCCCTCATCTTCCATGCCCAGTTCTTGCTTCCCGTTCCAAGGCCAGTTTTAATGTCCGTGAAGTCTTCCCCAACCATCCAGTCTAAAGTCATCATGCAGCACGGGTCATCCTACCACCTGTCTTTACTTCTCAGCAACAGACCCACCACTAGCTCATAATTTCCTGTTTATCTGCTTAATTACTGTCTGTCTCCACCTAATAGCATGGAAGCTTCATGAAAGCAGAGCCTTAAGCTGTTTTCATTCCAATGTTGAGTACAGGAAATCAACAGGTAGTAAGTACTCAATAAACAACTGTTGATTAAATTAACACACAGTAGAACTTGGTGGGTAGTTGCTGGTAGGAAAAGCAAAGAATTGATTTAATTTATAATTTAAAAGGGATAAACCTAGAATGAAATAGTGATCAGAAGATGAAAACCACTAAACACATCCAACACGAGGAAGCAAAAGGAAGGATTTACAACACATGAGCATTCAGTCCCCGTGTGAGAGCCACAGCAGGTGAGGACCTAGGGTCAAACCCTCCATGTAGAGTTTGCATCTGGACACAACAGAGATGGAGAGGAAGGAGAAGGAGCAGGCTGGCAGAAAGCAACAATGCAGGGGGTGCCAGCTACCTGTTTTCTTCTCTTTTCATTGGTGTGGCAAGGGAATACTTCCTTACCAAAAACAATTCCACAGGAAAATCCACATAAAACATCTGGACTCCAGGCACATAACTGAATCTATTGGCTTGCTCAGGGCAGCCACCCTTCACTGAAGGTGGAAAGAAGACTTAAAATCACGACTAGGCGTTCAGAAGACTTGCCCAAACTGCAAAGACGTGGGAAGAAGGAACAGATTTGGGACAGTGGTAATGCTTGGAACGTGAGGGAGAAAAGGGAACAGGATCAAGCTTTAGCTGTAACTGTAGTATCTTTTTTTTTTTTTTGGAAACGGAGTCTCGCCGTATAGCCCAGGATTGCAATGGCACGATCTCGGCCCACTGCAACCTCTGCCTCCCGGGTTCAAGCGATTCTCCTGCCTCAGCCTCCTGAGTAGCTGGGACGACAGATGCCCACCACCACGCCCGGCTAATTTTTCATAATTTTAGTAGAGACAGGGTTTCACCGTGTTAGCCAGGATGGTCTCAATCTCCTGACCTCGTGATCTGCCTGCCTCGGCCTCCCAAAGTGCTGGGATTACAGGCATGAGCCAGTGCACCCGACTACAACTGTAGTATCTTATTACTTAAAAAAAAGAAAAGGGAAGAAAAAGCCTGAAATACACGCAGCAAGGCCAAGGCCTTTGGCTGTGGGTTATGTCAGGCACCATTACTGTATGTCTGTAATAGTAAATAAGAAAAATGTTTTTAAAAGAAAGTAGCAAAGAAATATGCAAATTAGTCCCACTGACAACCCTCAAGAAGGTAAAAAGGATTTGTCAATAGAAAGGTTTCTCTTTCTTTTGTTTTGCTTGGGGAGATAACACAAGTGAATTCCAAAAACTTAGGCAAGCCAAAGGCACACACTTTGGGGTTATAATCTTTTGGTAACAATCTTACTAAAATAAAATTCTGAGAAATGCAAAACTTGTCCAGAAAGACAAGGAACTTGCTCCTGGTGTAAGGACTGTGGCCTGGTGACACTGGCTTATCCCTCTGCAAGACAGGGCCTCTGAATGGCAAGACTTTATAGGACATGGCAGCCCCACTTTTATTCTTGAGAGCACGGAAGAGAAGAAGCCTCTGAGTGAACTGCTCTAGGGGCAGACCATGACTCACGCTCAGACCCGCAAACGTGCGCACAGGAATGCATCGGGGAGCGGAAGTCGGCACTGCTGAGGGCTGCCGTTAGCTTCATACTCACACAGCCACATCCACTCACTCTCTTCAGACACAAGTGCTGTACACAAAGAAAATGGAGCGGGACTTGGGGTCAGCTCCCAATCCCTGACCCTCTGGAAGAGTCTGTCAGCTGTCCAATTACTTCACTGCAGGTGGCAAGTGCTCCAACTCCTGTTCTCAGGTTAGCTCCGCTGATGGTGTGCTCCCTACCAAGGAGTCTAGAGAAGTGAGAAAAACTATCCCAAGACATTCCTGGAATCAGAGCACCACTCCCACCTTGGAATTCACTGGCACAGTACAAGGTCAAAGAGCCCGTGTGGCCTGCTGGGCTCCAGGGCAGGGCACCTGGGAGCAAGTCTCATTATCCCTCTCTCCCGTCGGAGCAGGAAGCACAGACCTCAAAGGAGTGCTCCCCAACTGGCGGATCTGGTTCCTTCACTCCAGCGTGGAATGCTAATGGCTCCCCTAAGTCCTAGTTTATGCAGAATTTCTTGGGCTCATTTGATTCCCCCATTGGCTACTGTGTTAGAGATTTCAGTTATAGGAGGTTTCACTGAATGGCCCAACTTTATCCTTTTCAATAATTAAATTTACAGACCTTTGACTTAGTTCATTTTTCAACATAAAACTTACATACTGACACTTCCTAAATATTAAAACCATTCTCCCTCAAAGGTACTGCATATTCGGTTCACAGCCATCTTCCCCGTGTCCCACTAACAGTCAAGGCTGGTGCTTGCTCCTGATTAGTTCTAGGTTTTGAGCAGCATTTGTTGGGGAACTGTGTGATCATCAGGAATTCGTGGCATGTTCAGGGAAGAAAGTAAAGTCAGTGTCATGAATACCATGTCATTTTGCTATGCATCTGGTTCCATTAACACTCAGGTGCTCAGCCAGGGCTGCTGCCTCTTCCTAATCATGCATGAACCTGAAGGATAGGACTTGTCAAAGAAACTCTTAGAAACAGCGTTTTGCTGGGAGCAGTGGCTCATACCTGTAATCCCAGCACTTTGGGAGTCCAAGGCGGGCAGATCATGAGGTCAGGTGTTCAAAACCAACCTGGCCAACATGGTGAAACCCCATCTCTACTAAAAATACAAAAATTAGCCGGGCATGGTGGTGGGCACCTGTAGTCTCAGCTACTTGAGAGGCTGAGGCAGGAGAATCGCTTGAACCTGGGAGGCAGAGGTTGCAGTGAGCCAAGATCATGCCACTGTACTCCAGCCTGGGTGACAGAGTGAGGCTCTGTCTCAAAAAAAAAAAAAAAAAAAAGAAACTGTTTCTTCTGACAGCCACATTGACAGGCTAACAGAGCTTAGACTGTGCAACCTTTGGCTGCCTTGGGCCCGGGAGTCCCACCTCAGACATACTGTTTACAGGTTGCTCAGCCAGGAAGCAAGTTCCCCCGAGAGCTGCTCAGACACCAGCAGGAAGGCAAGCCTTGCAGTACAAAAGAACGGTCCAAAGCTCCTTCACTGGAACAGGTGAGCCATGTGCTCGGCTTTTCACCAGGAGGCCTATGCCTGCTGAGCCACTGTCAGGGCGGGTAAACTTTAAACATCCAAGAGGCTGTGTAAATGATCCCTTCCTGCCACTCGGCTGAAGTTTAGGGCACTGGATCTGTCACTTCAGCAGACCATGAAAATAACTGTCACCTCGGCAAATTTCTTTCAAGGAAATGAAAGACTCTATTAAGGACTAGAAGGAATCGAGGAACGTGACAGGGGCATCTCACAGAAGTCAATGAGGTGTGGACACAAACATTCAGAACTAAGAACTTTAGGCAGGAGGTGGTGAAGAAAAATCAATCTTCAATTCCGCTATGTCGACGGAGGGTTACAACTTTGGGAAAGTATCAGAAAAATGACAATCAAATCCCAGGGTATCCAAAGAGTTTTGAGATTGTCAAGGCTCCTAGGAAATGGCAATGGCTCACTTTAGTATTGGCCCCTTCAAGAGTCCAGCTCATAACTCCCAGTCCCCAACTCTGAGCTCCGAGCTGGTGGTCCTGGGCTGACTGATGAGCCACAAGGGCTGCTGAAAAGCTCAGAACATGAGGAGAGAGGCAAATAAGAGCCCATCAGGAGGAAGCAGAAAGAAATCCTTGGGGGCCTTATAGAAGAATCTTCTAAATTCAGTTGTTTTCTAAAGAGGAACTAATTAATTAATTATTTTTGAGACGGAGTCTCGCTCTGCCGCCCAGGCTGGAGTGCAGTGGCCGGATCTCAGCTCACTGCAAGCTCCGCCTCCCGGGTTCACGCCATTCTCCTGCCTCAGCCTCCCGAGTAGCTGGGACTACAGGCGCCCGCCACCTCGCCTGGCTAGTTTTTTGTATTTTTTAGTAGAGACGGGGTTTCACCCGTGTTAGCCAGGATGGTCTCGATCTCCTGACCTCGTGATCCGCCCGTCTCGGCCTCCCAAAGTGCTGGGATTACAGGCTTGAGCCACCGCACCCGGCCAAGATGAACTAATTTAAAAATAAGAACCAAACTTACTCAACCCCAGCCTATTCCTCCTAACAGTCTTAAATTTTCCCCTTAGAAATCCAAAAAGGATTGCATCAAAGTTCTGCTATGTGAGCAGCATTTTTCAGCGGCGAGCCACGCGGTCACACACATAGCTGTGGGAGCTCCCTCTAACGATGTCCACTCATTCCAGTGATACGATCTCACCCAGCACACCCTCCTCGAGTGCGGCCCTCACAGGAAGGAACCTCCGCAGAAGGTCTGCTGGATGACGCTGTGGGCTCAGAAGTCCCCAGGTGCCCAAACAGCTGATAGGAGAGTCTTTGCCAGGAGGGGAGGGAGGAGGCAAGACGCCAAGGAAAGTGTGATGTGTTGCCCAGTAGTGGACACTGCCTAGTCAGATGAGCTCCCTGTGCTCTACCTGGAATGAAACAAACCTACCTGGCACATACTAGCTTTTAGACAGAGGCCTCTTAGGCAGATTCTCCTTCTTTGGATGAATCTCAAATTCTGCAAATCACGTATCCCATATGCAGGTCTTTCCTTGCCCCTTTGAACAGTATTTTAGACCAACCCCTAGAGCTAATGAGCTGTCACACTAGATCATGCCTGCCTGCATCTGTTCCAAGGTTGCTGATTAAACAGCTCTAGGGAAAAGAAACCATTATCCCGTTCAGTGCAAACCTCAAGTGATTATCTTGGTGCAGCATGACTTGCCTTGGATAAATAGCACAGATGCAAAGCAAGGTGTCTGCTCCAGAAAATCACCCCCAATGGGTGGTGCACCCTGGTGTTCCGATTCACTAGAAAGGTACCCTTGTGGTCTGAAGGCTCTTTCAAAGGGCCCAATGCCCTCAAGTACATCCCTCAGAATGGAAGGACAGAGCTCCACCTCCGGGATAAGAACAATAACCCAAAAAGCAAGCTGACAGGCCCATGTCTAGTCACACATGGACAACAGGCTCTGTTGTCCGACATACACACTGCAGTGTTGGTACTAAAGAATTCTGCAGTGGTGGAAAGCATCAGATATGGGCAATAGGACTTCAGCCAGAAGACTTTGGGATGTGAAGAAAAATAAGAACATTTAAAAAGGAAGTATATGTACATTCATATGGTACAAGTGAATGTGTGAAGACAGCCACACACACACAAAAAAAAAACGTTAAAAAGCTAAGTGGGGACTAGCCTATCAGATACCACAACACAGTATAAAGTTACAGTAATTACAAGTTTGGTACTGGCATACAGATAGACAGACCAATGGAAGAGAATAGAGAGGTCAACAGGCCTAGATACACATATACACTTGGTATATTTCTAACATGTAGGAAAAAGATGAATTTATTAAATGGCATAAAGATGACTCAAAATATGCCACATGCATATTCAACATAATGAGATGCCAGTCTTTACCAGTCAGAGTGACAAAGATGTTTTTACATATCTAATAATAAACTGTTGGTGTGGGTTAAGGGGAAACAAGCCCTTTTGTGGATTGTTCGTGGGAGAACAAATTTGTACAATTTCTATAGAGGGTGACTTGGCAATGCACATAACCTTCAATCAGTTCTAGCGACTTATCTACATACACTTACACCACACACAAAGAAGCACGCGCAGCAAATTTTCAAACCAGGCCGTGGGCCGCTAGTCAGTCTATGGAATAAATTTAGTGGATTACAACCAGAATTTTTAAAAAAATGAAACAGAACAGAATGAAATACAAAATCAGAGTGCGTTACATACAGTAAAGGTAGGTAAGACTTTATGAAACTTTTGTTATATTGTGAGGGCTGGGTGGTGATGTAAAATGAGTTTTTCTTACAGCAGACCAAGATTTTTAAAAAGGTTTGAAAGCCACCTCATATCAGCATTATTTATAATAACTAAAGATTGGAAGCAACCTAAAAGTCAACCAGCAGGGGACTACTGAAATAAGTGAGTCCATCCATGGTACATAGTTACTGGTAAGATGAGGCAGCTCTAAACCTGTTGCCATAAAACAATCTCGAAGGTGTATTTTTTTTTTTTTTTTTTTTTTGGAGACGGAGTCTCGCTCTGTTGCCCAGGCTGGAGTGCAGTGGCCGGATCTCAGCTCACTGCAAGCTCTGCCTCCCGGGTTTACGCCATTCTCCGGCCTCAGCCTCCCGAGTAGTTGGGACTAAAGGGGCCCCCCCCCTCGCCCAGTTTTTTTTTTTTTTTTTTTTTTTTTTTTAGTAGAGATGGGGTTTCACCGTGTTAGCCAAGATGGTCTTGATCTCCTGACCTCGTGATCCACCCGTCTCGGCCTCTCAAAGTGCTGGGATTACAGGCTTGAGCCACCGCGCCCAGCCTCGAAGGTGTATTACCACACAGGAGAAGCACGATGCAGAACAGCCTGGAGCATGCATCATTTGTGTGCCTTTTTGAATATAAACATCCATATAAACATCTATATACCATCCATCTATGTTCAGGTAACTCTGGAAGGAACTAGTAACAGTGCTTGCCTCTGCGCAGGAAAAGTGAATTAGGAGATGACTACTTTTTACTGTAATTCATCTTGTTCTTTTGAATTTTTATAACCACTTGCATGCATTACATACTATTAAAAAAAATATAGACTGGGCTCAGTGGCTCATGCCTGTAATCCCAGCATTTTGGGAGGCCAAGGAGGGCAGACTGCTTGAGCTCAAGAGTTTGAGACTAACCTGGGCAACATGGCGAGACCCTGTCTTTACTGAACATACAAAAACGGCTGGGCACGGTGGCTCATGCCTGTAATCTCAGCACTCTGGGATGCTGAGGCAGGTGGATCACCTGAGGTCAGGAGTTCGAGATCAGCCTGACCAACATGGTGAAACCCTGTCTCTACTAAAAATACAAAATTATCTAGGCGTGGTGGCGTATGCCTGTAATCCCAGCTACTTGGGAGTCTGAGGCAGGAGAAACGCCTGAACCCGGGAGGCAGAGGTTGCAGTGAGCCAAGATCGCACCATTGCACTCCAGCCTGGGCAATGAGAGCGAAAATGCCATCTCAAAACAAACAAACAAACAAACAACAGCTGGGTGTGGTGGTGTGCGCCTGTGGTCCCAACTACTGAGGAGGCTAAGGTGGGAGGATCACTTGAGCACGGGAAGCAGAGGTTGCAGTGAGCCAAGTTCGCACCATTGTATTCCAGCCTGGGTGACAAAGCAAGACTCTATCTCAAAACAAAAACAAAAACAAAAACAAAACAACTGAAAACAAACATACACCATCCGGACCACACCAATCCATCTATCTACACTGTACCTCTCAACTACAGCCTGGTGCAATAGACCAGACTGTGGGATCCAAGCCTATTCCATCAATGTCTCACTACATTGATATCGGCAAGATCTCTTTATGCCTCCTTTTCTTTAATGCAAAGATGCAGGTATTACAGCGATATCTCAGTCAATGTTAACTCCTCCCTTCTCTTTATGGACTCTGAAGGACTATTTATATGAAGACCACAAAATCATATACACCACCTCCCTTACAACAATACGCTTTGGGTTTGTTAAGCTGTGGGTCTGATCCTGGTTTTCACTGAAAACTGTATGTGTATATGCACGTATGTCCACACACCTCTCCATGAATGTGTTCATCTGCAGGAAGAAGCCCACATGCCAGGCTTCTGTGGGGGAGGGGATATTAAAGTGGTCTTTCGCTCTGGGAAAGCTAATCTATTATTTGAATTTTTCTAATTGAGGATGATTACTATCATTATAAAATATTTTTTTTAAGGAAGAATCTTATTGTAAAAAGTGTGTCCGAAACCCAACAGATATTCCTCCTATTTTAAGTAACTTGCTAACAACAAAACTCTAGCAAGACAATAAAAGAATCATACTGGGCCCAGGAACTTGTAATATCACAGAACCGATCCTCAATAAAGGGTCTTCATAAGGCTAATGGAATGACTCCTACTGTTTACTTGAAAGATTCTTTAAACATCTTCTTGGTTGAGCTTTCCTGCAATAATTTATTAATCCGACACCAGGACCTCTGGGTTCCCCTGCCCCGGGCCCATCAGCCCCCCTGCCAAGGGTCCCCTACCTTGCCATCAGAAGCAGTGTTGATCCTGTAATGGTACACCCTCCCTTCGTATCTCAGCGAGATGGACCTCTGGCCAGGACTGCTCTCACTCTCCCGCACCAAGAAGCTGCCATTGATCCCGCTGCTCAGCAGATACTCAGCGGCATTGCGGGACACAGGCCCATGGTACCAGGAGTGTTTCTCCAGACTGTTGACTGGCGTGATGTAGTTGCTTGGGACCCAGCCTTGGCCATTTTTGGTTTGGGCTTCACACCATTCCCCATTGTGATTATAGCCTAAGACCCGGAGCTTTTCACCTTAGAAGAAAGGAACCAAATCAGACATATCAGTTCTGGAAACCAGCTTCATTCTTTTTCATTGATTCTTGTGTAACTACTAAAGATTTCCAAATTCCTAAATACCAATTTCATTTTAACAAGTCCACTGAAAGATATGCATTTATAAGTGTATGAGAATACACATTTATATCTGAAGCTTCCTGTTCGTACAGAACAGACAGGTAAGTATATAGCCTCAGTTTTTATAATCAATTATGTTTATTCAAGTGCTCGGTTCCTAATATAAGACAACATTTTAGGGAAATAATGCTTTTCTTAGGGGAAAATTGCATTCAGTATTTTGTTCAGCTGTCCTTTTCAGTATAAAACATAGGGCAAGTTTTGTTTTTGCTCAGGGCTATTGCACAAGAACTCCTCTAAGGAGAGGCGACTCCCTTAGAAACATGCAGTTGTTGTTTTGGATATCCCTGCATTCCAGATTTCAAAGCTGCTCCTTCAATGAGCAAAGGGTGGCAGGTCAAGCCGCAATTCCCAGATCTCTGTTTCCTGCAACCACCACTAGCTGCCCACAACCCTTTTACCTTTAGTTATGCTTAGAGTGTTATCTCCACTGGCCACAAAATCATACAGTGCAACGAAAAGGTTGGGGTCATTTTCACTGGGTCCAGCGAGAAGGTTTTCCTTGGAGTTCCAACGAGCGGCTTCACTTAGACCCTGAGGCTCAAAGTCAGATGCTACTGGCCGCTGAAGGGCTTCTGGAAGAGAAAGGGGGGAACAGAAAAAAGAAAAAGCAAGAGAAAATCGGGAGAAAAAAATTAGTTTTATTCTCAGAAGCAAAAACTATTTATGTTTACACACCATTAATACATTCCTAATTTATTTCATTTATTAACATCTATAATACATACATACTATTATTATTATTATTTTTTTTTTGAGATGGAGTCCTCGCTCGTCGCCCGGGGCTGGAGTGCAGTGGCTGGATCTCAGCTCACTGCAAGTTCCGCCTTCCCGTTTTACGCCATTCTCCTGCCTCAGCCTCACGAGTTAGGCTGGGACTACAGACGCCCGCCACCATCACTCGCTAGCTTTTTGTATTTTTTTTGTAGATGGACGGGGTTTCACCGTGTTGCCAGGATAGGATCTCGATTCTCCTGACCTCGTGATCCGCCCGTCTTGGCCTCCCAAAGTGCTGGGATTACAGGCTTGAGCCACTGCGCCCGGCCCCACATTATATTATTTTAAGGTTGCGTTTTTTTTTTTTTTTTTTTTTGAGATGGAGTCTACTCTGTCGCCCGGGGCTGGAGTGCAGTGGCCGATCTCAGCTCACTGCAAGTCCAGCACACACATGAGAGTTTACAGCCATTCTCCCGGCCTCAGCTCCCAAGTAGCTGGGACTACAGGCGCCCGCCACCTCGCCCGGCTAGTTTTTTTTGTATTTTTTAGTAGGACGGGGTTCACCAGGTTAGCCAGGATCGGTCTCGACTCCTGACCCTCGTGATCCGCCGCTCGGCCTCCCAAAGTGCTGGATTACAGGCTTGAGCCACGCGCCCGGGCCAAAGGTGGTTTTTAAAAAAAAATCTTCTCTTTACTAAATCTTGTGGAAAACATTAAGTATTTTCATTCCAAGGTGGTAATTATTGTTCCCCAATAGTTTGAGCTTTTAAAATTCATTGATTCAATATGAGTTTAGTCAAATTAAAACAGTCTACCACATATGCGTTTGCCTTTGCTTAAAATATGCAGTGAAAGTTTCTTGTTGTAGCCGGGCACAGTGGCTCACGCCCGTAATCCCAGCACTTTGGGAGGCCAAGGTGGGCGGATCACCTGAGGTCAGGAGTTTGAGACCAACTTGATCAACATGGTGAAAGCCCGTCTTCATTAGCCACACAAAAATTAGCTGGGCATGGTGGCGCGTGCCTATAGTCCCAGCTACCCGTGAGGCTGAGGCAGGAGAACCGCTTGAACCCGGGAGGCGGAGGTTGCAGTGAGCTGAGATCGCGCCATTGCACTCCAGCCTGGGCGACAGAGTGAGACTCCATCTCAAAAAAGGAAAAAAATAAAAAATAAATAAATAAGAAAAATCAAATTGTGCAGAAGGGCTTAATATGAAAGATAAATACTTTCTATCCCAGTCCTCTCTGCTCCCAGAGGCAGAGCTGTTTTTTTGGTGATCACCCCCACCTCTCTTAAATATCAGTTAGATCACTGGAGCCCTATTTTCAGCAACAGACACACACCTTCACTGCTTGTTCTTCCAGCTAGGACAGTGTCTCTGAAGGACTTACTTCACAAGACAAGGCTATTAACATCCTACCCGTCCTTCCAGCTTTCTTGCCCCCACGGCCACCCTCAAATATGATCTTCTGTACATTTTTTTTTTTACCTTGTACAAATTATTATTACAGAATAGAAAAAACTGTTACTAAACTCTTCCATGTTTTGTCTGAAACAGATTCTAAAAGTTGGAAATCAATCGAGCTCTTAAATTAGAAAATGTGTGAATATTATTCATTACAGGGTCAAATAGGTTATTATTTGTTTCTGAAGTTTCTTCTTGTCTTTTTTAATTTTAACAGGGCTGAAACCCTCCAGAATTTTTTTGTGCTAAAGACAATGTGTAGACGGGTTCTTGCAAACCAGCAAATCAAATCACCTAAAGTAGATCTTAACAGTTTAAGAACATTGTGGAGTGAAATCCAAATTACTCATTTAAGGAGCTACAATTTAAAAATCACTAACTGGGCCGGGTATGGTGGCTCACGCCTATAACCTTAGAACACTGGGAGGCCGAGGCGGGCAGACTGCCTGAGCTCAGGAGTTCGAAACTAACATGGGTAACATGGTGAAATCCCGTCGCTACTAAAATAGAAAAAACTAGCCAGGCATGGCGACAGGTGCCTGTAGTCCCAGCTACTCAGGAGGCTGAGGCAGGAGAATCGCTTGAGCCCGGGAGGCAGAGGGTGCAGTGAGCTGAGATCTCGTCTCTGCACTCTAGCCTGCAGACACAGTGAGACTTCGTCTCCAGCTGGGAGACAGAGTAAGACTCCATCTCAAAAAAAAAAAAATAAATAAATAAATAAATAAATAATAACAATAAAATCATTAACTGAAGTAAACCATCAGGAACTGTTTCTCTGAAAGAGTAAATCCCAAATAATGTCATTATGATGTTTAGTAATTTTTATGATCTTAAATAGAGAGGCCTGGCGTGGTGGTTCAGGCCTGTAATCCCAGCACTTTGGGAGGCTAAGGTGGGCAGATTACCTGAGGTCAGGAGATCCGAGACAAGCCTGGCCAACATGGCAAAACCCCATCTCTACTAAAAATACAAAAATTGGCCAGGCGCGGTGGCTCAAGCCTGTAATCCCAGCACTTTGGGAGGCCGAGACGGGCGGATCACGAGGTCAGGAGATTGAGACCATCCTGGCTAACCCGGCGAAACCCCGTCTCTACTAAAAAAAAAAATACAAAAAACTAGCCGGGCGAAGTGGCGGGGTCCTGTAGTCCCAGCTACTCGGGAGGCTGAGGCAGGAGAATGGCGTAACCCGAGAGGCGGAGCTTGCAGTGAGCTGAGATCTGGCCACTGCACTCCAGCCTGGGCGACAGGGCGAGACTCCGTCTCAAAAAAACAAAAAAACAAAAAAACAAAAATTAGCTGGGCAAAAATACAAAAATTAGTGGTGGGTGCCTGTAATCCCAGCTACTCAGGAGACTTGAGGCAGGAGAATTGCTTGAACCGGGGAGGTGAGGCTGCAGTGAGCTGAGATTACGCCACTGCACTCCAGCCTGGGCAATGGAGTAAGACTCTGTCTCAAAAAA
>NW_016814121.1:2928250-2932727 GCF_001698545.2 Rhinopithecus bieti
TTTTGAGACGGAGTCTTGCTCTGTCGCCCAGGCTGGAGTGCAGTGGCGTGATCTCCACTCACTGCAAGCTCCGCCTCCCAGGTTCACACCATTCTCCTGCCTCAGCCTCCTGATTAGCTGGGATTACAGGCACCCGCCACCACACTTGGCTACTTTTTTTGTATTTTTAGTAGAGATGGGGTTCCACCATGTTGGCCAGGCTGGTCTTGAACTTCTGACCTCAGGTTATAAGCCCGCCTCAGCCTCCCAAAGTGCTGAGATTACAGGCGTGAGCCACCGCACCTGGCCTTAAATTTTCTTTATACTTTTCTATATTACGGTATATTTCTCACAATAAATGTGGATTGTTTTTATTACCAGAAAACAATGACAAACATAGAAAAACTTTAATAGAAGCCAACTAAAAAATTTTTTTTTGTTTTTTTTTTGAGTTGGAGTCTCACTCCATTGCCAAGGCTGGAGTGCAGTTGTGCCATCTCGGCTCACTGCAACCTCCGGCTCCCAGGTTCACATGATTCTCCTGCCTCAGCCTCCTGAGTAGCTGGGATTACAGACGTGAGCCATTGCGCCTGGCTAATTTTTTTTTTTTTTTTTTTTTGCATTTTTAGTAGAGACGGGGTTTTGCCATGTTGGTCAGGCTGGTCTTGAACTCCTGGCCTCAAGTGATGTACCCACCTCAGCCTCCCAAAGCGCTGGGATTACAGGTGTGAGCCACCGTGTCTGGCCCTAAACTTACATAACTGATAATTTAACATGAAAAAACATGCTGGGGAGGGAGGCTTCCCTCAGGCTGTCTTGAAAAGGCAGTTGTGTGCCTCCCTCTGGTGCGTCAACCTCGTGGCCATGAGCATACAACTTTGGCAGACCAGGCCCACACAGGAAATTAAACCGAAGTCATGAATACAGAAATGCTTTTCTTCTCAAATGCCATTTGACCTCTTCTATCAAACATTCTGACACATCTGGATTTGATCAAAGTTACATAATCGGGGAAGTGGCCTGGAAAACACCTGGAATAAGCAGAATGCAGATCCCTGCCCAGAGGTGGCCATCCACTTGAAGTGTGGGTTAAAGTGGGACGGTCCCAAACATGTCGACAGATGCTGGGAATGTTATGCAAGAGGATGAGGGCTTTGTTAGGAAGGAAAGGGCCTCCCACTGCTTTTTGATTCAACAGGACATCAGGCGATCCAAGGCAGTCTCTCAACTTTCCTCTCCAGTTCTTGCTCTATTCCATAAATTAATGGCCAAAGCCCAAAGGGAAGTATTGCTCATGCATGCCTCTGGACCGAGACACTGAAGCATAGCCACAGTCCAACACCAAAACCTTCCAGTCAATTCCCAATCCAGGCTGATGTCAAAATTGACTCACAGTGTATAAATGCCAAGTTACTTGCTTCATTTCATAGTGTACTATGCTCGTCAACCTTAAAAATGATCACAGCTTACAAGGCCAAAGTTGCAGAAAGTACTTAAATCTTTCTTGCTTAAGACATGAACTTTCCACCGGTCCCTCTGTTAGGAAATGAGATCCCCTAAAGAAGCCCAAAGGCTTCATTCAAAAAAAGATGCCCCAAATAGTTCCCTTCTTCTGTTCTTCCAGAAGATCTTTTGGCTATTGTCTTGGGAAATAAATTTTAGCATCTGCTATTATTCTTACTTTTTTTAGTGAACATTTTCTGCAGCCTCCTTTCTGAGTCATACTTTAAATAGGTTTAAGATCTGGATCTTCAAAAGTGCCTCTCACTCCACTTAAAACCATATTGTTATTTTGTCATCATGTTAACAAAAGGTTTCCACTCACCAACTAAACTCAGAAAAAGTCACTAATTAGCTAGCTGAGCACCAAGAACAGTGACATCTAAAAAATGCCTCAAACCTCTAAAAAGCACTGGCTCTGGCTATGAGAGTATAAAATTATTTGGAAATTTGATAAGAAGCAGGCCACAGAATTCACTGGAACTGTGCATGATTAACTTGTTTAGACAGTATTCTAAGAAAATGGTTTGGGTCTTTAAAGTACAATTAAAAGATGGTTTTATATAAAAATAATCCTTTCTCAAAGCTGTGAGTCACTGATCAAAAATGTTGACAGAAGATTCTCGGACATGGCCCATCTGGCCTAGACTCCAGGGGCTGCTGGTGCTACGCCGGACACCGGCCAAGAGTCAGCGAAGGGAAATGCCCGTGAACCCCAGCACCGGCTACTTCACAGCCCAACGGGGGACTTGACCTCCAGGAAAAACATCCCCAGGAAGCTTCCCACCTTCCTGCTGGCACTTGTGCCCAACATCATAGTTCCTACTAGAGTATAAGGCGGCCAGCTATGGAGCATTCATTACTGTTCACACTGCGGGCTCTCCGGAAGGTTCTTGGAGATGGTTCAGTGTTGGGGGGATAGGAGATGGAGCATGTCAGACGTGACAAACGTTCCCTTTAATTTTGCTCACATTCAATTATTTAAACTTGTGCTGCTTTATTCATATTTCCTTTGTGGGTCCTTCACTATTATCCTCCAGTTCAAGGAATCTCTGTAATTTAAAAATCTATAAAACAGATCCTTCTAAAAAGAGGCTTCGTGTTTTATTTCATACTCCGTTCCAACAGATGAGATCATGCTCAGACTATTCTCAAGTTATTTTATAACAGTCTCACACAACTTTTCAAAATATGAGCTTAGAGGAAAAGTATTATTTCCCACATTTTGAGCTTGATGAAAGTCATTTTATCTATTTCTACATGGTCCTTTATTTTGTAAATTTACACCTTCACCCAGAGAAGTTAAAATTATTAAAACACACACACACACACACACACACACACATAGAGACATACGTTTAACTGAACACAGCTTTTGTGTTATCTTCAGACCCCAAAACACTGTGTCAGCTGCTAGGGTGCAGGGAGAGGCAGGGCAGTGGCGGAAAGACGTAAAGAACCAGCAGTAGCGCCTGCTCCTCGTGGGAGAAACACAGCTCCTGAAAACTTACAGACTCAACAGCAGAAGTCTAATGGAAGGCCAGCGCTGTCCTGTGGATGAATTTTTTTTTTTTTTTTTTTTTTTTAAGATGGAGTTTCGCTCTTGTTGCCTAGGCTGGAATGCAATGGTGCGATCGCGGCTCACTGCAACCTCCCCCTCCCAGGTTCAAGTGATTCTCCTGCCTCAGCCTCCTGCGTAGCTGGGATTACAGCCGTCCACTACCACACTGGGCTAATTTTTAGTATTTTTTTTAGTAGAGATGGGGTTTCACCATGTTGGCCAGGCTAGTCTCGAATCTGAGTCACCTCGGCCTCCCAAAGTGCTGGGATTATAGATGTGAGCCACGTGCCCAGCCCTGTGGATGAGTCTCTAAGTCTAAGAGCACAGACAGTGGGAGCCAGGAGTTGAGGGGGTGAGCTCACAGGGATGAGGAAGGGGACCCTGAACAAGACAGTGCCTCACAAGGGAAGGAGGATTCACCAGGGACCCACGGCCAGCCCGCCACGCCAAGGCCACTAAGGTGCGGATCCTTACTGTGTTGTGCTATGGACCCCTCTGGCAGCAGGCGATGCCTAGGGACTTCTCACAATGAATTTTTAAATGCACAAAATAAAATACTGAGGATTGCAAAGGAAAACAGTCTTCAAAAGATTTTTTGAAACAGTTCTCAAAATACTTTTAAAAACTTGTAATATAGCTCTTATTAATGTATTAAATAGCTGTGTCTTTATTTGCACATTAAATAACAAGATCCAGTAGCAACTGTGTCATTTCAAAGTAGTGGTGTGAATAATAACCACAACTGTTACCTGATACGAAATACTGGTTTCTGGCCAGGCGTGGTGGCTCACTCCTGTAATCCCAGCACTTTGGGAGGCTGAGGTGGGCAGATCACCTGAGGTCAGGAGTTCAAGACCAGCCTGGCCAACATGGTGAAACCCTGTCTCTACTAAAAATACAAAAATTAGCTGGGCATGGTGGCAGGCACCTGTAATCCTAGCTACTCAGGGAGATCGAGGCAGGAGAATCGCTTCAACCTGGGAGGCAGAGGCTGAAGTGAGCTAAGATCATGCCACTGCACTCCAGTCTGAGTGGCAAGAGTGAAATTCGTTCCCCCAACCAAAAAAAAGAAAAGAAAAGAAAAAAAGAAATACCTGGTTTCTACCAGAGACAGTCATAAGCACTGTAATATTACCGTGGTTTGTTACCTGTGTTCTTAAAAAACTGAAATGCTAAATTTTAGTAAGAGGTTAGTGAAATAAAGTTTTAATTTTTCCCATCAGAGGACATGGAGCCCTTGAATTCTATCCCAGACTCCCAGGGTCTTCCAGGTTAACAACTCTTGTACTAAGGAATTGGCTCAATAAAACCTCAGCATTCTCACAGGAAGAGCCTAAAAAGGAGACTGGGATAAATTAGTGAGAAGTCCAAATTATGCAATTTTCTTTTAAAATAAATGCAGTTTTATTACTTTCCACTTATAGCCATTATAGGCAG
>NW_016814121.1:2932887-2942485 GCF_001698545.2 Rhinopithecus bieti
CTCCGTCTCAAAAATAAATAAATAAATAAATAAAAATAAAAAATAAAAATAAAGTTATTTAAATTAGTCCAAGGTTTAAATATTTCCCCTGGAATCTTTTACATGACAACGTCTTAGCCAGACAATTTTTAAGAAACAAAATTCTCCATCCTAACTCCTATCCCTATCAACAGTCCAAATCTTAACCTTTCTTTTTTTTTTTTTTTTTTTTAAGACAGAGTCTGGCTCTGTTGCCCAGGCTGGAGTGTGGTGACGCAATCTTGGATCACTGCAACCTCCACCTCCCGGGTTCAAGCGAATCTCCTGCCTCAGCCTCCCGAGTAGCTGGGACTGCAGGTGCGCACCACCACGCCCAGCTAATTTTTGTATTTTTAGTAGAGACGGGTTTTCACCATGTTGGCCAGGCTGGTCTTGAACTCCTGACCTCAAGCGATCTGCCTGCCTTGGCCTCAAATACTAACCTTTCTGAAGATGCACAGTCCCTGTCCCTCTCCCTCACCCAAAAAGGGGGAAAAAAAAATTGTGTCACCTTCTAAGAATCTATGGTGAAAAAGTCTCCAATTACTGGAAATGGAGTACGAAGCCACTCATAAATAGAGATGCTACTATCTTCAAGGCCATTCTGAACACCTGCCATTCACGCCCATGTCAGGACCGAGGCTGGAAGTCATCCTCTGTCAGTTCCCACCCTGCATCTTGGCACTTTTCCTCCTCAATCTCTCATCGCTTCTGTCCTTTCCATGCTCCACCACACCCTTGGCTGGGTCCCCCTTTGGCCATTCCACCTCCACTCCCTACTATCAGGGCCATCTTTCTCAAATGCAGACCTGACCAGGTCACTCTCTTGCTTCAAATCCCCTAGAGATGGCTGCCAGCTGAGAGGCAGAAGAGAGCACGGGCTTGGGAGGTGGCCCTGTCTGCCAATGGTCAGCTACCACTTACTGGCAGTGTCATGGGGGGCAATGCTGGGATCATGATGTGTTTTGTAGGCTAGCTGGCAGTTTGTAGCTAACATGGGACATGTTTTTGAGGGCCTAGGCATGCACAGGCCCTCAAAAAATGGCTGGGGTTGTTATTCCTTCCGCCACTATAGTAAAAGTCTGAGCGCCTGAAGTAGGTTGGCATGCCAGGCCCTTCAGGGTTGAGTCTAGGAGCATCTGGCCCTCTACCCCTGCTTTCCACACCAACCTCCCCAAACTCCTTTCAGATCCCCCAGGCCTCCTGTTGCTTGCCTCTCCTGACTGTTCTGTGACAAGTACCATTTACTCTCCCGAGAGTTCCCTCCCCAGCCTCTTCTGCTCTTCCTGGCCTCCCTATCTCCCAGAAACCTTCTCTAACTGGTCCTTCCTTCTCCCATCACCTCACCCACAACAGGTTGCTTCTCCTTTAACCCATTGGGGTACCTGGTATCTGTCTCTATCACCACCTTGCATCTATCACCCAGTAAGCAATCTGTTCACATGTCCCCTGCAGTACAATAAGCATGGGCTCTGGTGGACAAGCCTTGTTCAAATCTCAGCACCAGCATGTCTTGAAGACGTTTGTTTCTGAGCCTCAGTTTCTCAACTGCACAACAGGGCAACAATGGCATGGCATCAACCTAGTTGGGCTGTCGGGAGGGCTCAATGAATCCCGCATGCAGAGAATTTCTGCATGGATGCCAACTGTGGCACCTGACACTGGGATGCTCACTGCAGAACAACCGCGCCTTCTCTTATCTTACACCACGTCTTGTCTTCTGCCGCCACAATGTAAACTCCTGTGGGGTAGAGACCAAGCCCTCGTATCTCAGAGCCTTCTGTGCCTGCTCGGTGCAATGCAACGACACAGCACTGCTGGGTGAACTCAGATGCAGAACACCCTGCATTTGTTTGTCTTTAGCAACAAGGTACTGAATAATGCAGTTTAATAATCTGTTAACCTGTAATAAGAATAGCAATAATGACAGATAGTAAAGTTGAAAAACAAATGCAATCTGACCAGGAAAACCTATATAAAAGCCTAGGGAATGCAATGATTTCTTTTGAATGAAATATAAACCATGGCCAAAACCCTAAAGGTATAATGTAAAAACACAGTTCTCTGTGCTTTCAAAAGAAATAGGATTTGCTCCAGATTCCTAATAGACACCACAGTGAGCTCCCCCGGACACCTTCCCAAAAGGTTCCGGGAATTCCTGCACTGGCCGCAGATCCAAACTGTCCAGAGTCAGCCTGCTAATACCCACAAAGGCATTTTTATTATCACAGGCCATTTGCAACAGACTGAAAGGCTTCCCCTTCTGCTGCCAACCATGGATGGTTTGAAAGCGTTCATTTCACATTTCCTCTTCTTTTAACATGTCTTCATGGACTCCTGCGTCAGCTGACACCAGAGTCACTGGGCTACCCAATTTCCCCAGAAAGCCTTGTTAGCCATCAGTATTTTTATTGCTGATCTGGGTAAATGAACATGACCCTCCCCACCTCATGGTATTTTGGCTTCAAAAAGCAATGCCTAATTCTATTCATGGCCTGTCTTTAAACACAATTTTAAGGTATTCAATGTACAACACTATTAGCTACATTTGAGGGCTTCTAAGACAGATAAAGACTAGGTTTCTATAGAGAATTTAAGAGTAATGAGGTTAAAGTTTATGCAACTTCACGTGAAAGAATAATAGCTAATACTGACTGATTCCGTACCGAGCGCCAGCACTTCATCTGCACTGAATCCCTATAACCTTATTAGGTAGACTCTATTATGAAGGCATTTCAGGGCAGGAATGGAAACAGAGACGTGAAGTTACTGATGGCCTCTCCCTCCAGCTACTCATCCATACATCAGCTGCCTGCCCATCATCTAACTGTCTCCTGTGCTTCACTTGCTCTCATTCTCTCTCCGTACCCACCCACCCCAGCCCCACTGGCCGTCCTCTTCCTCTTTGTCCCCCTTCTGTCAGTCTTCCTTCCCTCCCAGCTTGGGTTTTTTTCCCTTTCTTGTCTCAACCTTTTTGTCTTTGTCTCTCAGTCTCTGTCTCTATAGATCTCCCCCTTCTGTCTGTCTCCCCTTCCTCCCTCTCTTCTTCCCACCTGTTTCTCTCTGTCTTCCCTATCGCCAGTATTCAACACATGCAATATAACAAAAATATTTATGGTGTAACATGGTAAAGAAAGTAGGATTTGAAAACCAACTTCTTTTTTTTTTTTTTTGAGATGGAATTTTCGCTCTTGTTGCCCAGGCTAGAGTGCAATGGCGAGATCTCGGCTCACTGCAACCTCCGCCTCCAGGGTTCAAGTGATTCTCCTGCCTTAGCCTCCTGAGTAGCTGGAATTACAGGCACCTGCCACCACGCCGAGCTACTTTCTTGTATTTTTAGTACAGACAGGGTTTCAGCATGTTGGCCAGGCCGGTCTTGAATTCCTGACTTCAAGTGATCTACCGGCCTCGGCCTCCCAAAGTGCTGGGATTACAGGCGTGAGTCACCGTGCCTGGTCTGAAAACCAATTTCTAGAGCAAGCTTGTTCAACCCATGGCCCACAGGCTGCATGTGGCCCAGGACAGCTTTGAATGTAGCCTAAAACAAATTTGCAAACTTTCTTAAAAACATTATGAGATTTTTGGCCAGGTGCGGTGGCTCACACCTGTAATCCCAGCACTTTGGGAGGCCGAGGCAGGAGAATAGCATGAACCCAGGAGGCGGAGCTTGCAGTGAGCTGAGATCGTGCCACTGCACTCCAGCCTGGGCGACAAAGTGAGACTCCGTCTCAAACATAAAAAAAAAAATAAAAAAAGAGAGATTTTTGTGGAATTTGTTTTGTTTAGCTCATCAGCTATTGTTAGTGTTAGTGTATTTCATGTGTGGCCCAAGACAATTCTTCTTCCAATGTGGCCCAGGGAAGTCAAGATTGGATACCCCTGTTCCACAGTAACCATTCTACTCATCTGAGGACAAAGTTACACTATCAAAACTAAGTAATTATAATTAGCAAGCTATTCCTAATAGCTTTGAAACTGTGACTTCACTATGTAAGGAAACAAGACTGGCCATAAGCTGATAATTGTTAAAGCCATATAGTAAGCACATGGGAGTTCATTATGCTGTCTACTTTTGAGACAGTTTTAGGCTGAGTGAGGTGGTTCATGCCTTTAATCCCAGCACTTTGGGAGGCTGAGGTGGGAGGATTGCTTGAGCCCAGGAGTTCGAGACCAGCCTGGACAACATAGTGAGACCCATCTCTATTTTTTTAAATTAAAAAAAAAAAAAGATAGTTTTAAAAGTGACACTAAAGAAGAACAAACCTATGAACTTATTTTATAAATTGTTCTTCTGTGTGTTTAATTAAGATCCACCATTACGGAGGAAAAGTCAAGGTCTTCCAATGTCCCATTTGATCTTTAGTTCTTACATATTTAAAGAAGCTATCCATTTTTTTTTTCTGCTTTTATTTCAGATCAGTGATTATACTGGCACGATTACAATGACTTGATTTTACAAGGTGATAAGTAGCACCAGATTTTCAGTTTTCATGTTTGAGGCTGTGGAAATATTGTCTCTGGACAGGAGAAATAAAATGCCAACCATGAGCCAATGGGAATTTCTCTTCCACAATTAAAATATTCACTACGGGAATAACAGAGGGTTAGAGGAAGAGAAGAAATTTTCAGCCAAAATCAAGGACAGGAAGTATTAATTATATGCATCAAAACAAACTTAGAAACAAACCGTTTCATTAACAAGAAAAACTATGGGTGGAATCAGCTCAATTCTATCATCACTTCAACTATTAGAGAAAATGGTAAAGCCATCATTTTAGGCCGCTAAATATTTGCTCAAAATAACAACTTACTTTTCTGCTAGGCTCTTGTTCTGTGCCAGGCTCTCTGCTAAACAATTTACATGAAGTCTCTCAACAACTCAGTGAGGTAGGGATCACTACAGGCCTTATTTTAGAAATGGGAACACCAAGGTACAGTGAACCTCAGTGAATGCGCAAGACCAGCCAAGAGCACAGATGGCATCTGGGTCCAGGCTGGCTGACTCAGGAACTGCCTGCCTGTGCAGAAGAATGGGACCTAGGAACACTGTGGGAGCCATAAACCTGCCTGGACTAAAGAGCATCTCAGAGGAATCTCCTATCAACATAATACAAACATACATTTAACTCTTATCGGTTTCAGAGCTTTCCTTCAATCATCTTATAGACCCTCAAAACAATCCTCTAAGGTGGCTGAACAGAGGATGGTCTCTCTGTCTTAGAGGTAAAAACATGGAAACTCAGAGAGGTCAGAGGAAAACTGGCATCTCCTGCCTCCAAACTGAAAAGTACTGCCACCTAAACTGGGGCCTTTCCTCTTCTCTAGAAACCTCAGAGCGCTGGTGTGAACATGAAGTGAGGCTGTACATGAGTTGCTCAGGCCGGAGCCTGTGACATTGTAAATGGTCAGTTAATAGCACCCAAAATGAAATGGACGGACTGGCCTTTTATTAGGTAACAGAAAGAGTCTCACTTCCTTTGTTACTGAACAAGGGAAGTATCTGATGACCTCAGGAGAGAGCAGAAAGCAAGCATAAGCTTCTCCAAAGCTCAAGTTCTAAAAGCGAATATGTAGGGCTGGCACCACATGAAGCATCCGCTGGAAAGTTAGCTGCTGAAAAGAAGCATTTAAAAGTGGGCCCTTAAAATAACTTTCGAAAGTTCAGGCTGAGGGCAGTGGCTCATGCCTGTAGGGATGCACTTTGGGGAGGCCAAGGTGGGAGGATCACTTGAGGCCAGTAGTTCAACACTGGCCTGGCCTGGGCAAACTAGTGAAAATAGTGAGACTCTGTCTCTACAAAAAAAAAAAAAGAAAAATTTAAATTAGCCAGGTAGCATGTGCCTGCAGCCCCAGCTACTTGGGGAGCTGAGGTAGGAGGGCTGCTCGAGCCTAGGAGCTCAAGGCTGCAGTGAGCTGTGACTGTGCCACTGCAGTCCAGCCTGGGTGACAGAGCAAGATCCTATTACCAAAAACAACAACAACAACAACAACGAAAAGTTCAAGAGTGCAGTTCACAGACAATAGTATTTGATTCTACAGTACACAACTGTCACATACATGTACAATATTCATGCACAATGTATGTAAATACAAACACATGAACAAATGAAAATCAAATGAAAAGAAAACCCTGAATTCAAAAGGCTAGTGTTCATGTTTTCTTTGACGTTTCCAGGGGAAAGAAATAATCAGATAATTCAGTGTTCAAAGTAGACCGAAGATTGCAAAGCGAAATGGGCTCCTGGTAAATAGATACTGCTATAAACACGCATCTTCACAAAAAGTTGGAGAGCAAAATTCACATGTTATAAATGCTTATATGTGCACACAGTATTTCTAGAAGGGCACACATAAAACTCCAGGGTGATTACCTCTAGGAGGGGAAACTGAATAGGAGAGGGAATTACTTATCACTAAATACCCTTTCAGGATTTCTTACATACAGGTATTTTTATATACATTTAAAAAAATTTAATCCTACTGCTAAAGCTAATCATTTTGCCAGGATCAGGTTTCTAGAAGAGAGAAACAGACTACTCTTATATTTCAGGGATTAATTGGAGGAGTTTCTGGCTGGAGATACCATTTTAAAAACCACAGTGAATTCCAAAAAAGACAAATTGTCACAATCAGAAGAGCATCCAGTGGCTAAAAGTGGGCTCTCCCGAGCCAGATAGCATGAGTTCAAATCCCAGTACCCACACTCACTGGCTCTGTGACCCTAGACAAGTTACCTAACCTTTTGATGACTCAGTTTCCTCATCTATAAAATGGAAATAATGATAGTGCTATCATGAAAGATAAGTATATTAGATCACATAGAGTAATGAAACAGTATTTGGCACACAGTAAGCATTTAATAATTGTTAGCCATCTTTGTTTACCAATGTTGCTTTGACAGCTAGGCTGAGTAGCAGGTAGCATGCACCATCAAACTGCATTTATGGTGGAAGCTTCTTTGATAGAACGATGAAAAACTTGATCTCATTCAATTCTCTGCCTGACATGGGATGCCTGGGACCCTGAGAGGGCGTCAATAAACACTGACGGACTGACACTGATTGGCTGATTTAGGCTGTCAGTGAAAGTGGGAAGCCTGGATTACTTATCCAGATGTTAGGAACTATTTTGCCCAAAAGACAAATGGCACTTTCAGTCTTTAAGAGACAATCACTGAGGCTTGTTAAAGTCTACCAACCACAAAATAATTCCATTTACTTTCTCTAATTAAATATAACAACGAAAAGAAGAAAACTCAGTAAGAAAGAATTCCCAGAGTGACACCTTCCTAGATGAAGGCTTAACCCAAGGCAGTCTGCTGTACTAGAACTTTTTTTTTTTGAGACCTGAGAGTCAACATTATAATTCATTTCAAGACATGTTGGAATAAGATGTTTTAGATTTTTCCCCAAAACAATAATTAAACCAGCCAGGTCCATACTAAATCTCCAGTTTACTCCCAGGAAAACAAAACAATGCCGTGGCAAAGCCGTGACCTAAACTTTGCTCCAGCTTTGCAGTTACAAAAGTCCATTCATCCCTGCCTTAGACACCCATCTGCAAAGTGGAGATGATGATGCCTAACACTAACTCGCTACAGATGTAAATGAGAATGTGCTCAGAATTTTGAGCAACTTGGAAAAAATAAGCGATGTATTAACTGAAGATGATTTGGACTGCTCAGACGTCAACTTTTCGGGACAAATAAACCATCTCCACCCTCCAAATGCTGGGCTTCGTGAGCCCACTCCACCTAGATGAGCCTTCTCTGGGCCATTCAGCCCCCGGAATCCCAGAAAGAGAAGAGAAGTGAGGTACACAAACTGTGGCAAGAAGGGCAAACACATTTCATCCACATCACTAGTGTGAGCTACATATGTGACTCCAAGCAGGCATTCAGGGTAGAGTCAGAGGTTAAGGAAAGAAAAATAGGTTATAAAATTAATGAGCCCTCTTTATTTCTCCTGCTTTTTAAAAAAGAAAACCATGGCATTCTAGCAGAAATCCTACTTGCTCTAAAGTGAGCTTCACATTTCTACTCTTTTTTTTTTTTTTTTCCTGAGACGGAGTCTTGCTCTGTCGCGCAGGCTGGAGTGCAGTGGCGTGATCCTGGCTCACTGCAACCTCCACCTCCCGGGTTCAAGCAATTCTCCTGCCTCAGCCTCCCGAGTACCTGAGATTACAGGCGTGTACCACCAAGCCTGGCTAATTTTTTTGTATTTTTAGTAGAAATGGGGTTTCACCATGTTGGCCAGGCTGGTCTCGAAATTTTGACCTCAAATGATCCACCCGTCTCAGCCTCCCAAAGTGTTGGGATTACAGGCGTGAGCCACCGCGCCCGGCCACATTTCTACTCTTATATTTTAAGTCTTAAATGAAAATAACTGAGAAGAACAAGTGCCACCCCATCTCTAAAGCACAGTCTTTCCGCTGAAGGCAACCATCTGGGAGCACTAGTCTCAAATCAGATCAATTACATAGCCACCTAGAAGCAGCGAAAGTGAAGACCCATAACCCTTAATTTACTTTTTTCCATTTAGAAAACTAAAGACTACAACAGGAAAGAAAAATAAAATAAAACACATGTAATTAAAGAAGGAGAGCAGGTAGAAAGAACGCAAAAGTGAAGCCCCCGTGGCCCTGAGCTTCACTTAAGGAACCGAACATGACACCCCAGTACTCTGGGGGACTCCTTGGAAACGCCTTCTTAAATGGGCTGTGATCTCTCTCTCTTCCCCTGAAAAGTCAGCGAATTCCTAAGACCTCTTCGTGGTCTGCAGATAAGATGGGGGTGGGGGAGATGGAAAGATCACTTGAAATTCTGTATCCATAAATGGTAGAGTGGTGTTCCTTGTGTACATGATGCTTAATGGAAATCGCATGTTTTCACAAACACGGGTCGATCTTTTTAACACACAGTTCCAACTAACGGTGAAAATTCCATAACGTGGGATCCCAGGGATGTTAAGGCCTGTCGAGTTCACTTTCTCAAACTTTTTCGGGGGAGCCCGCAGTGTGGGGCCCCGGACGCCGCCGTCACCATCCGGCGCGGCTCTCCCTGGGCTGGCGCCGGGGCTGGGGGCCACGCTCCGCCGGCGGTGCCTAGGGGCCATCGCGAGAAAGAGAAAGAGACAGAGAGAAACAGAGAGAGAGACAAAGACAGAGAGTGAGAGAGACAGAGACAGAGAAGAAAAAAGAAAAGAGGAGAAGAAGAGAGGAGAAGAGAAGAAAAAGAGAGGAGAAGAGAAAGGAGAAAAAGAAGCCCCGGGGAGGGCGCAGGGGGGAGCGCGCGGGCGGCGAGGCCTAGGAAGGTCCCAGCAGCAGCGGGAGGGCGCGCGACTACTCAGCCCAACTCGCGCGGCCCGGGCTTACCTTCCAGATAACAGCTGGAGGACGAGGACAGCCCCTTCTTGGATTTGCAGCCCACCAGCTTCAGGCAGATCTCCAACATTTTCCCGCGCCAGCGACGTCGGGGGCCAGAGCCCCTCTCCCAGCTCGGTCCGCGGGCCCGGCTCAGGCCCGGCTCGGCCTGCGCGGCCCCCCGGGCGCTCCCGGCCCCGCCAGGCCGCCCTCACCGGAG
>NW_016814121.1:2942811-2947996 GCF_001698545.2 Rhinopithecus bieti
CCTCACCGGAGCCCCGCGCGCCCGCGCCCGCCCATGGCCGCGGCCGCGTCTCCGCCTCGCCAGGACGCGCCTGTTAACAAAGGGCCCGGAGAGGGCGCCCGCCAGGCCCGTCCCCGCCCCGCCGCCGCCTGCGCCTTAACCCCCTCCTGGCCGAGCCCGTCCACACCCTGGGGCCCCCGGCGTTCCTGAGGCCGAGCCCGGCCCAAAGCCACCGCCGCTTTCCAAAGCCAACCCGGGCCAATGGCGATCCTCGCAGGGGGAAGGCCGCGCGTGGCCGGAGGAGGTCTTTCTCCGCCTGGAAGCGAAGTCCCAACCCCGGCGGGGAGGATGCAGGCCTGCTCCACTCCACTTTAGAAGCCGCGCGCAACTCCACCGCGGCCTGGGGCGTCCCCAACCTGCACCGCATTTGGCGAATTTCCCGGTGCGCGGTGCCAGGCAAACCCTCTGACCCGAGGACGCTGGTGAAAATGCAAATTCCTCTGCAGTTACCAATACTGACTGGTCTCATTTCTACTCAACGCGCGTCCTGTGATTAAGGCTGAGGCAGTGGGTGTCTGGGGAGGAAGTCAGAGCTGGCACCCACAGGACAACCACGCGGGCGGACGACACTCCGGTCAGGCCGCACACCCAGACCAGAATGTGAGGTCAGGCTGCAAACAGACGGGTGTGAGTTCACAGTGAGAAGCCTTAGTCCCCACAATGAGAATTTTCAGATGCAAGGTCTGAGCCTCTTCTCTGATTCATTTTCTTTAACAGAGAACTTTCCCCCTTCCTTTGGCCGAGTGCCACGGGGTGAGGGTGGGGAGGAATCATTATTTAAAATCCATTTCATTCAATTCTTTTAAACTCTTGTTTGGACTGACCACAGACAATGTTATAAAGTAGCAGCAATCACAATCGTGTTATTGGCACAGACCCAGAAATCTAGGTCAGAGGGAAACGGTAAGGAACCCAATGGCACCAAATAATTCAGTAAAATCAGGTAAGTTCCCCTCATGGCAGGAAAAGGAATTTATTTCATTTATTTATTTCATAAATGGTGTTAATCACAAAACTGCAAAAGGGAGAAGTTTAGTCCACATCTTCTAGCCACAAAGAGTAAGAGCTGACATGTATCGAGCTCTTCCCGTGTGCCATGTTACCTTCATTACTGCATCTGCGCAATTACCCTGTGAGGAAACAGATTATCCCAATTCTTCAGGTTAAAAAAACAAGCAAGCAAACAAACAAAAAAACCCACAGATGCTCAGAGAAGTCAAACACCTTGCCCACAGCTGTAAACAGGCGGAGATGGACTCAACCCAGGTCTGCCTGGCTCCAAGGATCAGGGTCCTGACCAGTGGATGATGTTGCCCCTTCACACCAAGAATAAACTCCAAGTGGATTAAAGCATTGGATATCTTTGGTCAAATACCTAGCACTGTCATTACATGTTTCAGAGAAAGCCTTGGTTATGAGACCCTGGCTACTTTCTAGCCTATCCTGTAAGGACAAAAACCAGAGTATCTTGAGTACATCAGGAACAGCTAAGTAACAAGATCTTCACTTAGCTCTGCCAAAAACTGCACATAAAAACTCCAACTGGACTGGATGTGACTAGTGTATATCACAGGGGTTCTCGGCCAGGATGTCATTAACTTTTCACGTGTGTCCTGCCAAATTCTGATCAACATCCAACATGCATTTTTACTGCAATTGAATGGACCTACTGCTAGAGTCGTGGTACCAGATGAGGCCTCATGAGCATCCAAGAGAGCACCATCAGGGAAGTTTGCAGCTCTCATCATCTGGAGATGCAGGATGACAGGGTCCCCAAGGGATGGGTGCAGTGACTCTGGATGCTTTCTATGATCTGGGAGGCGCTGTTATTCTGCTGGACAGCCTGCATGTGGTGACTGCTAACGTGTTTAGTGTTGTCTTGAATCTTTCAACCTCTACACATAATGCCAAAAATAACTCAAAAGGGTGCCACCAGTACCAACAAGTGAAAAAATACATTATCTGTCTGTTTTGTTGCCCTTTTAGAAAGTTCAGGGGCCTTGTTTCAGACGATAAAAAAGTCTTTCATTATATAGCATTTCATATTAAAGGGCCATATTCAGATTGGCAGCTTAATGCCAAGAATTACACATTATTAGGCATTTTGGAAATTCTAGCCATATCCTTCAATACTGTCTGTTAATACAGGCCGAGATATTTGCTTGCCTTGTGCTGTACTTTATATTGGTATATAAGTTTATTTTTTAAAGCTAATTATTATTACTAATATTCTGCTCCTGAGTCTAAAATGATCTTATCCTCTTAAAATGAATAATGCTTATAAACTTTTTCCAAATCTTTTTTAGGTATAAAACCATACATCAACAGATCTAACAAAACACTGAATTAGTGGCAATGAACACTGAAAGAACTGCCAAACTCTACACTATCGTATCAAACCTGGCCTATTCTTTCCAGATCCAGGTTTTGATGCTTTTGAAACTCATTTGCCAGATATGAAGAGCATTCTGTTACAAGCAAATAAAGGAGAGCTTCAATCTTCTTACCAAAAGAATACCCCAAGAAGGATTCCTTCTCATCAGCCGAAGACCTAAAAGCCATTAGCTAAAAAGACTTTTTAAAAAGAAAGAAAGGGAAAGGAAAGAAATTAAAGACTGTGAACTAACTTTTTTGCTATGTTGCATTAGTTTGGGAAGAAATATACTTTTAATGTGCATGTACTATGTGCCAGTCACTCTTAAGCCTCACAGCAACCTAATGATTTTGTATAGTTTAATTCCATTTCACAGGTAACAACTGACTGGAGGGAGAGGGGGAAGTATCCTGTCCAAGTTCACACAGCCAGGAGATAGTAAAGGAGAAAGGTCTTGAACTTTGTAAAATGGCAGAAAATTTCCAATTTAAGTGAGAGGTGGATAATATAAGTAAGATCAGAAGATGAAATAAATAACATTAACTGTTGGGAAAACATATCTTAGGAGAAAGTAATTCAGGGAACAAGCTATTTAATAATTTTTTTTTTTTTTTTTTGAGACAGTGAAAACCCATCTCTACTAAAAGTACAAAAAAATTAGCTGGGCGTGGTGGCGGGCACCTGTAATCCCAGCTAATCGGGAGGCTGAGGCAGAGAATTGCTTGAACCTGGGAGGCGGAAGTTGCAGTGAGCAGACATCACGCCAACACACTGCAGCCTAGGTGACAGACCAAGACTATCTCAAAAAAAAAAAAAAAAAAAAAAGGAATGTTAAGAAGGAAAGGATAAAATCCCCAATTACATTAAAGCATGGGATCTGAACAATGTTTCTAAAAGTATAATCCATGGACAATCTATTTTGAATAATGTGGGGCTTGCTTAAAATGCCGAGTCTTGGTTTCTAGTCTAGAATCAGGATATGTGCAATGGGCTGGATCTGAAGTTGATCTGCATGCATATGGAAGACGGAAATCCACTGTTTAGGGGCCAGGAGCGGTGGCTCACGCCTGTAATCCCAGCACTTTGGGAGGCCGAGGTGGGTGGATCACCTGAGGTCAGGAGTTCAAGACCAGCCTGGCCAATACAGGGAAATCCCGTCTCTACTAAAAATACAAAAATTAGCCAGGCGTGGTGGTGCACACCTGTAATCCCAGCTACTCGAGAGGCTGAGGCAAGAGAATCGCTTGAACCTGTGGAGGTTGCAGTGTGCCAACATTGCGCCACTGCACTCTAGCCTGGGCAACAAAGCAATACTCCGTTTCAAAAAAAGAAAAAAAGAAAAGAAATCCGCTGTTTTGGAAGAGGGAAGAGTTGCTTATTTTCACTGGGAGTAGGACAAACAGGAATGGATATTTCTAAAATTTAAGTCATTTGAAGGCAATTTCCGAATTTAAGATATGCATAACTCTAGAACAACTTACCAAAAGAAGACTCTTCTTGGATGATTAGAGGAGAGAGACTGAATTTTTTTTTTAATTTGGAATTTAGCCCTATTGAAAAGCTGGGCAGGCACCCACCATAGAAGTGGGTCAAGGGAAGGAGGCAGGATTCAGGATGTGGATGCTCCATCTCTCAGCAGCAGGATTGGGTGTGAGTGCAGGTGGAACAGAGACAGATGAACCTGACCGGAGGCCTGGCTTGGGACCCCAGGACCAGATGACCCCAGGTCTGGACGACGCCTTCACTGTTTCCAGCACAGCTAGTAGCTTTAGGGGGAGAACAGCAAAGATCTTGAGGTATGTGCACACTATTTCACATGCAAATGCCAACAAAGCCCACTTTCTCTGATTCAGCAAACACTGTCCAGTGAGAGCCTGCCAGGTAAGTCCTCTAGCTCTGTGGGTCTAGTGTATGTCCAACTGAAGGATAAGATAGCTTAAAATATCATTTCCGTCATACTAGTTTTTGCCACTGTATAGGGACACGTGCATCCCTTTAAGTCTCACATTTTTTCAATCGGGTAGCACTACCTGCTGGTCACGAGTTATGTGTCACAAAGGCTAGTGCTGAGTCTCAGATCTGCCACTCACTGTGGGGCCATGGGCAATGACTTCACCTCTCAGAGCCTCAATTTTCTTATCTGAAAAATGGGAGGTAGTCATAAGAGCAGTTATCTCACAGGGTTATTATGAAGATTAGGAATCATGTATGGAGAGTGCCCGAAGCACAGAAGGTGCTCGATAATCAGTAGCTATTGTTATTTCCAAAAGAGGACTACTCCTGTATCAGGTCTGTGTTCCTGCCTACATCTTACTGGGACTCAGGCAAGAGTTCAAATTAACAAACATGCTATATGAAAATGATTCCAGAAAGCAGTCTGGAGGTTTTCCAAGAGACAAGGAAATCAATTTATTCTATGATGAGAAAGAAACACTAGCTATGAGGTAGGAGTAGCAACTAAGGTTCAAACGTGACAGAGAGCCCCACCTTTCATCCTAAAGCAAAGGTTTGCAACCACAGCTTTAGCAAAACACAAACCCCACACTCCTGCATCCTGAATGGGGACCTAATTCAGACCCAAGATTTCGTGCACAGGCTGCACAGATGACTGTCCTTCAAATGACAATGATTTTTCTGTTAGTCCTCTTGGTATTTCCAGGCTCTAATTCTCAGCTGGGGAGCAAATCTGAACTGCCTTAGAGGAAATCTGCTTTCTAGAAAATCCCATTACAGTAAGACTTCACTATTTTTTTTTTTTTTTTTTTTTTTTTT
>NW_016814121.1:2948400-2956910 GCF_001698545.2 Rhinopithecus bieti
TCATGCCATTCTCCTGTCTCAGCCTCCCGAGTAGCTGGGACTACAGGCGCCCGCCATCTCGCCCGGCTAGTTTTTTTGTATTTTTTTAGTAGAGACGGGGTTTCACCGTGTTAGCCAGGATGGTCTCGATCTCCTGACCTCGTGATCCACCCGTCTCGGCCTCCCAAAGTGCTGGGATTACAACTATATTTTTATAATTAACAAGTCTAAACCTAACTGTTAACTATTTTTCTCTAGAAGGAGAGAATTAATAGTATTAGTATGCTCATTTTTTAAAATTAATTTTCTTTTAATCAAAGTAATATACATAACATGGTTAAAACTCAAACAGTACTAAAAGTCTTATAAAAAAGGCTAAAACAGTCTTGTAAAATCTGGTAATAAAAAACAGCAATCCCATTCCCCCGTCTGTTTCCCCAGAGACAGCCTCCTTCAGATTTTAGCTAATAACATCATCTTGCTCTTTCTGAATTCATTAGATTTATCCATTATCTATTAACTTACGACAGCAGTATTATACTATCACCATCCATAACCCCCCAAAACAATAAAATCACAATTTGGGGGATAAATCAATAGTCAGTGTTTACATTACTAGGATGATGTAAATATTGTTCACTGCTTAGCCAATAATATACTATGAATGTTTCCTTTATTATACAACTTTGTTTATCCTAGAGATATTGCCTTGTTTTCATTTAACCAGTCTTCTATATACCTATTACCATTGTCCCTCAAATACTTCAAAGATCTGTCAAATATCTAGTGATATTTTTTCCAATCACTAAAACATTTCAAATATTCTCAGTTCTACTTATTGACTTAACTTCTTCATTTTGCTGGAATTCATCATCCAATAGCTTCACAGAGGTGGGGCGGGAGGGTGCATGTCTAAAAAAATACCTTTCTTCTACCCTGACAGTTTGTCTGGGTATAGAATTCCAGGTTGAAAATAATTTTCCCAAACGAATTTTGAAGGCATTTATCTACTACTATCTAGTTTCCAGTAAGTATTGTTTAGAGATGCAATCCCATTCTGGTTCCTGAAAATGACTTGCTTTTTTTCTCTTTGGAAACTTTTAGGATCTTCTAATGTTCTTGGTGTTTCACAATGATATGGCCTGGAGTGAGTCTCTTTCATATATTATTCTGGGCACTCATAAATTCAGAGATTTATGTCATTAGTTTTGGAAAATACTCACTTCACTAAACTCTGAAATTTCTCCTTACATTTAATGTCTCCTAATTTCTCCTCCATTTGTTTCTTTGTTATCATTATTTTTTTCCGTTTTCATTCTGGAATTCCTATAAAAAGGATATTAAAGCCCTGGGATTGAGTTTCTAATTTTCTTTTCTTTTTCTTTTTCTTTTGAAACAGAGTTTCCCTCTTGTTGCCCAGGCTGGAGTGCAATGGCGTGGTCTCAGCTCACTACAACTTCTGCCTCCTGGGTTCAAGCAATTCTCCTGTCTCAGCCTCCTGAGAGTTTCTAATTTTCTTACCTGTTCTCTCTTATAGTTCTCTCAATAGTCCATGTCTTTATCTTTATGTTCTGTTAGGTTGGTGCAAAAGTAGTCACAGTTTTTGTCATTAAAATGGCAAAAGCCCCAATTACTTTTGTACCAACCCAATATATTCTGAGACAATTATCCACATCTTCTGTTGGATTTTAAATTTGGGCTATAATGTTTTTAATATTAAACAATTCATTCTTGGTGGGCATGGTGGCTCACACCTGTAATCCCAGCCCTTTGGGACACTGAGGCAAGAGGATCACTTGAGCCCAGGAGTTCAAGACCAGCCTGGGCAACACAGTGAGACCCCATCTCTCTACAAAAAATTAAAAAATTAGCCAGGTGTGGTGGTGTGTGCCTGTAGTCCCAGTTGTTCAGGGGGCTGAGGCAGGTTGGGAATGCAATGAGCTGTGATCTTGCCACTACACTCCAGCCTGGGTGACAAAGAGAGACCATGTCTCAAAAAAGAAAAAAGAAAAACATAAATAAAAGAAAATAATTCATTCTTATTCTGATTGTTATTGTTTTTAAAAGCATCCTGTTTTCTGACATTTGCAATCTCTCTCTCTGAGGATAGCAAAGAGTAGTTCTTTTTTTTAAAGCACAGTGTTTTGTGGGAAGTGTATAGCTTTATTTATTTATTTATTATTTTTGAGACAGAGTCTCACTCTGTCACCCAGGCTGGAGTGTACTAGCGCAATCTCGGATCACTGCAACCTGCGTCTCCCAGGTTCAAGCAATTCTCCTTCCTCGGCCTCCCAATAGTTGGGATTACAGGTGCCTGCCACCACACTCGGTTAATTTTTCTATTTTTAGTGGAGATGAGGTTTCTCTATGTTGGCCAGGCTGGTCTCAAACTCCTGACCGCAGGTGATCTGCCCACCTTGGCCTCCCAAAGTGTTGGGATTACAGGCGTGAGCCACGGCAGCCAGCCTGAATTGTTCTTTTGAACTCTTCTTCTGTTGCCTGCATTGTCTTTATTTCTACCAAGTTCCTATTTTCTGCTATTTGTTTTACCCTTTATCTATTAATATCAGGTTAGAGACTTTCCTTTAATGCCTAAGGAAATTTGGCTGGCCATTCACTCTCTATGAATGAGCAACTAAAAAGATGACTGTTAGTTTTGTATGCGTGGAAGGGGCACAGCCACTGGAAGGCTTCAGTGAAAGGAGATGGTGAACTCGCTTTTTCAAGAGAATCCCTAAATGTTGGTATCTATAGGGCTTTTCTCTAGGGTCATTCAACTTTTTCCCTCTAGAAAAGAATATTTCAATCTCTTCTCTATTAGGCCCCTGGCTAGCAGGTACTAGAAGAGGGCTGGGAATTCAGTATGCAGAGTTTTAAAAAATCTGCTCTTTGCCCGCTCCACTATTTTTCAGCCAATGGCCTACCTGGACCCATGCTGGGGGTCAGGCTCCTGAGTCCAGAGCCTCTACAGGGCATTTCTCAACATAATGCCTCTGGTCTCCTGTAGGTGGGAAGGAGAGGTGGTCATCTGACTGTATGGGGTTAGAGAGGGGTTTGAAGAATCTAAACCCTCTTTTTACAGGCTTTCAATTGATCCCCTTGATTTCAGCTTCAGGCCTCACCCCCTGCTTTCTGTGGCACTAATGTCTCTAATTTCTGAGCTTTCCCCAGATTCTTACAGGCAAACCAGGTCACTCTTCATCAGGGTCTCTCTCAGAAGAGGTTAGGTTTTGGCATCCTTAGTTCTGCTAAATCTATTACCCCTCTCTTTGCCTTTCTTATCCCCTACTGTCTCCTTTGGGCTCCTTTAGTCCTTACACATCTTCACTTAAAATATATATATATATATATATAGGCCAGGCGTGGTGGCTCATGCCTGTAATCCCAGCACTTTGGGAGGCTTAGGCGGCTAGATCGTTTGAGCACAGCCTGGCCAACGTGGCGAAACCCCATCTCTACAAATATACAAAAATTTGCTGGGCGTGGTGGCGTGTGCCTGTAATCCCAGCTACTCAGGAAGCTCAGGCAGGAGAATCGCCTGAACCCAGGAGGTGGAGGCTGCAGTGAGCCGAGATTGCGCCGACTCTGTTTCAAAAAATAAATAAATAAATCTTTTTATTGTCATTTTAAGAATTTATTTTCCCCGTATTGCAGTTCAGACAACTGTGACACAGATAGGTTATATAACTTGCACTAGGTCACATAGCAAGTTAGTGGCAGGGCAAGGAAAACCCCTGTCTTCAAACTCCCTTGTTAGATCCCTTTCCCATTGCATGACACCTACTAGGTACCCATGACAGACAAGTTTTAGGACACTAGGCTGAAAAACTAAAATTTATTGCAAACTATAGGTTTTAAATCTTCATTTCGCTGGTGGTGAAGAAACAACAAAAGTCTAAATTCTTAAATCCAGTTACAACACTGCACCTCAAGGTTTAATGATAAACAGAAATATTATTAAGCAAAAATGGTTTACAATATTCTTATTAAACTCTAAGGGCTTGAATTCAACTTAAAGAGATTTTGCCATGGTTTCATGAAATGTCTCTGTTCCTTTACCTTAACTTTTTAAATAAATACCAAATAATTGTATTTTAAATCACTGTACGTCTTGTTTGTTTTTAATCTGAATATTGAAGAAAGATTAAGGTACCTATAAAACAAATAAATGGAAAATAGCAATGTTACAGCTTTGTTGCAATCGAAAACAGCAATGCTGTAAAAACCCTAAAGCCTTCAAATTATTGTCTGTGTGATAAGATTTATAATGACGTAAAGTCAGCCAAGCAGGAGGAACTGGTAAAAGAAAAAGCCCAAGCCTGGTTATTGGCAAGCTCCTTTTGTTTAAAGTGTCGTTCACTTTGAATTGGTAAACCAATGGTTAATCTTTTCCTCTCTTTCTCTAAGACTAAAAGAATCTGCGAAAGCAGCAGAGCAGGCCTAGGAGATCACATTACATTTGGGGGTGGGGGAAGAAGGCAGCTGGAGGCGAGTATAGAGAGAAGGGCTAAAAGGGAAAGAAAACAAGTTGTCTAAACCTCCCCACAGCGTAAAACCCAGCAGGGATTAGGAGGCAGTGGAGGAGCCAGTGTTTATCCAAGATATCTCTGGGGCAGTTGGAACTGGCTATAAAAGTATAGGCTCCTCCGGTATGAACATCCTGTCAGCAGCCTAGAGCTGTACCCTACGAAAGCAAAGTTCTTGGTAATTGTTACCAAGGCTTAAAGCCCTAGAAATGAAATACTAAAGGGGAGTTAATGTTTATTTCTTCAAACCATTCAGTACCAATTTGTTTTGTTGTCAAGGTTTTCAACACACACAAAGGACAAATGGAACCAGAAGATTTCTTCCCTCTACTTGTTAGAAATGACTACTTAGAAGAGCAATGGGATCTCTAAACGGAACTGCTCTTTTTCTTCCTTTAAGTGACAGATGTGGCATATTAATCCAGAACTACATATTAACTGAACAAGAGCAGCTACAGTTAACCTTGGAGAAACTGTTCACTAAGTGGCACTGTGGTGATGGCAGGAAAGGGCTAGCTCAGTGGCCATGCAGCCACTTGAAAACAAAACAGCAAAGCAGAGTTTTGCTTTCAAAGGCAACCTGGTAAAAGCTGTCCTCTTTGTTTGCCACCTCTCCTATGAGCTGGTGCATAAGATCTATATTCTTTACAGCAACACCAAAATCAAATTTAATGTCTAAGTTATTTTCATATTCCCCAAGTGTGGTGGTGAACTGTATGTGTCAGCTTGACTAGGCCCCCAGGATGCCCAGATATTAAACATTATTTCCAGGTGTGTCTGTGAGGGTGTTTCTAGAAGAGATTAGCATTTGAATTGGTGAACTGCCTAAGCAGATGGCCCTCCCCACTTTGGCTGGGAGGGCCTGATTAGAACAAAAAGACAGAGTAATCCCAGCACTTTGGGAGGCCGAGGCGGGCGGCTCATGAGGTCAGGATATCGAGACCATCCCGGCTAACACGGTGAAACCCAGTCTCTACCAAAAATAGAAAAAATTAGCCGGGCGTGGTGGCGGGCGCCTCCTCTGGAGGCTGAGGCAGGAGAATGGCGTGAACCCGGCAGGCGGAGCTTTCAGTGAGCCGAGATCACGCCACTGCACTCCAGCGTAGGCGACAGAGTGAGACTCCGTCTCAAAAAAAAAAAAAAAACAAAATACAGAAAAGGAAGGTTGGATTTACCCTCCCTCTGCCTGACTGCTTGAGCTGGGACATGGATCTTCTCCTTCCCTCAGCCCTCTGGGTCCTCAGACCTTCAGACTCAGACTGGAATCCACATCACTGGCCCTCAGCTCTCAGGCCTTCAAACTACACCAGCAGCTTTCCTGGGTCTCCATCTGGCAGAAAGCAGACTGTGGGACTTCTCAGGCTCCATCATCTCAGGAGCCAATACCTTATAATCAATCTCTTCAAAAGATACAGATTGAGCATATCTATTCCGATAGACAGACTCTATTGGTTCCTGTGTCTCTGGAGAGAACTATAATACGCTAGGCAATAATCAGTCATATTTACAGTTATTTCATATGACAAATGTTCTGGTGTAATTTAACAGTAAAATTAACTCCTCAATAACACTTAGGCCAACAACTGCATATCAACTAGACTTTCTTTGATGAAAATGAACAGGAATCCCATACAGGACCCTGGAAGCCATACAACACTGGCTCTTGACATCTGTTTTTTCTCTTGCCTTCAACCCCTAAGTTTTAGGCCTTAACCCCTCAGCTGTAGATGGGACACACCACCCCAGAATAAAGATTTCATTTCCCAGACTCTCTTGTGGCCAGCCACTGCCACATGACTAAGTGATGGTATGTGGGCAAAAGTGCTGTGTAAGACTTCTGGGTCAGGTTCTTCAAAGCAATAGGCACGCAGTCCCTTTCCTCTTTCTGGTGTCCACTTTCCTCTTTCTGGTGTACACTGCCTGCGACGGCCCACGGCAGCTGGCGTGGGCATTTTGGATCTTGAGGTAGAAGCTGTGCCTTACAGAGTAAGGGACAGGAGGTGTCTGACCTTGAGGAGTCATCGTGCCCCTCCAGGACTGCGACTGTCAGCCTGTTACAGAAAGAAGCATCTTGCTTGTTTGAATCGCTCCTATTTTGGGTCTGTGACAGCCATTTAGTACTTATGGTAATAATGTTAAAAGTTGAGTTCTAACTCGCATTAACCTAAGAATTTCCCAAATCAATCTTTTGTTTTCTTTCTCCGTTGAAAACTGTTAACAGAAGGGCAGGTATTTGAAACATTCCTATAACCTTTAGAAAATTAAAGAGTGACCCAAATCATCCCTGTGAAACACGCAGCCCAGTGTCCAGCTCCTAAAAAACATTCAAATATTAAACATTATTATGATTACTATTAACTGTCCCTTTTCCTTTCTATAAACTCACACTGGTGTAAGGAAGATAAAAAGCTACATGTGCTATCATGTACCTGATAAAGAACTTGGAAGGCCAGGCGCTGTGGCTCACGCCTGTAATCCCAGCACTTTGGGAGGCCGAGGTGGGTGGATCACAAGGTCAGGAGTTCAAGACCCATCTGGCCAAGATGGTGAAATTCTGTCTCTACCAAAAACACAAAAATTAGCTGGGCGTGGTGGCGCACGCCTGTAGTCCCAGCTACTTGGGAGGCTGAGGCAGAAGAATTGCTTGAACCCAGGAAGCAGAGGTTGTAGTGAGCTGAGATCGTGCCACTGTACTCACCGTAGGCAACAGAGCGAGACTCCGTCTCAAAAAAAAAAAAAAAAACATGTACCCACAATACAGAGAACTCTTACTACTCAATAAAAGGTGCACAAACTTAATAAAAAAACCAAAAAAACAGGCAAAAGATTTGAATTGACAGGTCACCAAATATGAAATACAAATGGCTAATAAGCACATAAAAAGATGTTCGGCATCATTAGTCATTCAAGAAATGGAAACTAAAATCACAATGAGATGCTGCTTCACACCCATTCCAATAGCTATAATCAAAAGACAACCCCTGGCACACTGGCACGTGCCTACAGTCCCAGCTACTAGGGAGGCTGACGTGGGAGGATCACTTGAGCCCAGGAGTTTCAGGCCAGCCTGAACAACATAGCAAGACTCTGTCTTTAAAAAAAAACAACAAAAAGTAGGGGTCGGCCGGGTGCGGTGGCTCAAGCCTGTAATCCCAGCACTTTGGGAGGCCGAGACGGGCGGATCACGAGGTCAGGAGATCGAGACCATCCTGGCTAACACGGTGAAACCCCATCTCTACTAAAAAAAAAAAAATACAAAAAACTAGCCGCCGGGCGAGGTGGCGGGCGCCTGTAGTCCCAGCTACTCGGGAGGCTGAGGCAGGAGAATGGCGTAAACCCGGGAGGCGGAACTTGCAGTGAGCTGAGATCCGGCCACTGCACTCCAGCCTGGGTGACAGAGCAAGACTCTGTTCCAAAAAAAAAAAAAAAAAAAGCAGGGGTCGGGGTAGGTGGGCAGACAAAACCAACTATTGGCAAGGACGTGGAGAAATGGAACACTCACACATTGCTGGTGGGAATGTAAAATGGTACAGTCACTTTAGGAAATAGTTTGGCAGTTTCTTAAAAAGTTAAACATAAACTTACTGTAAGACAGCAATTCGTCCAGACGTGGTGGCTCAAAGTGGGTGGATCACCTGAGGTCAGGAGTTTGAGACCAGCCTGACCAACATGGTAAAACCTCGTCTCTACTAAAAATACAAAATTTGCCAGGCATGGTGACTCACGTCTGTAATCCCAGCACTTTGGGAGGCCAAGGAGGGCAGATCACGACGTCAGGAGATCGAGACCATCCTGGCTAACATGGTAAAACCCCGTCTCTACTAAAAATACAAAAACAAAATTAGCCGGGGGTGGTGGTGGGCGCCTGTAGTCCCAGCTACTCGGGAGGCTGAGGCGGGAGAATGGCGTGTACCAGGGAGGCGGAGCTTGCAGTGAGCTGAGATCACGCCACTGCACTCCAGCCTGGGTGAAGAGCAAGGCTCTGTCTCAAAAAAAAAAAAAAAA
>NW_016814121.1:2957182-2959733 GCF_001698545.2 Rhinopithecus bieti
AAAATTAGCTGGGCATGGTGGCGCATGCCTGTAATCCCAGCTACTCGGGAGGCCGAGGCAGGAGAATCCCTTGAACCTGGGAGGTGGAAGCTGCAGTGAGCCGAGATGGCACCATTGCACCCCAGCCCGGGCAACAAGAGCAAAACTCTGTCTCAAAAAAAGAAAAGACTCAGCAATTATACTTCTAAAAATCTACCCTAGGCCGGACACGGTGGCTCAAGCCTGTAATCCCAGCACTTTGGGAGGCCGAGACGGGTGGATCACGAGGTCAGGAGATCGAGACCATCCTGGCTAACACGGTGAAACCCCATCTCTACTAAAAAAATACAAAAAACTAGCCGGGCGAGGTGGTGGGCGCCTGTAGTCCCAGCTACTCGGGAGGCTCAGGCAGGAGAATGGCGTAAACCCGGGAGGCGGAGCTTGTAGTGAGCTGAGATCCAGCCACTGCACTCCAGCCTGGATGACAGAGCAAGACTCCGTCTCAAAAAAAAAAATAATAAAAAAAAATAAAATAAAATCTACCCTAGAGAAATGAAAATGTATATCCACACAAAGACTTATACATGGATATATTATAGTAACATTGTTCATGATGACCAAAAGTGGAAATAATCCAAATGTTTACCAACTAGTGAATGAATAGAGAAAACATATATCCAAACAATGGAATAATACTCAGCGATAAAAAGGAACAAAGTACTGAGACATGCTATAATCAGATAAACCTCAAAAACATGCTGAGAAAAAAGTCACAAAAGGTCATATATTGTATAAAACTTCATTTACATGAAACATACAGGAAGGACAAATCTATAGAAAAAGCAAATGAGTGGTTGCCTGGGGCTGGAAGTAGGAGCGGGACTACTGCAAAGGGACAAAAGGGATCTTTTGGGGATGCAGGAAATGTTCTAAAACTGGATTGTGGGGCCAGGCGCGGTGGCTCACGCCTGTAATCCCAGCACTTTGGGAGGCTAAGGCTGGCGGATCATGAGGTCAGGAGATTGAGACCATTCTGGCTAACATGGTGAAACCTCATCTCTACTAAAAATACAAAAAAATTAGCTGGGCATGGTGGCACGTGCCTGTAATCCCAGCTACTCGGGAGGCTGAGGCAGGAGAATTGCTTGAACCCGGGAGGCGGAGGCTGCAGTGAGCCGAGATTGCGCCACTGGACTCCAGCCTGAGTGACAGAGTGAGACTCTGTCTCAAAAAAATAAATAAATAAAAATAAAACTGGATTGTGGTTATGATGCACACTCTAAATTTAGTAGAAATCATTGAATTGAACGTTAAAATGGTAAATTTTATGGCATATAAATTACACCTCAGTAGAACTGCTAATAAAAAAGGGGAAAATGCAATATGTTACATGATTTTAACACCTTTTTCTAACTGGATGTCATACAAATGATGACACAAAGAATTAGTAATGCACCCAGTGACGGCTGCTCAGTTCCAAGCTGCGAACACAGAAAGACCGTGCTGTATGTGTTGCTGGTTTTCAGCCTATTTACTGTTCTAATGAGAGCCACGTCTGGAGAGTCAGCCTGAAATGATTCCACCCAACTCTGACGCCTCTCCTCTCAACGCCCAGTGCAACGAAACTTCTGCAAAGAAGTGTGTGTGAGGGGAAGGTTGTATATACACAAATGAGATGATCAAGACTGGGTGGGAGTAAGGAGATGGAATACAGGTTGACTCAAATAAAGACATCTGAGAGAGCCAGCAATCCAGCACAGTGAAGACAGTGAGGCACAGAAATACATCTACCATTCACAGGAAGCACTTGGACGCCCTCACAAGTAATGGCAGCTTTCCAACCTGCAACCTTTGCAAAGGCATGAAGGGCTGCCATTTGTAGAGTTCCCAAATACATACCATGACCCCACATGCATCTTATGGGCAGTATAGTTCCAAATGTTAAATCTCTCATGGAAACCAAGTATCATGGTAAACTGGTTAAGATCAAAATGTTAAGAATTAAAAATCTACTGTAGGAAAATTTCTAGGTAGTAAACATGTTTCCAAAGTGCTGAGAAAAAGAAGCAATCAATTAAATGTTGGAATTAACAATAAATATTTCATGAGTCTGAAACTTGTGAACTGCAGTGACTGAAGTCCAACAAGCAGAAGTCACCAAAGATAGGGTGTAGAGAAGCCAGGTGTCTTCTGAAGCTGAGAGCCCACCAATGACCAAAACACCTGGTATAACATGTCCATACCAGGAATTTTCGGCTGGGTGCGGTGGCTCATGCCTATAATCCCAGCACTTTGGAAGGCTGAGGCAGGCAGATCACAAGGTCAGGAGTTCGAGACCAGCCTGGCCAGCATGCTGAAACCCCATCTCTACTAAAAATACAAAAAAAGAGTAGCCGGGCGAGGTGGCGTGTGCCTGAAGTCCCAGCTACTCGGGAGGCTGAGGCAGTAGAATTGCTTGAACCTGGGAGGTGGAGGTTGCAGTGAGCTGAGGTCGTGCCTCTGCACTCCAGCCTGGGCAACACAGTGAGACCCTGTCTCAAAAAAAAAAAAAAAAAAAAGGAATTTTTTTTTA
>NW_016814121.1:2961560-2973440 GCF_001698545.2 Rhinopithecus bieti
AGTGAGCCAAGATTGTGCCACTGCACTCCAGCCTGGGCAACAGAGCGAGACTCCGTCTAAAAAAAAAAAAATAGCACTTGAACATAAATTTAATTTCCTCAGCAAGGCCATTTTTTACTTTCTGCAGGAAGGGTACACTTGCCAGTAGTTTTGCCACGAGAATACACTGAACAAAGGAGACAGGCTCATTTATCACCTGATGCGTCCACCCTACTGCTGTGTCCAGTTTCCATTGGCTGGAACGGGACTTCACATTCTGTATTTGTCCTGATTGGCTAGCAACTTAGAACTTTTTAAAAGCAGCAAAGGCAGAGGAGAACAAAGGAAGGAGGAAGTAACTTGTGGAGTGCTAAGAAAGATAAAAAAAGCCTTTAAATAAGGAAGAGGAACAGGCTATGACCTAATGCTTGCTTGGACCAGTATAAGCATGCCAGGGCAAATATTTAGGCTAAATTGTGAGAGCTAGGAATATAAAGTACATTGATTTCTTTATTACGGCTAGCAGATATTTAAGAATGTTAGCACAGGTCTTTGAATAAATTTTGCTTCTAAGAGAAGTTACTATTTATTCCTAATTAGATGGGGAGGAAAGTCTTTGAAGAGGAACCTCTACTTTACTTTTTACAGATCTTAAACTCATTAGGACTTAAAAGCTTAGATACTTTATAATTCTACTTATATGACATTCTGTAATAAGCAAAATTGAGCAGCAGTTGCCAGGGCTGGGGGGATGACTGACAACAAAAGAATGAGGGAGAGCAGTGTGGTGGCTCACGCCTGTAATCCCAGCACTTTGGGAGGCCGAGGTGGGGGGATCACCTGAGGTCAGGAGTTCAAGACCAGCCTGGCCAAGATGGTGAAACTCTGTCTCTACTAAAACTACAAAAATTAGCCAGGTGTGGTGGTGCGTTCCTGTAATCCCAGCTACTTGGGAGGCTGAGGCAGGAGAATCGCTTGAACCCGGGAGGCAGAGGTTGTAGTCAGCTGAGATAGCACCACTCTGCACTCCAGCCTGGGCAATACAGCGAGACTCCATCTCAAAAAAAAAAAAAAAAAAAAAGGAACGAGGGAAACATGGGGGACAGGGAATGGTTCTATATCTCAAGTGTGGTGGTAGTTACATGACTGTATGCATTGTCAAAACTCAGTACTGCTCATTAAAATGGGTACATTTTACTGTATGTAAATTATATCTCAATAAAAACACTATTTTCCTGGGGAAAGGATTCTGGGAAGGTGGCAGAATAGGAAGCACCAGGAATCTGTCTCCCCACCTAAATCTGAGTGACAGTACTATTTCGGAGCTCTAGAGTTTCATCATTCCTTTCATCCTAATTGCCCCCAAAGTCTTAACTTGTTCCAGCATCAACTAAACATTCCAGAGTTTCATCTAAGTCAGATATGGGTGACTCAAGGCACAATTCATCCTAAGGCAAATTCCCTCCAGCCATGAGCCTGGGAAAGGAAACAAGTTATCTTTTTCCAAAACACAATAGCGGGGCAGGCATAGGATACACATTCCCATTCCAAAAGTGAGAAATAAGCAAGAAGAAAGGGGTAACTGGTCCCAAATAAGTCCAAAACCTAACAAGGCAAACAGCCTTAAGTTAAGAGAATAATCTTTTTGACTCCATGTTCCTGCCTTCTGAGCACACTAGTGGGGCAAGAGGCCAAGGTTTCAGGCAGCCCTGCCCCTATGGCTTTGTTGCGCTCAGCTCATGCTGCAACTTTTACGTGTTAGTCTTGTGCCTGCAGCTTGCCCAGGATGGAGCTGCTACTGGTGGTGCTACAGTTTTGGGGTCTGGAGCAGCAGCTCCAGCACTGCAGCTCCACTAGGCATTGCTGTAGTGGGAGCTCTTTGTGATGGCTCTGCCCCTGTGGTTTATGTCTGCCTGGGTCCCCACGATATCTGATACATCCTTTTTTTTTTTTTTTTTTTTTTTTTTTTTTGAGACGGAGTCTTGCCCTGTTGCCCAGGCTGGAGTGCAGTGGCGCGATCTCAGCTCACTGTAAGCTCCACCTCCTGGGTTCACGCCATTCTCTTGCCTCAGCCTCCCGAGCAGCTGGGATTACAGGCGCCCACCACACGCCCAGCTAGTTTTTTTTTTTGTATTTTTAGTAGAGACGGGGTTTCACCGTGTTAGCCAGGATGGTCTCGATCTCCTGACCCCATGATCCGCCCGTCTCGGCCTCCCAAAGTGCTGGGATTACAGGCATGAGCCACCGCGCCCGGCCTGATACATCCTTTTAAATCTCAGTGGAGGCTGCCAGCCCAGGCACTCTGCACACCTGCAGAGTTGGCACTACATAGATGCTTCCAAGGCTTGCCACTTGCACCCTCCAGAGCAGCAGCATGAACTAACTGCACCTGGGCCTGCTTGAGCCTTGGCTGGGTGGCTGAGGGCCACTGGGCCAGAATGCTGTGAGCAGAGACCTGAGGCAGCACTGGACAGCAAATGCTGATTTTCCACAGCTGCCTAGGGCCACTCTCTCGGGGCTGCCTCATAGATCTTTGAAATGGCTTCTGGGTTGTTCTCCCATTATCTTGATGTATAGCACCTGGACTCCTTCTAGCCATGCTAATTCCTTTATCAGAGGGTCACTTGGCCACGCCCCTGCATGTTTTTTGTTGTTGTTCTTTACTTAGCTAGGCTGTGAATTTTCCAAATCTTTATGTTATGCTTCCCTCATAAATTATAAATTCTGTCTTTAAATCATTTCTTTTCTCTCTCATTTTACTGTATGCAGTTAAAAGAGGCCACATAGCACCTTAATATTTGGCTTAGAAATTTCTTCTGACAGATATCCTAGCTGATCACTTTTAAATTCTGCCTTCCTTAAAGCCCTTGGGCATGGATACAATTCACCCAAGTTCTTCAAGGCTTTATATATAACAAGGAATGCCTTTATCCGGCTTCCAATAAGAATTCATCATTTCTACCTGGGACCTCATCAGAATGGCCTTTACTGTCTATACTTCTATCAACATTATGATCACAACCACTTAAGTGATCACTGGGAAGTTCCATAGTTCCCTACAGTTCTCTTTTTCTAAGCTCTCACTAGAATCACTCTCAAATTGGCTCAGTTCAGGACAATACAGGCTTTTTCTAGCCTGCTCCTCCAAATTCGTCCAGCCTCTGTTCCTTACCCAGTTCCAAAGCCACGAACACATTCCCAGGTATTTGTTATAGCAACAGCCCAACTTCTTGGAACTATTTTCTATCTTAGTGTTTTGTGCTGCCACGACAGAATACCACAGACTAGACAATTTACAATGAACAGAAATTTATTTTTCACAGTTCTAGAGGCTGGGAAGTCCTAGACGTGGGGACTGCATCTGGCCAAGGGTTCATCATCAATGACAGAATGGCAAAGAGGGTAAGAGAGAGAAAAGGAGGCCAAATTAATCCTTTTTTGTTTTGTTGTTTTTGAGACAGGGTCTCACTCTGTTGCCCAGGTTGGAGTGCAGTGGCACAATGTTGGCTCACAGTAACCTCTGCCTCCTGGGCTCAAGCGATCCTCCCATTACCTCAGCCTACTGAGTAGCTGGGACTACAGGCATGTGCCACCAGACCTGGTAAATTTTTGTATTTTTTTTGAGACGGAGTCTCGCTCTGTCACCCAGGCTGGAGTGCAGTGGCACAATCTCGGCTCACTGCAAGCTCCGCCTCCCAGGTTCACATCATTCTCCTGTCTCAGCCTCCAGAGTAGATGGGATTACAGAGGCGCCCACCACCATGCCCTGCTAATTTTTTTGTATTTTAGTAGAGACCAGGTTTCACTGTGTTAGCCAGGATGGTCTCGATCTCCTGACCTCGTGATCTGCCTGCCTCGGCCTCCCAAAGTGCTAGGATTACCGGCATGAGCCATTGCGCTCGGCCCAATTTTTGTATTTTTTGTAGAGACGTGGTTTCACCCAGGTTTTGGTCTTGAACTCCTGGCCTCAAGTGATCTGCCCACCTTGGCCTCCCAAAGTGCAGGATTAGAGATGTGAGTCATTGCGCCCAGACCAAACTCGTCCTTTTATAAGGAACCGATTCCTACGATAACAGACCCCTCCCCCTCCCACAGCATTAATCCATTCGTAATGGTGGTGGCCCCAGGACCCAAACACTTCCTATTGGGCCCCACCTCCCAAGACCTCTGCATTAGAGATCAAGTTTCCAACATGTGAACTTTGGGGGACACACTGAAACCACAGTACCATGGTAACTACATAGAAAATAGCTACGGAATATATACAAAAGGAATAAGAAAGGAACTTAAATGTTTTACTACAAAAAATCAACTACACAGAAAAAAAAGGACAGTAATGCAGGAAATGAGAGACAAAAAAGCTATAAGGCATATAGAAAACAAAACAGGAAGGCCAGGCGCGGTGGCTCAAGCCTGTAATCCCAGCACTTTGGGAGGCCGAGACGGGTGGATTGCGATGTCAGGAGATTGAGACCATCCTGGCTAACACGGCGAAACCCCGTCTCTACTAAAAAATACAAAAAACTAGCCAGGCGAGGTGGCGGGCGCCTGTAGTCCCAGCTACTCGGGAGGCTGAGGCAGGAGAATGGCGTAAACCCGGAAGGCGGAGCTTGCAGTGAGCTGAGATCTGGCCACTGCACGCCAGCCTGGGCGACAGAGCGAGACTCCGTCTCAAAAAAAAAAAAAAAAAGAAAAGAAAACAAAACAGGAAAAATGAAAGAAGTAAATCCCTTCATCAGTCAGACTTAAAAGGAAGGACATTCTGTCATATGCTACAACATGGAAGAACCTCGAAGACATTATGGTAAGTGAACTGAGACACTCACAAAAAGACAAATACGTTTAATTCTACTTATATAAGGTACTTGGGATAGTCAAACTCATAGAGACAGAAAGCAGAATGGTAGTTGCCAGGAGCTGGGGGAGGGAAAAGGGGAGTTATTGTTTAATGGGTATAGTGTTAAATTTTGCAAGATGAAAAGGGTTCTGGAGGTGGATGATGGTAATGGTTGCACATTAGTAGGAATGTACTTAATCCAACGGATGTATAAAAACAGTTAAGAGGCTTAATTCCGTATGAGTGTTTTACACACACATACACACACACGAAGTTAAACACCTCCACCACCATTTTCCTTCTGCAAGGCCTCTTTCCTCAGAAAGTCCACTGGTAAGGCCCAGGCTTGGTGCTTCCCTGGGAGTGGCACCTCTTAGGAGTTGTGAGAGGGGACTCTATCGCTGCACTCTGAGTGATTTGGTCACTGGGAATTATACAAATCGTCCTAAAGGAGTGTTTGTGATCTATGCCCATTTGGTTTCTTTCCCTCTTAATTATTTTACTTATTTATTTACTTATTTATTTATTTTTCAAGACTTGAGTCTCACTCTGTTGCCCAGGCTGGAGTGTGGTAGCGTGATCTTGGGTCACTGCAACCTCTGACTCCCTGGTTCAAGTGATTCTCCTGCCTCAGCCTCCTGAGTAGCTATGACTACAGGTTTGCACCACCGTGCCCAACAAATTTTTGTATTTTTAGTAGCGATGGGGTTTTGCCATGTTGGCCAGGCTGATCTCGAACTCCTGGCCTCAAGTGACCTGCCCACCTCACCCTCCAAAAGTGCTGGGATTACAGGCATGAGCCACCTTGCCCAGTCTTTCCCTCTTGATTCTTTCTGCCCTATGAGACTCAAAGTGGGATACAGACCAGAAGTCTGAACAGCACTAACAAGTAGCTTTATCCACTGTCACCCAACGTGGTAGAAATCCACGCTACATGTGTCCTTCTCTAATACAAACCTCTCTTCACCTGTCTGGGAGAGCGCTGGTGGCCATGGAGAGGCAGCTGTGGGTGATAGAGAGAAGTCATGCAGGAGGGCAGGGTCCTGGGTTCCAGTAGGTTCTGAGAGTCTAGGTGAGGCACATCCTCACTCCAACCTCACTGATCCGCAAAATGGAGGCTGAACTAGATGGCTGCGCTGAGCTATCCTGGCTGAGGCTGTCACCTAATGTAAGGTCTCAAGTAAATTTTCCTCAGCTTCTTCTTGTCAAGGGCTTTTAGAAAATGACCACTGACAATTTACTGACTAGAAAGAGTAAGTCTGCTAATCTACAGACACCAGACTGGCTTCCCCTAAAATCCATAATCAACCAACACTTCACAAAAGGGATTTAGGAGCCTTTGGGTCACAGGACAAGGGGCAGGTGTCTAGCAACTCATATGAAGAAGCTGGACAGTCAGGCCTGGCTGGATGTAACTGGGAAACCTGGCTTGTATCTCATCACTTTCAGAGCAAACGAGCAAGAAAACTTAATGAAAAACAGTGCCCAGAACCCTGGGTGTTCACCCTCCTGTTAGTAAGCTGCATACAGATGAGGGTGCATACAAGTCTCCTAAGGACTAAGAGCACCATTCAATTAATTCTGCAGCTTTTGACTACTGAAGGTGACAAAATTGTCTTTGACTCTCCTGTATAGTTGCACGTCACTAAAGGAATACTAGCTTCTAGGCCTGCTTAGTGCTTGCATTTCTGACTTCCTATTCTCAAGGAGCCCCATAAGGGGCACTTGGCAATATTCAACATCTGTCAAAATTGGAAATGCATTTACTCTTTTATATAAGGAAATATACATCATATATATATACACACTCATATTTCTCCGTGTGTGTGTGTGGTGTCACTGTATCACTGTTTAAATAACAAAAGTGTCCATCATTAAGTTAAACTCCAGGTTGGCCTTCAAAATGGGATATATTTAGGGCTAGATGGGAGTACACAAAACTTTTCCAGAAGTATGCAGGTATCTTTTTAAAGAAGGAAACAACTTTCAGATCCTCAATGTCATACATAAGCTTTTCTAAAACTGATCTGCCCGAGGACATCCCTGCCAGTTCTCCTTTCCTGATATTGCTTTCAAAATCACCCTCTCCCTCTCACACAGGAGAGGAATGCCCCTCATGTGTCCCCATGGGTTTAAACAGTCCTGGGCACCGAATTACAGGCCAAGCTGAGAATACATCACTTTAGAGGGAAAGACGTGAGAGAAAAGCTGCAAAGTGTCATTAAGAAATAAACATGGCTGAGCGTGGTGGCTCACGCCTGTAATCCCAGCACTTTGGGAGGCCGAGGCAAGCGAATTACTTGAGGTCAGGAGTTCAAGCCCAGCCTGGCCAACATGGTGAAACCCCGTCTTCACTAAAAATACAAAAATTAGCCGGGCATGGTGGTGCAGGCCTGTAGTCCCAGCTACTCGGGAGGCTGAAGCAGGAGAATCGCTTAAACCTGGGAGGCAGAGGTTGTAGTAATCCAAGATCATGCCACTGCACTACAGCCTGGGTGACAGAGAGAGACTGGGGAACGGAACAGAAGGGAGGGGAAGGGGGAGTGGAGGGGGAAGGGGAAGAAAGGGAAAAGAAAGTATTCCACAAACACTTACTGAGTACTTACTAAGAAATAGGTACTATCTTAGGCTCTAGGATTATGACGGTAAAATACAGGCAAAAAGTCCCTGCCCTCCCAGAGCTCACATTCTAGTGGGGGAAGTCAAATAACAAAAAGAATTAGTTAATTACAAACTGTGTAAGATGGTAACAACTGATAGGGAGAAAAAAAAAAAAAAAAAAGCAGGTTAAGAGGAATTGGGGGCCAGGCGCGGTGGCTCATGCCTATAATCCCAGCACTTTGGGAGGCTGAGGTGGGTGGATCACGAGGTCAGGTGTTCGAGACCTGCCTGACCAACATGCATGGTGAAACCCCGTCTCTACTAAAAATACAAAAATTAGCCAGGCATGGTGGTGTGCAACTGTAATCCCAGCTACTCAGGAGGCTGAGGCAGGAGAATCGCTTAAACCCAGGAGGCAGAGGTTGCAGTGAGCCAACATTGTGCCACTACACTCCAGCCTGGCGACACAGCAAGATTCTGTCTCAAAGAAAAAAAAAGAGGAACGGGGATGCTGGGGTTGGGGGCTGGGAACTGCAATTTTAAATAAGGCGATCAGGGGCCAGGTGCGATAGCTCACACCTGTAATCCCAGCACTTTGGGAAGCTGAGGCAGGAGGATCGTTTGAGTCCAGGAGCTTGAAATAAACCTGGGCAACATAGACTCCATCTCTACAAAAAAAAAGTTTTTAATTAAAAAGTAAAATTCAATAAGGTGATCAGAAGAGCCATCACTGAAGATGACAACTGAGCAAAGACCCAAAGGAGGTGAAGTGAACTATGGAGGAAGCACCTTCCTGGCAGAGAGAACAGCAAGTGCAAAGGCCCTGGGCAGGGAGGATGACTGGGGATCATTCAAGCAAGAGCAGAGAGGCCAATGTGGAAGGAACAGAGTCAGCAAGAAGGAGTGTAAAAGGAGGTAAGGCAGAGGTTATAGTGGGTGGGGACATGGGGTGAAGCCTCACAGGTGACTGCTGGGGCTCTGGTATTTGTTTATTTATTTATATTTTTTGAGACGGAGTCTCGCGCTTGTTGCCCAGGCTGGAGTGCAGTGGCACAGTCTTGGGTCAATGCAACCTCTGCCTCCTGGCTTCAGGTGATTATCTTGCCTCAGCCTCCCAAGTAGCTGGGATTACAGGCACCCTCCACCATGCCTAGCTCATTTTTGTATTTTTAGTAGAGATGGGGTTTCACCACATTGGCCAGGCTGGTCTCCAACTCCTAACCTCAGGTGATCTGCCCGCCTCGGCCTCCCAAAGTGCTGGGATTACAGGTGTGAGCCACTGCACCTGGCCTCTGGTGCTTATTTAGAAGGAGCTGGGAAGACAATGGAAGGTTTGCAGCTGAGATGAGACAGAAATATGACATTTAACATGATTAACTCTGGCTGCTGTAGGGAGAAGAGACTAAGGAAATACCAGCAGAAGCAGGGACCCCGGACAGAAGGCTAATGAAATCATCCAAGTAAGAGATGACAGGGGCTTGGACAAGCAGAGGTTGTGAAAAGTGGATATGATCTGGATAGATTCTGAAGTTACAGGTATCTGAAAGATTGGTGCAGGGTTTGAGAGAAAAAGAAGAGTCAAGGAAGATCCCAAAGTTATTGGCCTAGACAAGCAGAAACATGAAGCTGGGTTTAACTGAACAAAGGAAGAAGTGACTATATCAGATTTGGGGACAAAATATGAAGTTCATTTTTAAATTTTTATTTATTTATTTTGAGAGAGTCTTACTCTGTCACCCGGCTGGAGTGCAGTGGCATGATCTCAGCTCACTGCAACCTCCGCCTCCCGGGTTCAAGTGATTCTCCTGTCTCAGCCTCCAGAGTAGCTGGGATTACAGGCGTGTGCAATCATGCTCAGCTAATTTTTGTACTTTTAGTAGAGATCGGGTTTCACCATGTTGGCCAGGCTGATTTGGAACTCCTGACCTCAGGTGATCCACCTGCCTCAGCCTCCCAAAGTGTTGGGATTACAGGTTATGAGCCACCATGCCCAGCCTGTCTGATTATTTTCATTTATAGTAAGACTTCAAGTCAGACAAAGGAGCTTATTTTGGCTACTCTAGATCCTTTGTTGCACATGCATTTTAGAATCAGCTGATTTATTTTCACTAAAAACCTGCTGGGATTTTTATTGGAGTGGGTTGCTTCTATACATTATGTGGGATAGACGTGACATTTACAGTTGTCCAATCTATACATTTAGTGATCTCTTCATTAATTCAGGCCTTCTAATTCCTCGCCATATTCTGTAGCCTTCATTATGATGGTCTTGCACACCTGTTGCCAGATGGATCCTTAAGTATTTTTTATGCTACTGTAAATGGTACTCTTATTTCATTTCAATTTCCAATTTGTTGCTGGTATATACAAATAGAGCTGCTTTTACATTCAATTTACATCTTACAAGTTGCTAAATTCACTTATCAGTTGTTGTAGCTTTTTTGTAGATTTCATCATTTGTTTTACACAGGCAATCATGTCATCTGAGCATAAAGACAACTTCGCTTTTCCCTTTTCAATCTCGACGTCTTTTATTCCTTTGCCTAGCCATACTGGACAAACTGGAGCCTCTAGTACAATGCCGTGTAGAAGCAGTGATGGCTGACTTCCTTTCCTCGTTTCTGATCTTAGGGGTGGAAAGCATTTAGTCTTTCATCATGAAATACGACGTAAGCTGAAGGTTTTTCATAGATGCCCTTCATCAGGTTGAGAAAATTCCCTTCCATTCCTAATTTGCCTATGAGAAACGGACATCAGATTTTGCCAAATGCATCTTCCGCATCTACTGAGATGATCACAGGGATCTGTTGTTGATTTGCTAAAGTGGACTTGCTAAAATCTTATGAATCATGAGGGATGTTGGTCTAGTTTTCTGTTCCGGTAATGTCCTTGTCTGGTTTTGGTATCAGACTGACTTCATGGAATGAGATAGAAGTTTCATTACCTCCTTTTCTATTTTCTGAAAAGGTTGTATAGAATTAATACTGTTTCTTCCTTAAATCATTGGTAGAATTCACCCATGGAGCAACCCAGGCCTAGAGTTTTCCTTGTGGGAAGGTTTTTAACTACGAACTCAGTATCTTGAACACATTTGGGGCTATTTAGATGAGTGAACTTTGGCAGTTTGTGTCATTCAAGGAATCTGTTTCTTCTAGATTGCTGATCAATATTCACTTATTACACTTTCAATATCTTTAGAATCTGTGTGATGCCATCTCTTTCATTCCTGATATTACAGTCACCGTCTTCCCCTTTTCCCCCGATCAGTCTGGATAGAGGTTTATTAGTTTCATTGTTCTCTCAAATAACTAGCTTTTGGTTTCATGATTTCTGTACTAGTTTTCTGTTTCACTGATCTCCACACTGGCTTTTTTTCTTTTCTTTTCTCTTTTTTTTTTTTTTTTGAGACGGAGTCTCGTTCTGTTGCCAGGCTGAAGTGCAATGGCACGATCTCGGCTCACTGTAACCTCCGATGCCCTGGTTAAAGCAATTCCCCTGCCTCAGCCTCCTGAGTAGCAAGGATTACACAGGCAAGCGCCACCACGCTCAGGTAATTTTTGTATGGTTAGTAGAGATGGGGTTTCACCATGTTGGCCAGGATGGTCTCGATCTCCTGACCTTGTGATCTGTCTGCTTTAGCTTCCCAAAGTGCTGAGATTACAGATGTGAGCCACCCCGCTTGGCCACACTGGCTCTTTCTTCTGCTTAATAATGGGGTTTCACTAGTCTTCATTTTTTTCTAATTTCTTAAAGTGGGACCCCAAGGTCATTGATTTGGGACCTCTGTTCTTTTCTAATACAGATGCTCGACTTAAAATTGGGTTACATCCTGAAAACCTATCATAAAATTGAAAATATAAGTTGAGACATCATAAGTCAGGGACCATCTGTACTACATAAATTTCTCTTTAGCTCCATCCCACAAATTTTATGTGGCACTTTCACCTTCATTCAGTTCCAGATACTTACTAACTTCACTTTTGATTTTTTTCTTTGACCTGTGATTTAAAATTATGTTATTTTCCAAATATTTGAAAGATCTTCCAGATACCTTTCTGTTATTAATTCCTCATTTAATGTGGCCAGAGATCATACTTTTTTTTTTTTTGGAGACAGAGTCTCACTCTGTCACCCAGGCTGGAGTGCAATGGCGCCATCTTGGCTCACTGCAACCTCCGCCTCCCGGGTTCAAACGATTCTCCTGCCTCAGTCTCCTGAGTAGCTGAGACTACAGGTAAGTGCCACCACGCCCAGATGATTTTTTGTATTTTTAGTAGAGACAGGGTTTTACCGTGTTAGCCAGGATGGTCTCGATCTCCTGACCTCGTGATCCGCCTGCCTCAGCCTCCCAAAGTGTTGGGATAACAGGCGTGAGCCACCGCACCCGGCCAGAAATCATACTTTCTACAAACTGAATCAGCTTACATTCAGTGAGGATTTTTTTTTTTTTTTTTTTTTTTTTT
>NW_016814121.1:2973687-2979356 GCF_001698545.2 Rhinopithecus bieti
TTTTTTTTTTTTTTTTTTTTTTTTTACTCCGAGATGGAGTCTTGCTGTTGCACAGTTGGAGTGCAGTAGCGCAATCTCGGCTTACTGCAACCTCTGCCTCCCCGGTTCAAGCGATTCTCCTGCCTCAGCCTCCCGAGTAGCTGGGATTACAGGCGCCTACCACCACATCCAGCTAATTTTTGTTATTTTTAGTAGAGACAGGGTTTCACCATGTTGGCCAGGTTTGTTTCAAACTCCTGACCTCAGGTGATCTGCCTGCCTAGGCCTCCCAAAGTGCTGGGATTACAGCCGTGAGCTACCGCGCCTGACCGCCTGGCCTACTGAAGCTTTTTAAATGGCCCAGAAAATGATTTGTCTTGGAAATAGTTCCATATGCACTTGAAAAGAATGTGTGTTCTGCTGTTTAGGGGTCGAATGTTCTACTGAACATCAATTAAGTCAAGTCAGTTGATTACATTGCCCAAATCTTCTATATCCTCATTGATTTTTGTCTACTTGTTCTATCAGTTTTTGCGAGACAGTTGTTAAAACCTTCAACTATACTTATAGGCCGGGCGCGGTGGCTCAAGCCTGTAATCCCAGCACTTTGGGAGGCCGAGACGGGCGGATCACGAGGTCAGGAGATCGAGACCATCCTGGCTAACATGGTGAAACCCTGTCTCTACTAAAAAAAACTACAAAAAACTAGCCGGGCGAGGTGGCGGCACCTGTAGTCCCAGCTACCTGTGAGGCTGAGGCAGGAGAATGGCGTGAACCCGGGAGGCGGAGCTTGCAGTGAGCTGAGATTCAGCCACAGTACTCCAGCCTGGGTGACAGAGCGAGATTCCATCTCAAAAAAAAAAAAACTATAATTATAAATTTATTTCTCCTTGAAAAGTTTGTATTTTGAATCTCTGTTAATACATGCATAAACATTTAGAATTATGTCTTGATGAATTTATCTCTTTATTATTATGAAATAATTCTCCTTTATCCTTGGTGACATTCATTTTAAAATATAGTTTGTTTAATATGTCACTAAGATTTTCTTTTCATTAATGCTAACATATTAACATCTTTTCCCACTCTTTTGCTTTTAATGTATCTGTATTTTTATATTCAAAGTGGGATAACTGTAGACAGCATATAAATATAAATATGAATGGGTCTTGCTTTTTTATCCAATCTCACAATGTCTGCTTTTAATGAGGATTTTTTTTAAGATACAAAAAAAGTCTCGCTGTCACCCTGGAGTGCAGTGGTGTGATCAGAGCTCAATGCAGCCTCAAACTCATGGGCACAAGATATCCTCCCACCACAGCCTCCTGAGAGGAACTACACCACCACACCCGGCTAATTTTTTTTTTTTTTTTTTTTTTTTTTTTGTAGAGATGGGGTCTCACTTGGCTTCCAAGGCTGGTCTCAAACTCCTGGCTTCAAGTGATCCTCCTAACCCCGCTCCCAAAGTGCTAGGATTACAGGTGTGAGCCACTCTGCCCGGTCCTTAATGATGAATTAATTACTGATACGAATTTTAACCTACCATCTTGCTCTTTGTTTCATATTTGTCACATCTGTTCTGTTTGCTTTTCCTGTTTTTTTTTTTCCTGCCATCTTTTGGATTATTTAAAGATTTTTATCACAACTTTTTATTGTTGTTGGCTCATTAGCTACAACTGCTACTATAGAGTTTATCATATGCATCTTTAACTTATCACAGTCTACCTTTGACTGATATTATACAACTTCACATGTAGTGTAAAAAGCTTACAAGAGGATACTTGTTCTCCCACTCGCAGTCTTTGTGCTGCTATTGTCATAAGCTTTACTTCTACATAAGTTATAAATGCTATAATGTGTAATTACCTCTAAGACATATCTTTTAATGAGATTGAAACAAAAAGAAAAAATATCTTATGTATTTATCCACTTAGTTACCCTTTGCATTGTCTTCATTTCTTTTTATAGCTCCAGTTTTCTTTTATTTGTTTGTTTATTTAGACAGAGGGTCTCACTCTGTCACCCAGGCTGGAATGCAGTGGTGCGATCATAGCTCACTGCAGCCTGGGACTCCTTGTGGTTCCAGTTTTCTACCAGGTATCATTCTCTTTCTGCTTTAATTAACATCCTTTGATATTTCTTGTACTATATATCTATTGGTAATAAATTCTTCCTTTTTTTTAATGTCTGAAAGAGACCTTATTTTGCCTTCATTTTTGAAAGGCATTTTCACTGAGAAAAGAATTCTAGGTAGACAACTGTTTTCTTTCTTTGCTTTAAATATATTGTTCCACTGTTACCTGGCTTACATTGTTTCCAATGAGAAATCTGGTGTCACCCTGATGTTAAGTATATAATGTATCTTTTTTCTTCGGCCACTTTAAACCATGGTTTTTTTTTTTTTTTTTTTTTGAGACGGAGTCTCGCTCTGTCGCCCAGGCTGGAGTGCAGTGGCCGGATCTCAGCTCACTGCAAGCTCCACCTCCCGGGTTCGCGCCATTCTCCTGCCTCAGCCTCCCGAGTAGCTGGGACTACAGGCGCCCGCCAGGTCGCCCGGCTAGTTTTTTGTATTTTAGTAGAGACGGGGTTTCACCATGTTAGCCAGGATGGTCTTGATCTCCTGACCTCGTGATCCGCCCGTCTCGGCCTCCCAAAGTGCTGGGATTACAGGCTTGAGCCACCGCGCCCGGCCTAAACCATGGTTTTAAGTAATTTGCTTAGGATGTGCATATAGTTTTTCTGTTTTTCTTTATGTTTCCTGTGCTTGCAGTTCCTCAAGATTCGTGGATCTTTGTGTTAACTGCTTTCGTTACACTTGGACATTTTTCAGCCATTTTTCTTTTTTCTTTTTTTTTGGTCCCTCATGCCCTCCCTTCCTTCAGGGACTCCAATTCCACATACATTTGGCTACCTGATGTTGTCTCTCACTTCACTGATGCTGTGTTCATGTACGTTTTTCACGGTTTTCTTTTTTTTTTTTTTTGTCTGCTTCTTTTTGGATAGTTTCTATGGTTAAGTCTTCAAAATCACAAATCTTTACTTGTGCAATGTTTATTCTGAGAGTCTTCATTCAGTGTATTTTTCATCTCTATACCTTTCTTTTTTTTTTATTTGGAGATGGAATCTTGCTCTCTTGCCCAGGTTGGAGTGCAGTGGTACGAATCCTGCTCTCTTGCCCAGGTTGGAGTGTAGTGGTACGATCTTGGCTTACTGCAACCTCTACCTCCCAGGTTCAAGTGATTCTCCTGTCTCAGCCTCCCGTGTAATTGGGATTACAGGCACGCACTACCACATCCGGCTAAATTTTGTATTTTTAGTAGAGATGAGGTTTCACCATGTTAGCCAGGCTGGTCTCGAACTCCTGACCTCAGATGATCCGCCCACCTTGGCCTCCCAAAGTGCTGGCATTACAGGCGTGAGCCACCATGCCCAGTCATCATCTTTCATGTCTTTACTTAACATATTGAATCTTTTCTTTAGCTTATTTAATACATGGAATACAATTATAATGACTAATGTCTGTAATGTACTACTTATATCATCTGTCTCATTTTTGGTCAGTTTTTGCTTGTATTTTACTACTTCTACTCATACCTAGTAATTCTAGAATGGCTGGTAAACATTGTGCATTTTACCACACTGGATCCTAGATAGTTTTGTATCCCTAAAAATATTCTTCAGCTTTTGTTTGGAAATGGTTTGATCTTTTTGGTCTTGCTCTTAACCTTTGCTAAGCAAGACCAGAAGAATATTTATTCTAGGATTAATTTTTCCCAACTATTGAGGCAAGATCTTTGTGATGATTAACATTATGTATCAACTTGACTGGGCCATAGGTGCTCAGATCTTTGGTCAGACATTAGTCTGGCAGACAGTGTAAAGCAGCTTGGCCTCCCTAATGTGGGTAAGCCCCATTCAATCTGTTAAAGGCCTGAATTGAACAAAAAATCTGACCCTTTCCTGAGTAGAAGAGAATTCTTCCTGCCTAACTGCCTTCAAACTGAGACATCAACTTTTCTCTGCCTTTGGACTTGAACCAAAACATTGGCTCTGCCTGGGTCTTGAGCCTGTCAACCTTTGGACTATAGCCACACCATTGGCTCTCCTGAGTCTCCAGATCTTGCTGACTTACCCTGCAGATTTTGGGACCTGTCAGCCTCCATAATCACGAGGCAATTCCTTGCAATCAATCTCTTCACACGTGCACGTACACACACACACTCTCTCTCTCTCTCTCTTTCTCTCTCTCTCAAAAACCTTCACTAATACAACTCTTCTGAGTACTCGTACAATCAATACCCCTGAATCATGAAATTTTCTACTCTGATACTGGGAACAGGAACTATTTCTGGCCCTGTGTGAACTCCAAAAATGGTTCTCTCTAATCCTGTTGAGTGGTTCCTTCCCTGGACATAAGGGGTTTCCTCACACACACGCACTGATCAGTACTCAACCAAATACTCGAGTGGGCTCCCTGTGTATCTCCAGTCCAGTGTTCTCTTCTCTGTGCATCTCTTGCCTCTTTGTTTCTCTGCCTGTCAACTCTAGCTTCCCTGGCTGCCCTGGATTTTCAGTTTTACCTCTTCAATGGGGAGAGGCTGCTGGGGACTGCTAATGTTCCTTCTCCCCGCACTGCAGTCTGGAAACTTTCTCTGAGCATTAAATCAGAGCAATCATAGGGCTCTATCTCTCCGGTCTCAGGATACACTGTCCTTAATCACCTTAGATATAATAACTTCAGTTATTATTTGACACATTTTCTCCAGTTTTACAGTTGTTTAAGGTGACAGGGTAAATCTGAGCCCCATTAGCTTAGCCAATCGTGTGTGGACACAAATGTGGTAAGAATGATAAGAGTTCAGTTTTGACCTGTTAGATAAGTAGTTGAGTATACAAATCTGGGATTTATAAATGTGGGAGTCATCAGAGTATGGCTGGAGTTTAGAGCTACAAGACTAAATGATCTCACCACAGAAGTGTTCAAGGTGACACTGTCTTATTTTACGTAAAAGATGAATGCAAGGCAAGTCTGAGAGCCATAACTATCTACCTACCTGCCTACCTACCTACCTACTCACCCGTCTTGAAATTGGGATAAAAAGGCTAGGTGCGATGGCTCATGCCTGTAATCCTAGCACTTTGGGAGGCCAAGGTGGGTGAATCACCTGAGGTCAGGAGTTTTAGACCAGCCTGGCCAACATGGTGAAACCCTGTCTCTATTAAAAACACAAGAATTAGCCAGGTGTGGTGGTGCACGTTTGCAGTCCCAGTTACTCGGGAGGCTGAGGCAGAAGAATTGCTTGAACCTGGGAGGTGGAGGTTGCAGTGAGCCGAGATCGCGCCATTGCACTCCAGCCTGGGTGAAAGAGTGAGATTCCATCTCAAAAAAAAAAAAAGAAAAGAAATTAGGATAAAGGTTGTCACAGCAATACCAGGTTAACATGCTTATTTGATTTAGAAAATGAAGTCAAAATGTTATTGACAGAAAGTAAATCTATGTTTGACTAGTTAATCTGTGTGTGTGTGTGGCTTTTTTGTTTTGTTTTTTTTTTTTTTGACCAGTTTATTTGATAAAGAGAACTGGCTTACCAATTTATATAAATCTGCATCTGCAAAAATTTTAAAAGTTATAATTAAGGGCGGGCAGGTGCAGTGGCTCAAGCCTGTAATCCCAACACTTTGAAAAGTTG
>NW_016814121.1:2982739-3005785 GCF_001698545.2 Rhinopithecus bieti
TTTTTGAGACGGAGTCTGGCTCTGTCGCCCAGGCTGGAGTGCGGTGGCCGGATCTCAGCTCACTGCAAGCTCCGCCTCCCAGGTTCACGCCATCCGCCTTCCAGGTTCACGCCATTCTCCTGCCTCCGCCTCCCAAGTAGCTGGGACTACAGGCGCCCGCCTCGTCGCCCGGCTAGTTTTTTTTATTCTTTAGTAGAGACGGGGTTTCACCGTATTAGCCAGGATGGTCTCGATCTCCTGACCTTGTGATCCGCCCGTCTCGGCCTCCCAAAGTGCTGGGATTACAGGCTTGAGCCACCGCGCCCGGCCGAGCTCTGCTAATTTTTATGTATTTTTTTAGTAGAGACAGGGTTTCACTGTGTTAGCCAGGATGGTCTCCATCTCCTGATCTCGTGATCCACCTGCCTCAGCCTCCCAAAGTGCTGGGATTACAGGCAAGAGCCACTGCACCCAGCCTTTTTTTTTTTTTTTTTAAGAGACAGGTCTCACTCAATCTCTTGGGCTGAAGAACAGTGGCATGATCATAGCTCACTGCAGCTTCAAACTCCTGGGCTCAAGCAGTCCTCCTGCCTCAGTCTCCTGGGTAGCTGGGACCACAGGTGCGTGCCTTGCCTCATTAATTCTTAAAATGCTTCAAGTCGTAAATACTTTGATGTGTTAGCCTAAGTTTTAATTTCCAGGTGTTTAGTCAACTTTAAGATCTCTTTAACTCATAATAAACTGAGTTAATAAATACTCTTTGGATACATGGACAATTTCTAATTAGGAAAAAGGTCCAAACACCGGCCACTATATGTAGTTTTAAGTTACCCTCCCTCTTTATTTTTACAAATAAAATACTTACAGATTATTAGAAGTGAAAATTTCTTTGAATGATGTTATATCCAGCTTATTTTGCCACCCTGAAATTTGTTAAAGTGATATAAAACGTATGTTCATTAAAAAAAGCTAGACAATTCTTGGTTTTCTTTTGTGCTTATAAACTTGAACTCTGCAATTGGTGAATATAAATGGTTACAGTGAAATTGAAATATGTATATAAAATGATAAATGTAGTTTGTCTGCTTTTCTCCTTAAGGAAACTGTTAATTTATTAAGATGGTAAATCAATATAATAGATATAATTTTATTTAATGTGTTGATACAATTAATGATATTTTAAAATTAGCTAAAAGCTTGAATCCTATCACCTACCCACAGAATTATATATTTTTATATACTAAACACATACCTAAAAAAAGTATGTTAAGATTGATTCAAAGGTTTATAAATGATAATAGATAAAAAAAGATAAATGTGAATGTAAACTATTAATGGCAAATGTATTAATAACAGGTCTGAGGAAAGTTAACTCTGCATGTCTGGATTTGTAAGGCCTACAGATGATGAATCTGAATAAGGAGTTGTGTTTAAAGTCTTGCAATTGGCCAGGCGTGTGCCTCACATTAATATGAAGGTTTATTCATATTAAAATGTGCCACTTTGAAAATGTTATAGCCGGGCGTGGTGGCTCATGCCTATAATCCCAGCACTTTGGGAGGCTGAGGCGGGTGGATCACCTGAGGTCAAGAGTTCGAGACCGGGCCGGGCGTGGTGGCTCATGCCTGTTATCCCAACACTTTGGGAGGCCAAGGCGAGCAGATCACAAGGTCAGGAGATCGAGACCATCCTGGCTAACAAGGTGAAACCCCGTTTCTACTAAAAATACAAAAAATTAGCTGGGTGTGGTGGCGGGCGCCTGTAGTCCCAGCTACTTGGGAGGCTGAGGCAGGAGAATGGCATGAACCCAGGAGGTGGAGCCTGCAGTGAGCCGACATTGTGCCACTGCACTCTAGCCTGGGCGACAGCACCAAAAAAAAAAAAAAAAATTCTTGCAATCTTGGCTTATGCTAATAAATTTATTCAATTTTCAATAAACCTTTTATTGAAAATTGTCAAATGGGTGATATACAAAAAGTGAAATCAGAATTTGTTTCCTTTCTGTAAAATGGCCAAGTTATTCTACCTCCAGATAACAGATTCCTTTCCTCTTTATCATCAAAATATTTTGTTAACTATCTGAATTTTCCAGCAGATTCAGGAACCATTTTAACAAAATGTTCTACTTTTTTAAGTTATGTCTCTATAACCATTTTATTTATTGTTGTATGTTTCCAAATTATTGCCTTTAAAAATTTTGTGTCTTAGGATATTATGATTTATGTCATGCACAGACATGACAGAAACATGCATAGAAAAACTCATAGCATTTCTGGCAATGTGAATCAGAAAACGGAAGCCAGGAAACTATGAATAATAAAGAGAGTGGGCTGGGTGCAGTGGCTCACGCTTGTAATCCCAGCACTTGGGGAGGCTGAGGCGGGTGGAGCATGAGGTCACGAGTTCATGATCAGCCTGGCCAACATGATGAAACCCCGTCTCTACCAAGAATACAAAAATTAGCTGGGCGTGGTGGCGCGTGCCTGTAATCCCAGCTACTCAGGAGGCTGAGGCAGGAGAATCCCTTGAACCTAGGAGGTAGAGGTTGCAGTGAGATGAGATCGCGCCATTGCACTCCAGCCTGGGTGACAGAGCAAAGCTCTGTCTCTAAATAAATAAATAAATAAATAAATAAATAAATAAATAAATAAATGAGAGTGAAGTAATCCTAGCAGGAAAAGAGACAGGGGAAGATCTCCAATCCCTGTACAATCACATCCCTGACTGACCCTTGAGCCACTCACGCATGGGACAGACACAAAGCAGCTCAGCTACAGACTAAAGATCTCAGAGAGAAACACATTTGTGTTCAAACCCAGCCAAGAAAACTACCTGATAAAACCAAACAAGTATTAGAGAAAAGTAATAGAATCTAGAATTTCCAGAATTTGACATTCATACAGTCCAGTAAACAATCCAGAACTATCCACCATACAGAGAATCAAACAGTGGGACAAATTAATTCAACCTCCAGTCTAACTTGTAGATCAACAAAATGTTGGAACAGACAAAGATTTTAGCCGAGACGCGTGGATCACGAGGTCGGGAGATCGAGACCATCCTGGCTAACACGGTGAAACCCCGTCTCTACTAAAAAATACAAAAAACTAGGCCGGGTGCGGTGGCCCAAGCCTGTAATCCCAGCACTTTGGGAGGCCGAGGCGGGCGGATCACGAGGTTAGGAGATCGAGACCATCCTGGTTAACATGGTGAAACCCCGTCTCTACTAAAAAAATACAAACAAACTAGCCGGGCGAGGTGGCGGGCGCCTGTAGTCCCAGCTACTTGGGAGGCTGAGGTAGGAGAATGGCGTAAACCCGGGAGGCGGAGCTTGCAGTGAGCTGAGATCCGGCCACTGCACTCCAGCCCGGGTGACAGAGCAAGACTCCGTCTCAACAACAACAACAACAACAAAAATACAAAAAACTAGCCGGGCGAGGTGGCGGGCACCTGTAGTCCCAGCTACTCGGGAGGCTGAGGTAGGAGAATGGCGTAAACCCGGGAGGCGGAGCTTGCAGTGAGCTGAGATCCGGCCACTGCACTCCAGCCTGGGTGACAGAGCAAGACTCCGTCTCAACAACAACAACAACAACAAAAATACAAAAAACTAGCCGGGCGAGGTGGCGGGCACCTGTAGTCCCAGCTACTCGGGAGGCTGAGGTAGGAGAATGGCGTAAACCCGGGAGGCGGAGCTTGCAGTGAGCTGAGATCCGGCCACTGCACTCCAGCCTGGGCGACAGAGCGAGACTCCGTCTCAAAAAAAAAAAAAAAGAAAAGATTATTATAACCATCTCAATGAAGCAGACATGCTCAACAAGGCATGTTTTCAATGAATGAAAATCTCAGCAAAGAAGTAGGAAATCTCAATGGGGCAAATAGGAACAACAAAAAACAATTAAATGGCAATTCTAGAACTGAAAAAAATTAACTTTTTGAAATAAAAATTTCACTGGATATACTCAGCTGAATGGACAAAGAAAAGGACGGTATGTGCACTTCAAAAGAGATGAGTAGAAATTAACCAAGGTAAAGAAGAGAGATAAAAAAACTGAAAAGGCTTGGCACAGTGGCTGACACCTGTAATCCCAGCCTTTTGGGAGACCATGGCAGGCAGACTGCTTGAGCCCAGGAGTTCGAGATCAGCCTGGGCAACATGGCAAGACTCTGTCTCTACTAAAAATAAAAAAACGACCTGGGTGTGGTGGTGTGTGCCTGTGGTCCAAGCTACTCAAAGAGGCTGAGGCAGGAGGATGGCTTAAGCCCAGGAGGCCAAAGCGGCAGTAAGCCGTGATCACACCACTGTACCATCTAGCCTGGGCAACAGAGAAAGACCATCTCGGGAAAAAAAAAAAAAAAAAAAGACTGAAAGAAAAAATTGAACAAAGACTCAGAAAAAATTTAGAAGAAACAAGAGCCAAAAACTGCCCCAACTTCATGATATGCAGATATTTGAAGATGCAAGATGCTGAATGTACACCAAGAAGAAACAAAGCAGGTTGCACTTCATAGTCAAATACTCCAAAACCAAAGATAAAGAGCAAATCTTGAAAGCAGCAAGATAGAAAGGGCAGGTATGGGAACAGGCATTAAATAGACGAGCACAAGGACCCAATGAAGGCCTGACTTCTCATTGGAGCACATGAGCCAAAAGACAGTGAAACATCTACAAGGGGCAAAAACAAAAGCTAACAACAAAAAGGACACAACCCAAAATTAAACCAATACCAAAAAACTTGTCAACCTCTATACTCTTTTTTTGTCTTTTTTTTTTTTTTTTTTCCTTTTGTGGAGAACGGGGTCTCGCTGTATTACCCAGGCAGGTCTCAAACTCCTGGGCTCAAGCTATCCTCCCGCCTCTGCCTCCCTGAGAGCTGGGATTACAGGTGTGAGCCACCGCGCCCGGCAACCTCTACACTCTTGAGTTATAATTCTAATACACAGAGAAAATATCCTTTAAAAATGAAGGCAAAGGGAAGACATCTTCAGATGAAGGAGAAAACAAAGAAAATCCACTGTCAGCTGGGTGCAGTGGCTCACGCCTGTAATCCCAACACTCTGGGAGGCAGAAGCGGGCAGATCATGAGGTCAAGAGATCGAGATCATCCTGGCCAACATGGTGAAACCCCATCTCTATTAAAATACAAAAAATTAACTGGGCATGGTGGCGGGCACCTGTAGTCCCAGCTGCTCGGGAGACTGAGGCAGAAGAATCACTTGAACCCAGGAGGCAGAGGCTGCAGTGAGCCGAGTGCGCCACTGCACTCCAGCCTGTGTGACTGAGGAAGACTCAAAAACAAAAAGAAAGGAAAAAGGGCCGGGCACTGTGGCTCATGCCTATAATCCCAGCACTCTGGGGTTTCACAGTGTTAACTTCGAACTCCTTACTTCAGGTGATCCGCCAGCCTCGGCCTGCCGGGATTAGAGGCATGAGTCACTGCGCCCAGCCTATAAATCCCAATTTTTAAAGGTACTCTCATAAACATTTTAAAATAAAGTAATATAAACTTGTTTTAGAAAAGTCAGAGCAGGACTACTAATATTTTATATTTCTATCCAGTCTTTCCTAAAATTTAAATATTGTGGTATCATACCTAAAATAGAAATGTCTATCCCACTTTAAAACATGTTGATTATTTAATTAGTCCAGCTCTGGCTTTTTTGTTAAGAATTGTTCATGTTTACAAACTGAAAAATACTCATTCTCTCTTTTATCTGTTTTGTCCATTGAGACTGCTAGACATCAGAATCCCTTAAAGGGGAGACACCTAAGCAACAAAATAATTTGGTCAGTTTTGCAAAATAAAGTTATCACTTAAACCTTCAAGCTACTGAATACAATCATCAATATATCACATCTGGACACAACGTAATTCATAAGTGTGATGACTGCAAGCAGAAGTTTCTAATCTGTCGTGCAAGCACAAACAATACTGTCGGGAAAACACTTTTAAAATTAAGAGCAAAGGAACAGCTACAAGGAACAGACTATTCTGAAACCACTTCCAGGAACAGGATTTGTTTAAACAAAATGTATTAAGTGAAACCAGCTGTATTAAGGAAAGGTCAGTGCCATCTGAAGTGGAATTTTAAAACCACCCACTTCATAACATCAGGGTAATGATTCCTTCCTGTTTTATGATGGAAATACTCAGTGGCAAACTAGCTACAGGACCGCAAGGCAAGGAGCAGTTCACCAATGGACAAAAGGCCCAATTGCAGTGCAAGTGGATGCTCACGAGAAACCACTTGGGTCACACTAACTAGGCTAGCCAGCTTTATGCCTCCATACCAGTCATATCAAGCAGTGCTGAAGAAACACGAAGGGACTCACAGACAGCGAAAGGGAGATTAATCTGCTATTTACGGTGCACTTTTGAGGATACCAGAAAAAAGAAACCTGCAGTCAGAAATACTCAGCATATTCTGCCATTTGAAAGCCAAGCGAATCCATTGTTCCTGGGGTAAGAGGAACTCTAAAAAGGCACACTTTTGTCATATCTAAAAAGTAACACAAATCTCAAGAAGAGTGGAACCTACATTATAACTAAGGTTCCATTATTTAAAATCATTTTCCCTAACTTAGTAACAAAAGCATAAGAGCGAGCTTGCTCCTTCAAAGACTTTCTCGAGGCAACATATCTGGGCCTTTATGAAGTCATGTAACGCAGTCAACAGTGATCACCAGTTATGAAAGCATTTCCCAATGTATCACCCAATCCAACCAGTAAGACTGTAATCAAAACAATGCAGTTGAGAAACGCAGCCACTAATCATTTTATTTTGGAAACCAATTAGGGAATGATGAAGGAAGGAAAAACTGATTCATTTGTTTTGATAAAATCTGGCCTTCAAATGATCGAACGGCCAAGAAATACACATATTTCTATGGTCTAAGGTGTCTTAAACTTGGCCTTTGGAAAAAGGTTCTTTCGAAGCTTGTGAGCAAACTAAATCGGCTGTTCATAAAGCAAAATCTCTTGACTATGACATATTCTGCTAACTTTATGGATGTGGGCTCACAGGTAAAAATAAATAAATAAAAAATGACCTACAGGCAGTTACAAACATTGCAGTTTGCAACGTTTAATTCAACAAGATAGTAATGTGTCATGATCCAATGGCAAGAGTCCCCAACCTTTTTGGCACCAGGAACTGCTTTTGTGGAAGACAATGTTTCCACAGACTGGGGGTGGGGGTGGGGGGTGGTTCTGAGATGATTCAAGTGCATTACATTTATTATGTACTTTATTTCTATTATTATTACAATATATAATAATTATACAACTCACCATAATGTAGAATCAGTGGGAGCCCTGAGCTTGTTTTGCTGCAACTAGACAGTCCCATCTGGGAGTGATAAGAGACAATAAGAGATCATCAGGCATTAGATTCTCATAAGAAGCACACAACCTGGATCCGTCGCATGCACTGTTCACAATAGAGTTCGTGCTCCTATGAGAAACTAATGCCGCCACTGATCTGACAGGAGGCAGAGGTCAGGCAGTAATGAGTACTATGGGGAGCAGCTGTAAATACAGATGAAGTTTCATTGCTTACCTGCCGCTCACCTCCTGCTACATGGCCTGTTTCCTAACAGGCCACAGACCATTTGTGGCCTGGGGGTTGGGGACCTCTGATCTATGGGACAGTGTTGGGCTTGAAACTGCACTCAGTAACTTGGTTTATCGCCTCTTTTCAAGCAAGCAACACTCAGTACTAAACCTGCAGTCAAAATGTGCAACACAGCTTGCACAGACTCTAGTTATTTCTCAGAAGAAATAGTCTGAAACTTCTAAAATGCATGGAGAGGACAATCTCAGCAAATATCAAAAGTGTGAAGAATGTTCCAATTACAGGAAATCCTGATTAGTATGGATACCACCAATTTAAAATTCATGATAATTGAGGCCCAGGTTAGACATCACAATATGTGTGGGGAAGAAAGGGGGCAGATGCTGGAGGAGCTGGGGAGGTGAGGGGCAAATAGATCTATGGGAAAAACTTAAAGAAATCCATCAATACTGACAGGAATACTAAAAATAAGCAAATTCCATATGAATCTTAATGGCTGATTAAAAAGTATTACCCTTGGCCAGGCATGGTAGCTGTAGCTCATGCCTATAATCCCAGCACTTTGGGAGATGGAGGTGAGCAGATCACCTGAGGTCAGGAGTTCGTGACCAGTCTGGTCAACATGATGAAATCCCGTCTCTACTAAAAATACAAAAATTAGCTGGGCATGGTGGCGGGCACCTGTAATCCCAGCTACTCGGGAGGCTAAGGCAGTAGAATTGCTGGAACCTCAGACGCGGAGGTTGCAGTTAGCCGAGATCATGCCATTGCACTCTGGCCTGGGCTACAAGAGCAAAACTCTGTCTCAAAAATAAAAAGTAATATCCTTTAGCAGCATTTTGTAAGTCATCAGTTTGTAGAGGCAAGATCATGTTAGTGAAAAAACATCTGATTAGAAACTAGAAAGCAGCTGCAAGGGGTAGTTCTGGGCCTCTGCTACTTTCTAACAGTGATCACAAGCAAGTCACTTAATCTCTCTGAGGATCTTAGCTCTACAATAGGGACAACATCTGTCATCTCAAAGACATCAAATGAGATGACATATGATCAAATTTGCCAAGTATGGTGACGTAAACAAAAGGTACCATATTATTTCAACTATCTCTTGAAATATCCTACTCAACATTTTTCACGCATCTTAAACTCTCTTATACCCTCCCCCAATTCAGTACTATTTCTCCTTGTGCCATTCAGGGTCCCAGGTCAGAAATCACATCTGACATGGCTCCTGGTGTGTCACAGAGAAAGGGGGAGAACTAAAGGACTCATAGGACCACTAGGGGCAGGAAGTAGCTGATGGGAACTGGAAAGGGAAAAAACAGCATCAAGATCAGGAGGAATGAAATTAAAGTCATCCTGCTCCTGGCAACACTGCCAAGACTTACTTATGTTCCATGCGAGCTACAATGTGACCACTTGAAGGGCAGCAAGTAAAATCCTCCAGTTGAGCAAGCAACTCAGTGGCAAGAGAAAGGAAAAATGACACATTAGCAATGGGAAGCTTAAAGTCCTGGAGGCTGTAAGACTCGACATGTAAGTGATGGTGTGTCCTGGCAAAAATGTAGGCCTTCTCCCAAAATGAGCCCCAAGGGACCCTGTGTCTACTTCCTGGGTGAAAATGAAATTCTGTTGTTAACTTGATTTCTTTCTTGCATCCTGTCTGGGTTTAAGTCTAGGCTTGGTTCTGAACCAAGTGTGATCTTTAGGCAAGTTAATGCATCTCTCTGTATCAACTTAATGTTGTCTTAAGTTTTAAATCTTCCTTCTTGGTGTCATTTCCTTTCTTCTTGAGGATGTTCTTTAGTGATGGTATTAGTCAGGGTTCTCCAAAGGGACAGAACTAATAGGATATATGAAAGGGTGTTTATTTGGGAGAACTGGCTCATACTATTACAAGGCAAAGTCCCACAATAGGAGTTCTACAAGCCGGGAAAGAGAGTTGGTAGTGGCTCAGTCCGAGTCTGAAAGTCTCAAAACCAGGGAAGCCAACAGTGCAGCCATTAGTCTGTGGCCAAAGGCCCAAGAGCCCCTGGCAAGCCATTGGTATAAGTCCAAGAGTCCAAAGGCCTTAGAACCTGGAGTCTTATGTGGAAGGGCAGGAAGAGTGGGAAGAAACATCCAGGATGGGAGAAGGAAGGAAGCCAGGAGACTCAGCAAGCTTATCTCACCTTCTTCTGCCTGCTTTGTTCTAGCTGTACTGGCAACCAATTGGATGCTACCCACCCACACTGACGGTGGGTCTTCCTCTCCTAGTCCACCAACTCAAATGTCAGTCTCCTCTGGCAACACCCTCACAGACACACCCAGAAACAATCCTTCAACCCAATCAAGGTGACACCTAATATTAACCATCACAGTGATGAATTCTCAGTGGTAAATTCTTTTTGTTTTTATTTATCTAATATCTTTATTTCACTTCATTCTCATTCTTTAAAGACTGTTTCATGGCTACACAATTCTAGATCAATAGTTATTTTCACTGCCTACTTTGAAAATACTGTTTCAGGAGTTCCACTCTTGGTACAGAAAAGCCAGCTGGCATACTAATTGTTGTTCCTTTGTAGGTAATCTGTCTTTTCTCTCTGGCTATTTTTAAGAATTGTTTCTGGTTTTGATGTTCTGTAGGTTCACAGCTTTACTGATATGTTTAGACATGAATTTCTTTCCTTTCCTTCTTTGCTGCTTTGGAATTTGATGGGCTTCCTGAACCAGAGAACTTCTGTCTCTCATTACCACCCTTAGAACCTACTCCAAGAGAGGCCCCTACCCTAGATTCCATAATTTAAAAGACTCCACCTCTCCCCACACGGCAAGGGGTCTGAAGGCCCAAGGAGTTGCACCCACCCTGAGTCTGATCACCATATTCTAGGTATCCAGGATCCTGGAATTCCCTACTTAATTGAATCCATGCCCATATTCAGGACTCACATGGGCCTTTTCCACAGGTCTATTATCAAAGTGGAATGCTGGCCAGGAACGGTGGATTATGCTTGCAATCCCAGCACTTTGGGAGGCCAAGGCAGAAAGACTGCTTGAGGCCATGAGTTCAAACCCAGCCTGGGAAACACAGCGAGACCCCGTTGCTACAAAAAATAAAAACAAAAATAGCTAGGCATGGTAATTAATGTAGACCCAGCTGCTCAGGAGGATTGCATGAGTCCAGAAGTTCAAGGCTGTAATGAGCTATGATCAGACCAGCCTGGCCAACAGAATGAAACCCTGTCTCTAAATAAATAAATTAATTAAATTAAAATAAAGTAGAATGCACCAGCATATGGGCATAGGCCAGAGTTGCCACCTAGAAGCATGCTTGTGAGGAGCGTGAACAGAGCTTAGATATGCAGGCTGAAGTATGTACACATGTGCACATGAGGCCCCTCACAGCATGGATAAAGCTGGGGGAAGAAAGACAAAAGGGTGGGGGGTCACAGGCAAAGGTCTGGCTCACTCTCCTGCTACGTGCCAACGTAGAGCTCTGTGGAGTTCAAGAACTCTACACTTAAACCTCATCTTCTAGATTATCATAGAGACATATTTGTCAAGGTAGGAGTATAGACATATTTCATTTTACAGTGTGTCACATTTGTAACTTTTAAATATTTAGACATGGCCTATGGGCCTCCATTTAAAACTGTTGTGCTAGCTTCCGCAAATGACAGACAAAGATCTGTTGTTGATCAATTATGAAGATTCTCACTCATTATCTGTTTCAATATTATCTCTTTGCCATTCCCTGTAGCATCTTCTTCTGGAACTCCAATTAGACATAAGCTGGACCTTCTCACTATATCTCTGAGCCTCTCATGTTTTACATCCCTTTGTTTCAATAAGCTTCAGTCTGTGTTATTTCTTCAGACGTATCTTCTAGTTTACTAATTCTCATTTCTGCTGTTTCTAAGATTTAACCCATCCATAAATTTTTTATCTCAATGATTATGCTTTTTACTTCTGAACATTATATTTGATTTTTAAAAATAAAATTGCCTGGTTGTTTTTGATGTATCTCTTTCTTTCCTCATATTTTCAATTCCTTCTTTTGCTTCCCCAAAGATACTAAATTAACTTATAGTCTATATTCAATATTTCCAATATCTGAAATCGTCAGAAACAACTATTGTTTCTACTGACTCTTGCTCATGATATCTTGTTTCGGGGGTGTGTGTGTGTGTGTGTATGTCCTTTTTTGGTGTGTTCATATTGGCTGCAATGATCTATGGAAACGCTGAGTTAGGGAAGACTTAAACTTTTATGTTTTTGTCAAGCACCCAGAGACGGTAAAAACCTGAGTTCACTCTAAATCAAGATTTCCAACTTGCAGCTATCGGAGGTCACATAGATAGGATAAAACCAGTTTCTAAACCCATGTGGGAGCAGCTGGTCAGCAGCCACAAGTTCTCGTGTGATTTTTTTTCTTTGCCCTCAATTCAAAGTGAAAGCTCAGACAGAAATATTCCTTTCTGGTTGATACTGTATAAGGTGCTTCTCCCCAGTACATTTTCTCTCTGATGGTGTAGCCTCTCTGAGGTATTAGCTTTACGAGAAATGGTCTTGGATCACTGATCCCTTTCTCCACTCTTAAAAGAACTCGAGGCTTGTATTTTATGTTTCATGAGGAGCAGGTTACTTATATGGTCACAAAATGTCTCCCCACAGATTGCTTTTTAGATGCAAGCAGTTTCAGGAAATCACAAGGAGAAAAGTTAAGGGGAAAAAACAAAACAAAATAGATGCAAGAGGAAAACTAGCAACTATCCAATGAAGGAACCAGACAGTACCTTGACTAAATAATCAAAATTAGTATCACTAACGACAGGCAGAAAGACAAGGTATGCAACTGGATGTAATACCAAGAGAAAGATACAGCATTACTTCTGTAATATTCTAAAACAGAAATGTGTAACTTGAATCTAATAGTAATCTAATAGTAAGGAAACATCAAACAAACTGAAACTGAAATGTTCGAGCCAAAATTGAAAAACATTCTATACTATAACTGCTCCATGTTCCTGAAAAATACCAATGTCACGCAAGACAGAAAGACCGAGAAACTGTTCCAGGTTACAGGATATTAAAGATCATGACAAATTAATACAATCCATGATCCTGGACTGGATCCTACGCCCAAGGGGGTCACTGCTAGAAAGGGCATTATTGGGAGAATTGAGGAAATTGGAATACAGATTTTAGGTTAAATAAAAGTATTCTATCAAAGTTGAATTTCCTAAAGCTAATAATTATACTGTACTTACATAAGGGAAGATCCTTGTTCTTACAAAATACACTTGAGGTATTAAGGGATAAAAAGGCAAAATGTTGTAACCTACTCTCAAATGATTCAGAAAAACAAATTTTATACCCATACACATATAGAAAGGGGGGAAATGATAAAGCAAATGTAATGTGGCAATACGTTAAAAATTGATGACTCAAACTCAGTAAAGGACATGTAGGAATTCTCTGTACAATTCTTGTAAATTTTTTGTAAGTTTGAAATTATTTCGAAATACAAAGTAAAAAAGGGGTGCTCAAGCTTAAACCAATGGTGGATGTGGAAAACAGAATATATATACAGTATTTGTATTAGCAAACTGCACTGATGTGTGAAGAACCTAAATTTTATTTTACTTACACAATTCTGCTGTGGGACAGGTGAAGAAATAGGGTTCTACTACCCTGCTTAAGATGCAGAAAGCCATAAGAGAACATCATTTTCGACCCAACAAAAAGAAAAAGCCAACTAATCAACAAAATCGCAACTATTATTTTCTTTTTTTCTTTTTCCTTTTTTTTTTTGAGACGGAGTCTCGTTCTGTCGCCCAGGCTGGAGTGCAGTGGCACAATCTCAGCTCACCGCAAGCTCTGCCTCCCGGGTTCAGGCTGTTCTCCTGCCTCAGCCTCCAGAGTAGCTGGGACTACACGCGCCCGCCACCACGCCCGGCTAATTTTTTGATTGTTTAGTAGAGACAGGGTTTCACCGTGTTAGCCAGGATGGTCTCGATCTCCTGACCTTGTGATCCGTCCGCCTCGGCCTCCCAAAGTGCTGGGGTGACAGGTGTGAGCCACTGCGCCCAGCCAAAATCGTAACTTTTATTGAGCTAATCAGAGAGCTGAGGCTACAAAGCAATCAGGTGAACTGGATTCTAATGAGTGACAAATCCCTCCAAGGAGAAATGGGACATGCAAACCCTGTGACCCTTCACAGAGCACAGGAGGAAGATGAGGCTGCCATGTCAACAGGTGACGGGAAAACAGCTCAAATTGTAATGAATTCTTATGGAGTTGAGCTTGGGCTGTGTGGCGTGGCGTGGCGTGGCGCAGCATGCTCCCCTCTGGGAAATGTAAGTAATAAACATTTTCTTTTACTGGGATTGGCCTTCCGGTGCCATCACTCAATCACCTCTACAGACTGAAGTCCCATAGGAGATTTTTTTTTTTTTTTGAGACAGAGTTCCAGTCTGTCGCCCAGACTGGAGTGCAGTGGCACGATCTTGGCTCACTGCAGTCACCACCTCCCAGATTCAAGTGATTCTCGTGCCTCAGACTCCCAAGTAGGTGGGATTGCAGGCATGCACCACCATGTCCAGCTAATTTTTGTATTTTCAGTAGAGATGGGGTTTCACCATGTTGGCCAGGTTGGTCTCGAACTTCTGACTTCAAGTGATCTGCCCGCCTTGGCCTCCTGAAATGCTGGGACTACAGGTGTGAGCCACCACGCCTGGCCAAGATTTTTAATAAATGACAGAAGGGTAAAAGAGGACTCACGGGTACAGAAGTAGCAAATGAACAAAGTGTCTACCACTTAGAGCCCACTATATTACTATGTGTCTTAAAAAGGGCAGGTAGAGTGAAGAGGGAGGAACTAACAACTTAGGAGAGCCTCCCTCAACCCCAAAGCTGAGATTCAGACTTTTCAGAAAGGGCAGCTCCACAGGAACACACAGCATGCCGGTGGCAAACATGCTTGTCAGAGGGCGTGATCCAGAGCTGGCCCAGGGCAGCAGCCCACCATGTGGTGGAGAAACTCTCTGCAGGGTGTGTGTGGTTGGAGCTGGTCCACGGTACCACCCACTGGGCTGTCTACGATGGCTGCTCCATGTTTCTGGGCTTCTTGCACGCCAGTCCAGTGATATTCCCCAGTGAAAATCAGCACAGCGGGAAAGGACACCCTCCTCCCACCATGGCCTTGCAGTATCCCTCCAGCACTCTGTTGACAAAGCCTAACACCTCGCCAGCAAGCAAAGGAAAACTGTTGACAGAGTCCAGTTCCTGTGTCACGGAACATGGCAAAGAAGAATGGATTTGGAGATAACAAGCTAGAAACCGATAACTAGCACAGGTGGAGAGAGGGCAGACTGGTCATCAGGTTGAAGAGACGGCACTGGGGCTTTTGTCTCACTTCCTAATTGAAACTCTAGGAGACCACCTTGCAGACGCAACCTTCCACCCATCCCAACAGATGGCTACAGAATAAAATGGCAGTGCTGCATGGCCTGATAAGGCAGGGGAAGGATCTTGGTTTTAGCACTCTAAGTCTCCTGTAGCTTAACTAGTAAGAAAGAGAGTGAAGTTCAACTTGAGAGCCATGACATCTGCCACAGGGTGAATGTACCAAAAGGAAGCAAGGACAGTTCCCTGGCCCTGATGGAGACAAAAGAAAAAAATGCAAGATCACCAACCGCACTTAAGGGCATACCTGTAAAAGGCCCAGGGACCAGACCAAAGCAGACTAGATGAGCAAAGGCAGCAAGCATAGGCAAGGGCCTCCCTCACCTCCGCAAGATCTCACAATCCCCCAAGACCAGATGCTGGTTTTTAACGGGGGACAGCAGGATATATGAAAAAATCCAGAATTTACCCAAAAGATACTGTTTAAGCCAAAAGAATATCAGACCTTATTAACTGGCCAAAATACCATTCTTTGCTTCTCCCCATTTCTAGATGATGACATAAGGAAGACAGATCGGTGATTTTTTTAAAATGCTGTAATTTCTCTGCACAGCTAAGTAGTAGTATATAAACCTATAACCCCACTGTATTACTATGTGTCTTTAAAAGGGCAGAGGTTGGGGGGACAAAAAAAACACAGAAATTTGTATATTCACAGAATATTATACTTCCTCAAATCAAAGATGCCACTGCAAGAGGTGCCTGTATTTTATGTATCACCAAATCATGTGCCAATTAAACCATGGCATTATATTGCTTTTAAGATATATGCTGATTTTAGAGATTTTTTAAAAATGCAAATAATGTACATTTTAGAATCAAAGTGGCCCTGAAGAAATACAGAAGAAACTAGCAAGATGGGACTTATTGTTTATTGAATGTCTTGTTTTTGGTTGCTTGAATTTCCTTACCTTGTGTATGTTTTTTGAAAAACACACATGCACAAGCCAGGTGCAGTGACTCACCCCTGTAATCCCAGCACTTTGGGAGGCCAAGGTGGGTGGATCACGTGAGGTCAGGAGTTTGAGACCAGCCTGGCCAACCTGGTGAAACCTCGTCTCTACTAAAATACAAAATTAGCTGGGCATGGTGGTGGGCGCCTGTAATCCCAGCTACTCAGGAGGCTGAGGCAGGAGAATCGCTTGAACCCAGGAGGCAGAGGCTGCAGTGAGCTAAGATCGCGCCACTGCACGATCTGCCTGGGCAACAGAGCAAGACACCATCTCAAAAACAAAACAAAACAAAACAAAAAAACACATGCACAAACTTCCCCAGTGTTCACCCTAAATTCTGTCCTTAGAAGACAGCCTTTCCTCGTAAACCCAGGAGGCGGAGCTTGCAGTGAGCTGAGATCCGGCCACTGCACTCCAGCCTGGGTGACAGAGCCAGACTCCGTCTCAAAAAAAAAAAAAAAAAAAAGACAGTCTTTTCTTAATTTGAGGGCAGACCTTACATTCCTACCTAGACACTTTCTAATTCCAAAAAAAATTTCTAATTCACAGCCACTTACATTCAAATCCAAATGTAATCTATTGCTCAACTGCATTTCAGGATATATCCTTTTGGTCCCCCGTTATCAGAATACATCTTTATGAACTAGCAAAGGATGCACTCTTTAAAGCTCTTGTGATTACTGCCAAGCTAACTGTCCAAGCTAACACGGAGCAATCACAGCCTCCATTTCATCAGTTCTCTAGAGTTCACATCAAGGACGCCAAAAAAATACACAATTGATTTAATATTCCACACGAGAGTTACACTTAACACTGGATGGTTATTTTTTACTTCACAGAAGTCTTCATATCCATGAATAACTCCATAGGCCATCTAATCCATCTTAAATTCATTGAATGGGTCATATTTAAAATATTACTGATACCTGGAGAATCCTGAATATGGACTGTATATCCAATAATGTTACTGGATCAATGTGGATTTTCTTAAGTGTGGCAATAATGTGATGGTGTAAGAGAGTGTTCTTGTTCTCGGCTATCATGAGTATGTAGCTAGCTTCCAGGTGGATTGGTAAGAGGGAAATGTTTCTATGTAAACAGAGATAGCAAGTGTTAAGAGTTGATGAATCTAGGTGAGGGACATATGGGTAGTTCTTTGCATTGTTCTTTCAACTTTATAGGTTTGACGATTTTCATTGGAAATGTTTAAGAAAATAAAAACAACAATAAATGCTCTTGGTAAGTACAATCTGTCCTTCCCAACATCCTCAAGGAACAGAATTCCACAATTTCCCAAGAAGCCAATCCAGCTGCAGCATCTTAGTAAGGACAGTAACCACCACGGCGGTGGCAGCAGCAGCAGCAGCAGCTAACATTTGCTGGGGCTCTGAGCAGACATGCGAATACCTTCAGCACATTGTATCTTGGCATGTTCTCATTAATCCTATGAGGTGGGTGTGTGTTATCAACATTCACATCTCACAGATATGGCAGTCAAAGCTTCAGAGGGGTAACATGGTTAATGGTGTGATCCCACCCAAGTTAAGGGGAAAGCCAAGATTTAAAACTGGGTAGACAAACTTTGGAGTCCCATGCTCTTTACCCTTGCCAGTCTCTTCAAACTTGGGTCAGGATCCATTCTTATTCATGAGATCCACTAATGAGTCACAGCCTATCTTTTTCAAAATGAAATAAAATAGAAAATATCGGCCTGGTACAGTGGCTCACACCTGTAATCCCAGCACTTTTGGAAGGCCAAGGCGGGCGGATCACTTGAGGTCAGGCGTTTGAGACCAGCCTGACCAACAGAGCAAAACCCCGTCTCTACTAAAAACACAAAAAAATTAGCCAGGCATGATGGCATATGGGAGGCTGAGACAGAAGAACTGCTTGAACCTGTAAGGTGGAGGTCGAAGTAAGCTGAGATCGCGCCACTGCGCTCCAGCCTGGGCAACAGGGTAAGACTCTATCTCAAAAAAAAAAAAAAAGGCCAGGTGTGGTGGCTCAAGCCTGTAATCCCAGCACTTTGGGAGGCCGAGACAGGCGGATCACAAGGTCAGGAGATCAAGACCATCCTGGCTAACACGGTGAAACCCCGTCTCTACTAAAATACAAAAAACTAGCCGGGCGAGGTGGCGGCGCCTGTAGTCCCAGCTACTCGGGAGGCTGAGGCAGGAGAATGGCGTGAACCCGGGAGGCAGAGCTTGCAGGGAGCTGAGATCTGGCCACTGCACTCCAGCCTGGGTGACAGAGCAAGACTCCGCCTCAAAAAAAAAAAAAAAGAAAAGAAAAGAAAAAGAAAATATCACTATGCTCCACAATAAGGAAAAGCACTAATCCACAGGCCTTCTTCAGCTGTATATGTACATATATGCATACACGGGAATGTGATGTGTATACGTATATGTATGTGTGCATATGTGAATGCTAAGTCATAACTGAGTATGTATTCCTCACACAGGTCACAATGCTTGAAAGTCACTGCATTATTCTATATTACCTCCTCTTCTTTCATTTCCTGCCCAGAAGCCTCACTGTTTAGGAGACTAAATGGGAAAAAAGCAATGCAGATTTAGATGGTTAAGGGGAAAATTCCATTGGGAATTATCTAATCTCAAAATAAGCCAAAATAATATACTTTCAGTACACACTAATAGATAATAATGCAGCTGGTAAATCTGCTAATATGAAAGACATATTTTCAAATAGGAACTTGGATAATCCCCTTGGTGTTTGTTACAGTAAGATGTTATCTGGAATTCTATGAAAAGATTATCAATTTAAAAGTCAAGCTGAAACTGCATATATAAATATGGTCAATGGTTAAAATTACAGGAAGATTCTTCTCTGGCAATTCTTCTCCACTGAAAATCCAAACGCATGTCAACATGACAGAGGGTCAAGAATGTTCAAAGAAAACTACCGTGACATTGCCGGAGGAGTCCAAAAGCAGCTAAAAGGGCTTGCCTGCCTGAGGGTGGGGATGGGGACGCAGGCAGGCAAGTGAGAGGTAGAGAATTACTGAACCAGTGCCCTCTCAAAGCAATCACCCTACTATGTATCCTGTTTCAAAAGGCTAAATGGGAAAAGCAAAGAAAAAAATCATTCTACATGTGTTTAAGGTACGCCACTTAAGGAGGGTTTTCTGGTAATTTACCATTACCAAATGAAGTAATAGGAAGAACGTGCTATGTCTTTAAATCCATGGCTATTTTTCATTCCAAGTTTCTGTTTGGGGCCATTACTGCTCTCTTGGGACTGCGTTGACTCACTGCATCTTCAGAATGACGCAAGTGAGGTTCTCTGCACAACTTCAAAACAGGCTGAATACATCCAGCAAAGGCTGGCTTCAGAGCCAACAGACCAATCAGGCACCCATTTGCAGAGTGGCTAGGACCAGGCAGGAGATGGGAATACTCTCCTCATTTTCAATTTCATTAGGGTCTGATCACCTTCTTCAACAGGCAAAACAATTTGACCATCTTTAAAGCAATCTTTTCTTAATTTGCCCGTTCTCTTTAGGACCACATTTCCACCTTCATTGCCCACTCAGAGTCCCATCTACTTTCTTGGACTTACTTGGTCATATGGTAAGAAAAGAATGGAAACAAGAATTCCAGCCCAAATGTCTCCAGTGCTGAGTATCCCACATATCTAGAGCTCCCTCCTCTCAACTTTTTTTTATCTAAATAAAAGAAAACTCCTCCTTCCTGGCATCAGCCAGGCAGAGGAGAGAGGGAGATGAGGGAAGAGGGAGAAAGGGGACAACGCCTAGAAATAGCAGGTATGAGTACAGATATGAGGTGAGCACTATCCAAAAACGAAAGCTGCAAGACTTTTCATCTGGAGACTGGTCAGATCCAGAGAGCTCCAAGATCAGCCCCAATATCACAAAGGTAAAAGTGGCTACATTTGCATGGCCTGGATCCAGACAACTTCAGCATCACCTGGTTCACCGTATGGCTTCCTTCCAAAAACCAAAGGAAAATGTGTTTGCTTTTTTTGAAGTGGTTCACATTTAGGGCTGTTCAATTTCTTTTCTTTTTCTTTTTTTTTTTTTTGGAGACAGAGTCTCACTCTCGTTGCCCAGGGTGGAGTGCAGTGGTGCTCACTGCAACCTCCGCTGCCTGGGTTCAAGCGATTCTCCTGCCTCAGCCTCCAGAGTAACTGGGATTACAGGCGCCTGCCACCGTACCCGGCGTATTTTTTTTGTAGTTTTTAGAAGCGGTGTTTCACCATCTTGGCCAGGCTGGTCTTGAATTGACCTCGTGATCCACCCACCTTAGCCTCCCAAAGTGCTGGGATTACAGGCGTGAGCCACCGTGCCCGGCCTAGCGCTGCTCACTTTCACACAGTGTTCTTTTTAAGAACATCCAAATTAAAAAAGGCATCCATGGTTCTTGAAGGCAGGGTGGCTCTAATTAATACAATGGCAGAGCAGCTGTAACTAATTAAACCTCTAGTAATCAAGCTAGCTGTCAGGTTTGCCTGCAGTATCCCTCAAAATTAGATGCAACTTCACCATATTTCTGTCTTATCCTTACCAAGATAATAGCTACCTAAAAGCATCAAGAGTATGACATTTGTTTTAAACCTAAAGTAACCCCCCAAATAACACGTTACTTATATGGCATATATGTTTGCTGTGTGTGCGTTTCTGGAGCAGCCTTGTTTGTTTAGTCAAGGCATTTCACCATCAGACATACCACTGCCAATCCATTTCCCTCTAGAAATTTATAACCGCCCCCTCCCCAAGCATAAAGGGCTAAATGTATAGAGGGCTAAACAGTATGAGGTCTTTAGCATTGGGGAATAAAGACTTTAATATATCTCAAGACTTTACAGACTTTGTTTCAGAGGTGAAATGTACTGTGTTATGCCATAAATCAGCAAGCTCTAATGTCAAGCAAAAAAATGGTGGAGGGCAGCACAGAGGCAAGAAGGATGGAATTTTTATAGTAAACAACCTTGCCATCGTGAACGATGACTGTTATTAAACTGTGCTGCTGCTTTTCCAGTATCTCTTTCTTTCTCCCTCTGTGGATCTTCGTTGCCATAACTACCATTCGAATCATCTTAACAAACGGCACACACATCTCCGGTGCAGTCACTACCACTTTGTGACTCCAGCCTGGCTTTCACTCACCTGGCAGCGGCTTAGGCCAAAGGCTGTGATCACCTCACAGCTGCAGGACTCTTCTGTGAACAAGTAATTAGAAACTGATTCTAAGATGACACTTTTTAAAAGCCATAGTTCTTACCAGTATCTGATAATATTTAAATCTCACTTATCCTAATTCTCAATTAACTAGAAAGTTTTCTTCCCTATTTGCCACAAATGTTTTTGCTTTCAAGGAGAAAATGAAAAAATTACAAAATACAAGAGACTTTTAAACAATTCTAAACAAGTTAAAGCTAAATCTCTAGGGGTTAAAGTATATTTGGTTGAATGGTCTATGTTTTTCCTACCTGTAGGAATCCATAATATCACAGGAATTAAATGATGCTCTGGGGCTCCCGGTCAAGATGGTGGACTGAGCACACGCACTCATCCAGCTCCTGCCGGTGACCCCTTTAAATTACAGCCAAGGAGCAAAAAAGGTATAAACCACAACAATGGGGAGAACAGAAAGAAGCTGTCATCATACAAGATACTTCAAAAAACTGGAGGGATCTGAAAATGGATGGGCAAGCATTGCTTGGCAAAGCAGAGCAGAGGACTTCACAGGTGAGGAGCAAAGCCCATCTGCCCGGAGGAGCCCCAAACACGAAAATGGCAAGTAGAGGCGAGTAAGAGAGTGAGGCACAGAGGGCAGTGGAAATCAGGGGATTATACATCTGTATATGAAGCGGCAGCCAGCCAAGGCACACCCCTGACCCACTTCTCCACCCGCTCAACCCCAGCAAGGAGGGGTCTTCTCTGAAGAACATAAAGTTTGGAAAGTACTAATGCAGTGTGTCAGTGTCCCAACACAAAGCCCTGAGAGGTTCCTTGATTCCCCTACTCATTAGTCCAATACTGAAACCAGTCAATGGACAACCCCACCCACGTATCTAGAACTCCCAACAACCCTTCCATTCCCATTCTTAAGCATGAATGGACAACCAGGATTACCAGACTGTTGAGGAAAGCCCAGAGCATCACAGAAAAAGACCAAGATGAACAGATTATCCTGAAGGTAACAGATAATTCAGGAAACTGGAGATAATGCAAAATACAAAAAACCGGCCGGGCGCGGTGGCTCAAGCCTGTAATCCCAGCACTTTGGGAGGCCGAGACGGGCGGATCACGAGGTCAGGAGATCGAGACCATCCTGGCTAACACGGTGAAACCCCGTCTCTACTAAAAAATACAAAAAACTAGCCGGGCGATGAGGCGGGCGCCTGTAGTCCCAGCTACTCGGGAGGCTGAGACAGGAGAATGGCGTGAACCCAGGAGGCGGAGCTTGCAGTGAGCTGAGAGCCGGCCACTGCACTCCAGCCTGGGCGGCAGAGCAAGACTCCGTCTCAAAAAAAAAAAAAAAAATACAAAAAACCATAACTCATATCCTCTGAGAGACCCATAAAGATTATATGCCCAGAAATCAAGAATGTGATACTAGGAAAATGATATTTTAAATAAGTAAGAGCTGTGGTAGTTAAAAAGTATGACTGCCAAAATAAAAAATTAATAGAAAATAAATGAAAAATACTCAAGGAAAGAAATCTCCCCAAATCCAGAAAAAAAGACAAAGATCTAGGAAAACTAACATTAAATTAATAAGAGTGAAGAGGACAGGCATGGTGGCTCACACCTGTATCCCCAGCACTCTGGGAGGCTGCGACAGAAGGATCACTTAAGCCCAGGAGTTTGGGACCAGGCTGGGCAACATAGCAAGAACCCGTCTCAAATTAAAATCAAACAAAGAATAAAGAGCTCTAGAAGGGCACCTCACTTGTGGTTTCTGTAGCTTGTGTACACTAGCTCTGCAACTCCCCCCCAGCTCCTCCAGGGCTACTAACTTCACGTCAGCCTGTCCACCAACAGGCAGCCCTCAAAGACCTCAAGAAAAGATTCACCACAGCTGCTGCTTCTTTTTTTTTTTTTTTTTTTTTT
>NW_016814121.1:3006227-3016478 GCF_001698545.2 Rhinopithecus bieti
TTTTTTTTTTTTTTGAAACAGAGTCTCACTTTGTTGCCCAGGCTGGAGTGCAGTAGCATGATCTCTGGTCACTGCAACTTCCGCCTCCCAGGTTCAGGTGATTCTCTGCCTCAGCCTTCCGAGTAGCCACCATGCCTGGCTAATTTTTGTATTTTTAGTAGACATGGGGTTTAGCCACATTGGCCAGGCTGGTCTCAAACTTCTGACCTCAGGTGATCCACCTACCTCGGCCTCCCAAAGTGCTGGGATTACAGGCATGAGCCACCACGCCCGGCCTCACTACAGCTTTTTAGGTTAACGTGAAGCTCACTTAATTGAATTTCCCAGAGGATCCAGTATTAACAGGACTCAGGACTCTGAAGTTTAGCTCTGTTACACCAGGGCCAGTTTTATCTTTCCTGAGTGAGCTGCCATGTGATACCACATGACTAATTCTCTATTCATTCCACTTTTTCTTTTCCCTCACTATTCTTTCTTGCATTGCAGACATTTTTCCTTTTCAGATCATTTTCTCTTTCTTAAAAGTACAAAAGTTCCTTTGTGAGAGCATGCTTGAGGCATCAGTTTTTTTTTTTTTAATCTGAAAATGTCATTATCATGCTCTCATTACTAAATTATATTTTAGCTAAGTTTAAAATTCCAGGTTAACAATAATTTTTCTCTCAGCGTTTTTAAGATACTATTCCACTGTTTTCTGTCTCGTTTCCATCGTTGCTGTAGAGAAGTCTCCTTTCAGTCTAATAGGGGTCCTTGGGAGGTAATCAGTTTCTCTCTGATTGTTTTAAGATCTTCTTTTGTCTTTGGTGTTCTATTAGCCTTATATTTGGATAAGGCTTTTCTTTTTTCTTTTCTTTTTTTAATTCCACATGGGATTTGCTCTGATTCCTGAATCTAAAGATTCTTGTTTTCACTATTCTTGGAAATTTTTTTAGCAATATCTCTTCAAATACTGCCTCTCATCTGTTATCTCTATGATCTTCTTTTTTCTCTCCTTATAGGCTTATATTTTAGACTTCTGTCTCTCTATGCTGCATTTTGTATAATGTCATCAGCTTTATCCCTCAGTTTACTAAATCTCTCTTCAGTTGTGTCTAACTTGTTAAACCCATCCACTGAAGTTTTAATTTCACTGATTATAGTTTTCATTTCTTGTTTAGTTCTTTTTCAATTCTTCTCTTTTTCTTCATAGGATTTTAGTCCTTACCTCTTTTCTATTTCACATTTTATTTATTTAAATGTTTTTAAACCAGTATTTTATGTTCTGAATCTGATAGCTTTTATATCTAAAATTATAAAGTACTATAGTTCTACTGTTCATTTTCCTGCTCTGCGTTCCAAGGTTGTTTATTTTCTCATGTTCTTAGTTTTAAATTGTGAGATCACGTTTGGAGAAGCTTTATCTTTGGGAATCTGGTGCTAAGGCTCAGATAAAGATAGACATAGTCCAAGAGGATATGTATTGACTTCTGCCAGCTAACTAGGAACTCTAGCAACCTAGGATCTCTCTAAAATAATGTCTCTTCTCAGAATTTCACAAACTACAGAGGCCAGGTAAATTCAAACAAAGTTTAAAAGAAGGCATGCTTAGAATAAAAGTTATCTGGGGAGGTTTTTGTTTCCTCTCACTCGAAGTGCAGACCAAATCAGACAAGTTTCTTTCTCTTTGTTTTCTTTCCTTCCTCACTTCCTCCTTCCCTCCCTCCCTCCCTTCCTGACTTCTCTTCTTTCTTTTTTAAAGATTGGGTCTCACTTTGTCACCCAGGATGGAGTGCAGTGGTGCAATCTCAGCTTCGGCTTCAACCTCCTGGGTTCAAGCGACACTTCAGCCTCAGCCCCCCAAGTAGCTGGGACTAGAGGTGCATGCCACCATGCCCGGCTAATTCTGTTTGTTTGTTTGTTTGTTTAAGAGATGAGGTTTCTCCATGTTGCCCAGTCTAGTCACGAACTCCTGAGCTCAGGCAATCCACCCACCTCAGCCTCCCAAAGTGCTAGGATTACAGGCGTGAGCCACCATGACTGGCAAGTTTCTTTTTTAAATATTCTGCCAACAGCTTATTATTTCTAGTCTATCATTTTGCTAAAAGTGTAGCCAATCAATGATCTTAGCTTTATAGGGTGGTCTGAATTCCAAGTCCCTGTTTACCACAGGCCCAAGATTGTATCTCCTGTTCCCCAAACAGCCTTTAAGACTCAAGTGTCATAGACATCTACCATATGACCAGCCGTCATGCTCCTGTTTACCCAAGGGAAAAGAAAGCAAATGTCCACGCAAAGTTTTGTTCATACTGTAGGAAAAAGGCAAAAAATAAAATAAGATTTGTTCATATATGTTCTAGTAGCTTTATTTGTAATAGCCCAAAAAGGGAAACAAATGCTCATCAACAGATGAATAAACAAATTATGGTACATCCACACAACGGAATAGTACTCAGCAATAAAAAGGAACAAATTATTGATCCAAAAACATGTATGAATCTCAAGATAATTATGTCAGGCAAAGAAGAGCACATAGCATATATTACTGTATTTTCTAAAATTTTATATAAATGAAAACTAATTTATGGTGACAGAAAACAGGTAAGTATTGGACCAGGAAGGAGGTAAATCAGGGAAGAATTACCAAGAATCATAAGGAAACTTCTGAGTGGATGGGCATTTTCACTACCTTAATTGTTGTGATCATTTTGTGGACATATACATATAATTTATAATTTATCAAATTTACACTTTAAATATGTGCAGCTTATTTTATGTCAATTATACCTCAATAAAACTATTGGGGAGCCGGGCACAATGGCTCATGTCTGTAATCCCAGCATTTTGGGAGGCTGAAACACGATACTTGAGTCCAGGAGTTTAAGACCAGCCTGGGCAACATGGCAAAACCCCATCTCTACAAAAGTAAAAAAAAAAAAAAAAAAAAAAAGTTAGCCAGGCATGATGGCTCACACCTATAGTCCCAGTTACTCAGGAGGCTGAGGTGGGAGGATCATTTGAGCCCAGGAGGTCAAGGCTTCAGTGAGCCATGATTGCACCACTGCACTTCAGCCTGGACAATAGAGCAAGACCCTATTTCAAAACAACAGCAACAAAAACAAAACATTGGTGGAAAAAAGCATCTTGGTTACTGAAATTAGCAAACAATGTCAAGACACTTACAGTTTTGGCTTCTCTCTCTTATTTTCAGCTCATCTTTTTTTTTATTTTTTTTATTTTTTTTAATTTGAGATGGAGTTTCACTCTTGTTGCCCAGGCTGGAGTGCAATGGCAGAATCTCGGCTCACCACAACCTCCACCTCCCAGGTTCAAGCGATTCTCCTGCCTCAGCCTCCCGAGTAGCTGGGATTACAGGCATGTGCCACCACGCCCAGCTAATTTTGTATTTTAGTAGAGACAGGGTTTCTCCATGTTGGTCAGGCTGGTCTTGAACTCCCGACCTCAGGTGATCCGCCTGCCTCAGCCTCCCAAAGTGCTGGGATTATAGGCGTGAGCCACCGCACCCAGCCAGCTCATCTTTTATTTTATAGGCCTTGGGGATTTACCTTTCTTCTTGCAAGTTCAGCTATTCATTAAAAAGATGTTTGTGGCCGGGCGTGGTGGCTCAAGCCTGTGATCCCCAGCACTTTGGGAGGGTTGGGCAGCCGAGGGACGGGCGGATCACGAGGGGTCAGGGAGATCGGGAGACTCCTGGCTAACACAGTGAAACCCCGTCTCTTACTAAAATACAAAAAACTAGGGCCGGCGACGGTTGGCGGCGCCTGTAGTTCCCAGGCGACCTCGGGAGGCTGAGGCGGGAGAATGGCGTGAACCCGGGGAGGCGCGCCTTGCAGTGAGCCGAGATCTGGCCACTGCACTCCAGCCTGGGTACAGGAGCCAAGACTCCGTCCTCAAAAAAAAAAAAAAAAAAAAAAAAAGATGTTTGTTAATTTTTTAGGCGATCAGGTCTATATTTTTGTCAGGTCAATTTGTTCAGGAGTAGTTAATCTTCCTATCACCAGCAAAGTCTTCCTCTATCCTGTGTTTGAAGACAATGGCTTAAATTGTCCCCCGAAGCTTCGTCTATCATGTTTGGCCAATCGGAGAACACTCAAATCCCCACAGTGCAAGCCCCTCGGGCCCAAGCATTCCAGAGTTGGATTCCAGTCACCTGAATCCCTGTGCCCAGCTGGCGTTTTCCTCTTCCATGCCCCTGTGCCCTGCAGGATTCACTCTTGGCCAGATTCTGTGTCTCCTGCCTGCTACCCCTTTCCTCTTTCCTTACAACAGATCTGGGTGCTGCGTGAAATTCCACCTGCATACCCATGCCTCTTCAGGATGCCCAGATCCCATCTCCTCATCTTCTCCCATCCAAAAACCACTCCCATCTTTTCCCCTGACCAATCACCCTAGTGAGGAGATGCTCTCTTTCCTCTCAATCCGCCTTATAATTCTTCATTGCTGTTCTATTACTAACATGAAACCCAGTAAGGCCTAGCCATTTTAAGCTCCCAGGTGTCTCCAGTGCTTTCATCTTCTCTATTTCAATTCCTGAAAATTCGATGACCATCTGTGAGTCTACAAAGCACAATCTCAATGCCCTTGTACTCTGTGCGACAAACAGCTAAATGCCTTGGCCAAGTGAATGATGAGCATATGCCAGGAATGAAAATCCTTCAGGGAAAACTGTATGTTTGAGGAGATGATCTCTCTACCAAGACGCCAGGTGGGCTGACCAGAGCAGTGTTCCTGACGTACCCGCCTCCTAGTAAATGGACTGAAATCCGCCAGTCACAAATTGCTTAGAAACTATTCCATTTCAAATCTAAAAGGCAGGGATACTGCCTGCCTTCAAAGAGAATCAGAAGCTGAAATGTTACACACTATTCTCTCTAAGGCAGTTACCAGGAAGCATTTTTTTTTTTTTTTTTTGAGAAGGAGTCTCGCTCTGCTCCCGCTGGCCTGGAGCGCAGCTGGCGTGATCTCGGCTCATGCAAGCTTGCCGCCTCCCGGGGCGTTCACCCATTTCCTGCCTCAGCCTCCCGAGGTAGCCTGGGACACAGGGCGCCCGCCATGGCGCTCCGGCTAATTTTTTGTATTTGTTAGTAGACGGTAGAGACGGGGGTTTCACCGTCGTCTCGATCTCCTTTACCTTGTTGATCCGGCCGCCTCGCGCCTCCCAAAGCTGCTGGATTACAGCGGTGGCCACCGCCGCCGGGCCGCATTTTTTTAAAACACCAACTTTTGGCTGGGTACAGTGGCTCATGCCTGGAATCCCAGCACTTTGGGAGGCCGAGGCTGGTGGCTCACCTGAGGCCAGGAGTTTGAGACCAGCCTGGCCAACATGGTGAAACCCCAGCTCTACTGAAAATACAAAAATTAGCTGGGCATGGTGGCACGTGCCTGTAGTCCCAGCGACTCAGGAGGCTGAGGTGGGAGGATTGCTTGAGCCCAGAAGGAGGTTGCAGTGAGCCAAGACTGTGCCACTGCACTCCAGCCTGGGTGACAGAGTAACACTCTGTCTCAAAAAAAAAAAAAAAGAAAACAAAAAGTCATCTGACCAAGGAAAATATACTGCAGCTTGTCTTAGGCTGTGTATTGCTATCCCAGTATGACTTAAGAACACATTAGGCTAAAAATAAATAAATAAATAAATAAATAAATAAATAAAACACCAGTTTTGAAGGAGAAATATCTATCATATTTTCCTTACAGATGTACTTTTTCTTTTCCTGTCAAGCACATAAACTTCTGTGAAGTGAAGATTTGGAACATTTTAAAAGTATGACATCAGTTAACGTACATGAATATGTCGTAGTGCCTAAGAAAGAACAAATGTTCCTATATTTTGGCATCTGTATAAGTTATCAAGCTAATAAAATGACAGGACCCTACTTCCCTAAAACTTAAAGCACAAATGTAGAATATAAACCTATAAATGTAGAATCTAAGCCTTCTACTTAGAAGGCTGAGGTGGGAGGATCACTTGAGGCCAAGAGTTCAAGACCAGCCTGGGCAACATAGTGAGGCCCTGTCTCTAAATACATACATACATACATACTGGCACTCTAGCTGCCCCTATCAACTCCATGCCTAATACTCAATGCTGGCCTGTAATTTTTAGTTTGGCTTTTTAAGGGAGCACCACCATGTGGTGAATGTTTTTAGTACACTTTTAATACAGATCCCAATAGGATGTTATATACTTGTAAAAAGGAAAAAACAAATTATCCAGACGCAATACAATTTAAAATAAACAGATATAGCCACATTTTATAACATTACTTTTATACTGATCAAACTTTAGAGTTCAAATATTAAAGTTGAGATATTATCTATTCCTTCAGGAGGATTCAGATTATGAACTTCCTTTCATATGTTAGTAAGTGAGATCCAGAGTCAATAATTCACCCAAGGGACTAGGTTAAGGGGTAGGCTGGGAATGTGATAGTACTTGGGTCTACAACCCTGGTCTCCTGCCTGTTTATATTATCCCACACCTCTTCTATGTGAAATACAAATTATTTGTAAATCTTAAATTTTTATTTAACAAGCAGATATATAGCATTTACTATGTATTGTAACTGTTCTAAGCACTTTTAAATATTTGAAAGCAACATTTAGAACAGTGCCTGCACACAGGAAGCACTATATGTGTCAAATAATTAAAAGTTCGAAACCTCCAAAACCTCCAAATAATTTGCATTTCGTGCCGCTCCTTTCCTATGGAGACTCTGAAAAAGACTATAGTGTCAATCTTTTAAACATTTTTTGAGACAAGTGCTCTCATGCTGTGGCCCAGGCTGGAGTGCAGTGGTACAGTCATATCTCACTATCACCTCAAACTCCTGGGCTCAGGCGATCCTCCTGCCTCAGCCTCTTGAGTAGCTGGGACGACAGGTGTGTACCACCACACCTGGCTAATTTTTAAATTTTTTGTAGAGATGGGGTCTTGCTACATTGCCCAAGCTGGTCTTGAACTCCCGGCTTCAAGTGATCCTCCTGCCTTGGCCTCTCAAAGCGTTGGGATTACAGGCATGAGTCACCACACCCAGTCTTATAAATCTTAATAATCTTCTAGGGTTTTTAAAAAAAGAGAGAGAGAGAGAGGCATGACTGGTAGAAATAAAGATAACAAAGCCAGAATTCTGTGGTCTAGGAACCTGGAGCACTACCCTTCAACTGGTGAATGGATAAACAAACTGTGGGCTGGGCGCAGTGGCTCACGCCTGTAATCCCAGCACTTTGGGAGGCCGAGCTGGGTGGATCACAAGGTCAGGAGTTCGAGACCCCCCTGACCAACATGGTGAAACCCCATCGCCACTAATACAAAAATTAGTCGGCATGGTGGCGCGCCTGTAATCCCAGTCACTCAGGAGGCTGAGGCAGGAGAATCGCTGGAACCCAGGAGGCAGAGGTTGCAGTGAGCCGAAATCACGCCACTGCACTCTATCCTGGGCGACAGAGCGAGACTCTGTCACCAAAACAAACAAACAAACAAAAAAAAACAAAAAACAAACTGTGGTACATCCATACAAGAGAATACTACTCAGAGACACAAAAGGAGGAACTATGGACAACATGCAACAACGTGGCTGACTCCTCACCCATTATGTTGAATGAAAGAAGCCAGATTCAAAGGCTTCGGACTATATGATTCCATTGACATGACATTCTGGAAAAGGCAAAACTACAGAGACAAAAAACAGATCAGGGGTTGCCAGCAGCTGGGAGAAGAGGGAAAGGATGACTACAAAGGGGCTGCACAAGGGAATTCTAGGGGGTGATAGAACTGTTCTGTATCTCAAAAGTGGTGGCAATTTCACAAGTGTATGCATTTGTCAAAGTCCATAGAACTGCATAATCCATAGAACAGTATAATAAAGAAGGGGAATATTACGATATGTAAATTATACCACAATAAACCTGATTAAAAAATAATACAATACAGACCGGGCACAGTGGCTCACGCCTGTAATCCCAGCACTTTGGGAGGCTGAGGCGGGTGGATCACGAGGTCAGGAGATCATGGCCATCCTGGCTAACACGGTGAAACCCCATCTCTACTAAANTTGTTATGAAATCATATACACATATGCAAACTACATCCAAATATTTTCAAGAATATTTCCCCATATATAAGAAATTATCCTTCAAGAAACTGGAGGACGGATAGATACATAGATAGATGATAGCTAGCTAGATAGATAGAGAGATGATAGCCAGATATATAGCTAGATAGATGATAGATAGATAGATAGATAGATAGATAGATAGATAGATAGATAGATGATAGATAGATAGATAGATATTTCTTCAATGAACCGTATCACCTATCTACTTACAAAGAAATGACAACAAACAGAGATATTTCAGTAACATTTGACAAGATGCATAGATATACATTGTGAAAGACACTCAGGTACTTATGTGAAACCAAACAGGACATTTGACAATATGAAAATTCTTAACTGTGCTAGAATTAACTCTCGTTTTGACCAAATAATGTACTTTTAGCAAAGCATATTATATTTAAGAAATTATCATCAGTTGATAAAACATTTGTCTTCTTTCTTTTATAAATTTTGTTTTGCAGTTTACAGAAGAAACCATGTTTTAGTATCAAAGAGGAAAACCAGCTAATCTGAATGTATCCCATGCAAGTGATTTATCAATCCCATTTATCAAATGTAAGTGATTTGTCTGAGTAAATCTATGACAGAACTATAATTATAATCCTCTTCTTGAAGCAATGCTCTTCCTTGACCCATTGCACATTTCCCTGAGCCTTGCATATTTTGAAATGGAGAAGACATTTATTTACTTATTTAGAAGGCTGAATATGATTTTGAAAAAAGCAATAGATTCAGAATTTCAGTATTTTTTCTGTCTCTAACTGCCTTCAATCCTTTATAAGTCCTCAGTTGTTAGTTTATTGTTAAATAAAACATAATTATCTGATAAATCTTGGTAATGTGGTCTGATTTTCTTGTAGCAAATCTAGCAACCTGACCCAGACTGGCACATTTTCTGGCTTCCTCTCATTAAAAGAAATTACAATAAATTGAGCCAGACTTTATGTCCTTGGGCAGACTTTTGTAAGCACTAAAATTTTGGTTTGCTAGATAAGGAAAAGAATAAAACTCCCTTGGCATTTTACAGGTTTAAAGCCATAAGGCAGGATGTTCATTTTGTTAAAGAAGAAACACAGAACTTTTATCTGTCTTCACATCTATTTTGCCTTAAAATCATCAATCTGATAATAGGTCAACTATAGGTGTCTAATTTCTAAGGTAGTGATGTGCAGACATTGCAGATAGCTGGTACCTAGTCGGTAGGAGGGGCAATGCCTACCATCACCTAAATCTGTAACTTAATTCTATTAAATGATATTTTGCTTCTATGCTATGATGCTGTAGAAAGGCTAGAAAAGGGCAATGTACTTTTGAAAATCAAAAGTCACCATATCAATCTTAAAACTCAAATGGAACTAGACTATCAAGTGGGAATGTTAGAACTGGGGAAACACTACCAGCTTTCTTAGAGTGTGGAAGATCAAATACAGAGACTCACTTCAAAATATTAATGCTATTACGAAGAAGGATAATGACTAAGTCTTCTCTAAATCTAAACACTTCAGAATAATTTAGGTTACTTTATTATAACTCCTTGTACACAAGACAACTTTGAATTTCCAACTGAGAGATGAGGGATCCCCTTCTTTGGCAGTCACTTGAAGTACAGTCATCTATTGCATAGGAGTATTTAAGTGTCACTTAGGGAGTCAGGGAATAGAGTAAGTGATATCCATGGCCACTTTCAGTCATCAACTTGTAGTTGTAAAAGCACCTGCAACTCAACTAAAAGAAATTTATTTATAGATAAAGAATTGTGTCTAGAAATGGAAAACTGCCTCCTTCACGAAGACATGTTGATTTTATTTATTATTTTCTTTTGTTTCCTGATAATTTAAACTTTGTGATGGCATTTGTCTTCCAAAACTGACCCTTAGGTGTTTCTCTTAATGTTTACAAATATTCAGCAACTGGGTGGCCTATTATTGCGGGTTATGAAGTAAAATCAAGAATTTGTAGATTATTTGTCCTTCTGTAGATTTGCCACCATGGTCTTAGGCAAGTTGGTCCATAATGCTGAGAGATAAAATTCAAAATTAAAGGTGTTAAAACCGAGTGAGTGGTGAAAATTTCTCATTCATAGTATTTTATATTCTTTAAAGTGGATATGTTGACCGGCTTTCTCTTCTTTTTGGGTTCA
>NW_016814121.1:3019217-3033689 GCF_001698545.2 Rhinopithecus bieti
AAAAAAAAAAAAAAAAAAAAAAAAAAGATGTTTGTTATATTTTAGGGATCAGGTCTAAGTATTTTTGTCAGGTCAATTTTCAGGATAGTTAATCTGTCCTATCACCAGCAAAAGTCTTCCTCATACCTGTGTTTGAAGACAATGCTAAATTGTCCCCGAAGTTCGTCTATCATGTTTGCCCCCATCTCACTCAAAATCCCCAACAGTGCAGCCCCTCGGGCAAGCATTCAGAGTTGGATCCTCACCTAATCCCTGTGCCCCTGGGTTTTCCTCTTCCCATGCCCTTGCTCAGGACATTCACTCTGGCCAGATTCTGTGTCTCCTGCCTGTACCCTTTCCTCTTTACAACAGATCTGGGGTGTGGTGAAATTCCACCTCAGTACCCCATGCCTCTTCATATGCCCAGATCCCATCTCCTCATCTTCTCCCACCAAAAACCACTCCCATCTTTTCCCCTGACCAATCACCCTAGTGAGGAGATGTCTCTTTCCTCTCAACCGCTATAATTCTTCATGTGTCTATTACTAACATAAACCCAGTAAGGCCTAGCATTTGAATCCAGTGTCTCAGTGTTTCATCTTCTCTATTCAATTCCTGAAAATCATGACCATCTGTGAGTCTACAATAGCACAAGCTCAATGCCCTTGTACTCATGTGGACAAACAGTAAATGCTTGGCAAGTGAATTGATGAGCATATGCAGGAATGAAAATCCTTCAGGGAAACTGTATGTTTGGGAGATATCTCTCTACCAAAGATGCAGGTGGGCTGACCAGAGCAGTGTTCTGACGTAAATGACTGAAATCCAGCCAGTCACAAATGCTTAGAAATATCCATTTCAAATCTAAAAGGCAGGGATACTGTGCTTCAAGAGAATCAGAACTGAAATGTTAACACTATTCTCTCTAAGGCAGTTACCAGGAAGCATTTTTTTTTTTTTTTTTTTGAGAAGGAGTCTCGCTCTATACCCCCGGCTGGAGTGCAGTGGCGCGATCTCGGCTCACTGCAAGCTCCGCCTCCCGGGTTCCCGCCATTCTCCTGCCTCAGCCTCCCGAGTAGCTGGGACTACAGGCGCCCGCCATGGCGCCCGGCTAATTTTTTGTATTTTTAGTAGAGACGGGGTTTCACCGTGGTCTCGATCTCCTGACCTTGTGATCCGCCCACCTCGGCCTCCCAAAGTGCTGGGATTACAGGCGTGAGCCACCGCGCCCGGCCACATTGAATGATTTCTATGTTGGGTGGAGAATGTTCTACTGGTAAATTTCTGAGTCCACTTCCAATTCTAAAATTTGTAGTTCCTATGTTTTCAATGGGCAACCCAAAACTGCATTTACAAAGTTGGTCTCATGTAATTGATTAAATGCCTGTAGCTAATGTGTAAATTTTCTCAATGCCAATGTTTTCTGACTGTATTATTTTTATGTTTATGTGACCCTTTTTGTCTCTTAGTTTTAAAGTAATGAGTGGCATTTAACACTACAATTACACATTCTTTATTACTTCTATATTAGTTATTTTTTAAAGACATGTTTTAAATGTATGTTGTTTTCATTTATCTGGATTCTGTCTTTTTAACTTTTAGAGTACAAATCAAGTTTAGTCAAAGGTTAAATTTTACCTGAACATACAAAATTTTTCCTGGAAGCATTACTAAAACCTATTACTTTTTCCCGAGAGAAAAGTTATTAGCACTATAAAGTGGAAAGACTATCCTCATGTCGAAACGGTATAAAAGGTGTAAAATTCAGGCCCTTGGAAAACTCCTAACAAGAGGGTCTTATTTTTATACTACCCTGAAAGACAATGTATGCTGGCAGTATTGAACATTATAACTAAACTTAGCATTTATAAAATATACCTTACTTAGTTTGGTGCCAGAATCTCTTTTTAAATAAGTGCTCACTTATAATAAAATAGTAAAATAATCAACTTCATCCGTTGTTTCCTATTTTATAATATACCAAACAATATAGTTAAAACAGTGCAGCCAAACCTCAAATCTTAAAACAGTCATGACTAAGGATTGTAAAAACACTCTGCCCATATGGTGAAAAGCTATAAATAGCTAATTTCAAAAGAGAAAAGCTTATTGTACCTGTGAGACAAATAAGTAATCAAATTTTTGTGAAAATTTAATGGAAAAAATTTAAACATACCATCATCTCTGATCCCATAGATTTCTCCTTTATTTGACATTTCCTTTTCTGAGGTACCTAATTTGTATCTCATAAATATTCTAGCAAGGAATCAGGAATCTAACATGTAAGATAAGGTCATCTTTTCCTGTTTTTTTGTTTGTTTGCTTGTTTTTTGTTTTTTGTTTTCCACAGTAATTTTCAAATAACTCAGCGTCTTAAAGTTCCAGAATGGAAATCTTTTTTTTTTTTTTCCAAATAAGTACAAACATTACCAGATATTTACTCCCCTGTTGTAGTAAGTCTCTGGAAGAGGTAGTCATGTGTACCTAGAGTTGTTCTTAAATATGAGAGAAACTGGGAAAGTCAAATTTTAACAATAAGTTTCCTTTATGTGACATCTGAACATGTGATGCTTATACAAATACTCCAAACAAAGTCTCACTCTGTCGTCCAGGCTGGAGTGCAGTGGCACCATCTCAGCTCACTTCAACCTCCATTCCAGGTTCAAGGGATTCTCCTGCCTCAGCCTCCTGAGTACCTCGGATTACAGTCACTCATCACCATGACCGCTTATTTGCTTGTATTTTTATTAGAGATGGGGTTTCACCATGTTGGCCAGGCTGGTCTCGAACTCCTGACTTGGGTGATCCTTCCATTGTGGTCTCCCTCCTAACGCACTGGGATTACAGGCATGAACCACCATGCCAATCCCACAGTCGCTTCTTGATACAACCTAATTGTTGAGGGAACAAGTAAGTGATGCACTCTGGAATATAGTTAGGGAACCCTGAGCCTATGTGCATAAATGACACCAGTCATTGTTAAACAATGTTGGTTCATCTTGAAACTCAGTTAAGTGGAGGGAGATTAAGGGAACTCTTCTGTAATTGTGAAATGATAAAGTGTAAGGACATAAAATGTTGGCAAATTAGCCATTTGATTTAAGACAATTTTTATATTGTTCTTCTTATATAGATGCAAGCTTAGATATAACCATTAATTATCAGTATTTCACAAAGGAAATATTAATTATATTTTTTCATGTAACACTTTGCCTTGAATCAATAATATGTCAAATAAATGGTAAGATAGCAATTTTCAGTGAAAATTCATAATCTGTTATTATTTCTGAGCCTACTGAAAATCGCAAATGCTTTTCTTTGCTCTGGTTTCAAGCCTTTCAGGAAAGTGTCTATAGATAAGTGTGTACCTCAACAACAGCAATGACAATGAATCTTTCAAAACTGCTTGGGCTCAAAAGTTCTCATAAGAACTGAAGTTAGTAATTGACATCCAATTGATGACACACATATATACTGTGAAAAACCTAGGAGCTTTCTAAATGCTAAATTTCTGTATTCTTTAATGAGATCACTTGATTGGGAAGTATTCAGGCAAAAAGATCGTACAAAATGCCATTAGGAATCTTTATGAAAATAGACAGGTTCTGAATAGTCTGCAAGTTATATATCTAGTTTCAGGAGATTTTTTTTCGTGAATATATTATGTCAGAAACAGGTTAGAGATTATATTCATGCTTGGTTGTTTGTAGAACTGTTTTTTTCTTGAATGATATTTACCTATAATATTAAATGCTGTCTACTTAGTAAAAAAAAAAAAAAAAAAACTAGTGTTTTAATCATTTTAAGTCTTTTGATGAATATATTGAATACTGTGTAACCTGCAAGCTTAAATTTCATGAAAATTATCACTTAAATTTCATTTTCAAAAATGTTTCCTAAACATGTCGCTAGAATGTGCTTGATGCATGAGTCTTTATCCACAGGATAAATGCCTTCTGGCCTTCTTTTGACAATAAAGCAAGCAAACAAACAAAACCTGGAGCAGAGTTTTAGGAGAAAGTAAAATATCAAATACACACATTGTTTTGATCTCTGGCATCCATAGCTAGGATGTCAATTCTAGTATTAAATCTTGAAAATAAATTGGAAGCTTATTGGGCAGCAGAATCACTTGAACCCAGGAGGTAGAGGTTGCAGTGAGCCAAGACAGCACCACTGCACTCTAGCCTGGACAAGAGCGAAACTCCAGCTCAAAAAAAAAAAAAAAAAAAAGACTAGGGCCATAGTTTGGCTCCCCAAATTAAAGCTAAGGAAGTTACATTCCATAAAAGTTAAACAACAACTGATTAAACTGTTTTTCTCTATAACCGACCTACTCTAGTTAGACCTTTGGCCCTTACTAACTTTATAACTACCTTTTATAATAGTTACAATTTATTGATCTAACTATATAACAAGCACTATTGTTTCTTTAGGTTTACTGCTTAATTTTCTGTGCCAATGACAGATGTATGTGAAATAAAGAGTGAAAAATTCCCCCTCACATCTCCAGGCCATACCCACCCCGATCCATTCCACTCTCAAAAGATAACCATTATCACCAGACCTTTCTCAACACATTTACAGACCCAATTTTTCTCTGTTGTATAAATGGGATTACATTACCCTTGCTTTTCCATTGAACCCATTGAACACATCAATCCACATAAAACTACCTCTATCTCTTTAACAGCCACAGAGTGTTGTACAGAATGACAGCCACAATTATCTAGCTCTTCCCAATTAACAAATATTTAAGTTATTTCCAATTGTCCTTAGTTAGGTTTCTCATAGAGGTTTTAATTTATTCTCACAAAGACCCTATAGGGTGGGCCTATTATAGACTGGTCCTCCAAGGCTTGGAAAGATGCACTAATTCGTTCCTTCAGCAGAGACTATTCTGTGCCAGGAACACGACAGCAGACAGGGTCAGACAGAGCCTTGGCCATCATGTAATTTACTATCTTTCTTCTTCTCCGGCTGTAACAAGCAACACCCCCGCTACCAGTGCAAAGTCAGGTTGATGCAAGGGCTCTGGAGAGGCCTTTCAGCCTAGCTGGGGGCAGGGTGGTCATCAGTGGAAGCTTCCTGTTTCTGCTCCTTGCTGCTGCCTCACTTCCACCTCCATCAGATTGAGGATACACAGCTAGTCGTCACTGGCTCTGTCCTGGGGGGACTTTGCTCTTGCCAGTGACAGTCTTCCATAAGCTCTGAGTTGCTGCTAAATGCCAGTGCACACCAAGCCTCCCAAGAAGTTACAGACCTAGCAAAGCATGAATTATTTTACAAATTCACAAATGTAGCAACCAAGTAAATCCTGCTGCCAGTCTTCCCATCAAGAAGGAAACAGAAAAAGCGGGGGGCTGCAAGCTCTAATGCTTACAGGGTTCAGGAAGTTGTACACATAGGAGCGTATGGGGGGGTGGGGGGGACGGGGGCCCTCTCATCTGGGTGATGTTGCTCAAGAGAGCAGTGGCCACTCAGCTCCAGCAGATAGCTCCCATGTGAAAATGCAGGGTTTTGGAAGTAAAATATTGTTTTTAAAAAATTACTATGGAAATTTTAAAATTTCCTAATTTTTAAATCCATAGGTTCCACTTCATTTTTTTTCTCGCAATTTCCATGTTAATTAAACCAAGTCATTTGTTGTGTAGAATTCCCATCAGTCTAAATCTTGATGATTGAGATTAACGTGTCATTTTCTTCTGCATGAAACTTTATTTTCTCAAATGTAGGTGGCCATTTACGTTTAAAAGAGATGCCCTATTTGTGAATATGTGTGTACGTGTGAGTGTGCACACACATGCACACAAGCACTTTACTTTGGAGAGCTGGCCTGTGGCTCCTCTGAGGAATCAGACATTTTCCCTTCTCATAAAACCTGCAGCTCCTCCAGAACTAAAACTTGGTATTCAAATATGAGGTCAGGCCAAGCGCGGTGGCTCACGCCTGTAATTCTAGCACTTGAGGGACCAAGGCGGGTGGATCACCTGAGGTCAGGAGTTTGATATCAGCCTGGCTAACATGGTGAAACCCCATTTCTACTAAAAATACAAAAATTAGCCAGACATGGTGGCAGGCACCTGTAATTCCAGCTACTCGGGAGGCTGAGGCACGAGAATCACTTGAACCCAGGAGGTGGAGGTTACAGTGAGCAGAGATTGCGTCATTGCACTCCAGCCTGGACAACACAGTGAGACTCCATCTCAGAAAAAAAAAAAAGAAGTCGGACTCTCCACTGCAACATGGCATTCTGAGGCCACGTGAGCTTTAAGAAGAATGGGATCGCTCATTCCAAACAGATCTATCAATAATTCAATGAGGTGGTTTCAGATGGCATGAGCTGCAAAGAAATGAAAAGGGGAAGAGGACAAAGAGCTGATGCTGGTGTGGGTACTGTGGCCTGGGCCATCAGGGAAGGTCTTTCCGAAAAGATGCCATGTGAGCTGGGGCCTGCATGGGTCTGAAAGAGCCAGGCACCAGAAGCTGAGTGAAGGGCAGGGCCCAGGGAGCCCTAAGAGGAAAAAGCACTGACAGTAAACAAAGGGAGTGACAGGAGGGAAATTTGAGAGGGAAACCAGGCCCAGACCACGCAGGCTGTGGAGAGAAGTTGATTACTACTCTAACTGAGATGGGTACCCATTGAGGGACAGGAAACTGGGTAGTGAAAAGATCTGATGTAAGTTTCTGAGGGAAGGTCTCTCTGCTGGCGGAAGAAGGGCAGACCCAGATGGCAACAGGAGGCTGGGAAGTCTTTCAAATCAGAGCCAGGGCAAGGCAGGTGGGGCCAGGGTGGTAGCCCTGACAGCAGAGCAGTGGGTGGTGTGAGATGTATTCTAGGCACTTGTTGCTGTATCGGGCGAGAAAGAGAGGGCAAGTGAGGAGTCAAGGATGAAAGCTAGAGGGTGGCAAGGCCCCAGGGGGGATAATGCTGGGGTCACAGGCTGTGGCCTTCTCCCCAAGTCCTTAGGCATCAAAAACAGACAAGGCCACGTTTGGTGGGAACTCACTAACTCAAAAGAAAAGGCCCTGCAAGTGCCTACACTTCCTCATCTTCCTAACCACGGGGCACACTCATCTGTATCCCAATGAAACACATCCAGCACCTGCACCCTCCAACTCCCTGTCAGAAGACAGCCTTGGTGGGGCCGCCCTTCACTGCATGTTTACCACTCTTTCCTTCCTCAGGGCCCTACTCAGAAGTCTGTCTGCAATCACGGATCTCTTCCTGGGCTGACAGTAAGGCATCTGTCCTGCCCAGCAAGACCCGCTTTCCAGGCTCCAGTCATCCAGTATGCCCATGAGCAGGCTGGCGGGGGCACTGGGGGCCGAGGCTGCTTGGTATGTGTCTATGAGTGCCACGGCCGCATTCTTGAGAGCGCACCAACGCATGCCACGGCCCGGGGCCCTCACAGTCACAAGCTCCTGAGCAGCAGTTTCTCTGCAAGCCTGGGAAACAGGTCGTGGGCGATGACCTGCACCCACTTCATCTCCATCTGCCAAATACAGTCTGATGAATTCACCCAATTCTTCCCTTTATCTTTTCTTTCCTCAGGGAAGCACTCAAATATGAGACCAACACCCTGTCCTTGTGACTGTTTCTTTTCCAAATTCTGCTGACAAACTGTTTTTCCACCAAGCCACCACAGACGAGTGATTAGTTTGGTCATTGCCAGGATTAAGAAAACCTGCCTATTATGCTCCATTAGATTCACGGTAACTTTCAAAAATTTCAATATGTGTTCAAGCATTAAATCTGTAACATAAAGAAGAAAGCAGTAAAGGGAATTGAGGGCCTACAGGACAGAAGAGAAACACAAAGGCTGTCAGGTCTAATTGTGCCTGTACGCCACCAAATGACTTTCATTTCCTCCCTTATAAAAGAACTGAGGCCGGGCGCGGTGGCTCAAGCCTCGTAATCCAGCACTGTTGGAGGCCGGAGACGGGCGGATCACGAGGTCAGGAGATCGAGACCCTTCCTGGCTAATATGATGAAACCCGTCTCTACTAAAAAAAATACAAAAACTAGCCGGGCGATCCGGTCCGGCGGCGCCTGTTAGTCCCAGCTTACTCCGGAGGCTAGGCAGGAGAATGGCGTGATACCCGGGAGGCGAGCTTGCGGTGAGCTGAGATCTGGCCACTTGCACTTCAGCCTGGGCCAGAGCGGAGACTCCGGTCTCAAAAAAAAAACAAAAAAAAGAAATTATGAATGTGACTGATTCGGGCACTGTTAACACTACAGTAGACCTCCCAGAAGGGCAACTGGCAATATCTATCAAAAACCTTTAAAAGTTTCTATTCTTTTGATGTAGAAATTCCACTTCTAGGAATTCATCATAAGGCCATAGGAATGTACAAAAATGGATCATGAAGATTCTGGGAGAAAAATTACAAACAACTGAAGCATTGGAGGCTTAGGGAAATGAATCATGGCCTATCCAACACCACATGGATTTCCACGTAGACAGGATTTCCATCCTGCTAGCTACATGTTTTGAAGTGGGGAGCAGCACCCAGGTGGTCCCCAGGTTGTTGGCTATAGCACTGTCATAACCAAACCAAAGCCTCCCCTTGTACCGCTAACAAACCCCCTTGGGAAGCTGATGAAGGATATGGACCTCCTCGCCCAAAAATAGCAAACCCAAAAACCAATAACCAAACATGAGACTGCACAAATGTTTGCATGTAATTTCTGGAAGTCTTAAAGTCCAGAGGAAAGCATATTATTTATATTTAACAATAAAAAAACATCTTGACAAAATGAATTCTGAAAATGATCAACTCTGGCCAAAAAGAAAAGGGTGGAGGAACTTGTCTTTAGAGTGACTTTGGTTAATCAGCACACTACAAATTCTACTTGTATCCTCTTTTTTTCTTTTCTTTTCTTTTCTTTTTTTTTTCTGAGATAGAGTCTTGCTTTGACACCAAGGCTGGAGTACAATGGCATGATCTTGGCTCACTGCAACCTCCACCTCCCAGGTTCAAGTGATTCTCCCACCTCAGCCTCCCAATTAGCTGGGATTACAGGCACGCGCCACCACGTCCAGCTAAGTTTTGTATTTTTAGTAGAGACAGGGTTTCACCGTGTTAGCCAGACTGGTCTCGAATTCCTGACCTCAGGTGATCCACTCGCCCTAGCCTCCCAAGTGCTGGGATTGCAGGCATGAGCCACTGCGCCTGGCCTTTTACTTGCCTCCTCTTAAATGACATTATTCATCCAAACCCAAGGTGTCAGGGACCCAAAACACAACATATCTGACCTTAGGCATAACAAGCCAAAGAAAACACAGTGCCACCAGGAAAAAGAAATCTGCATAGGCGTCCAGGTTTATCGAATGCATACATCAGAAGAATAATCTGATGCTGCTAAATAAGCTAAACACATTGTTACAAGAAGAAGCACAAAGCATAGTCCCCCTAATGGAAGGGGGAACTTTAAACATGGGAAAGGGTCAGTAATACAGTTCAGTCCCAACCAACAGGACCAGAGTTAGTTCCCTCCAGCAATAATGAAATAAAACTTGAACAGCTCTGGACAGATGCCTCCTACACACAAACCTCATTTCACAGAAGAAACGTATTCTAGAAAGCTTGGTTCCTATTTTCTCCCCTGGTTTCTGGGGTAAGCTCAGCTATATTCCTAGAGAAGAAAGATCTCCCTCAAGGATACAGTGATGAGTGTGTCCTGGCCTCCCTGATCCTGGTCCACCCTGCTGTCCCCTCCAGGCCACGCGCTACCACAGGCAGTACCTACCCACTCAGGACCTTCCCACACACCTCCCCTCAGCCTGGAACATCCTCACCTCCCGAACGCCTGCTCAGCAGCCCAGTCTCTGCCTAAGAGTCTCCTCCTCTGGGAAGCCTCTTCTGCCCGATCCCTGCCCCCATTATGTTAGGTTCACGTTCCCCTTATGCTGATAAGGGGTGGTAGCGGTATAGGTGGCATTATGATGCTCACTTTATAGACAGTGAGTGGCGAGCCTCCAAAATGCCCCCATTGATTCCCAGCACATTTGCTGAGTGAGTGCCCTCCCTCACTGAATAGGGTAGACTGGGGAACCAACAGGATACTGCAGAACAGCAGGGGAGCATCTGTGATTATAAAGACATCTTGCATCTACCCTGTGATCTCTTGGATTGCTTGCTCTGCGGAAAGCTGCTTACATGTCGTGAGGACATGCAAGAAGCATGTGGAGTGGTCCATGTGGCAAGGAACTGTGGCCTCCTGTCAACCACCAGCACTGCTCGCCAGCCCTGTGAGTGAGCCACCTTGGAGGTGGCCTGCCAGCCCCAGTTGAGCCTTCGGATGACTGCAGTCCCAGCTGAAATCTTAACTACAATCTCATGAGAGACCACAAGCTAGAACCACTCAGCTAAGCCACCTCTGAATTCCTGATCTACAGACACTGTTAAATAATATGTATTTGTTATATTTTGAGGTGATTTGTTACACAGAAATAAGTAGCTAATACTGATGGAGCTCAGAGTATAAGGAGCCACCATACAACTTGATAGGGGTAGAACCAGGATTTTTGTACGTTCCTAGCCTGGCTTCAGAGTGTGAGTTTTTAACCATTATACCATGTAGCCTCCTCCACAGAAGGGATGTTGCTCTAACAGACCTCAAGGGCAAGAACCATGACTGTCCTTTTTAATATTATAGCCTAACCTAACACCAGTATAATATACTTGGCATATTATAGGCACTGTGTTAAGAGAACGAATAAATGGAATTAATTAAATGAAAACAAAATCACAAAATGTTGAGTAGATGGTAGAGTCATGAGTGACACGCTCTGTTCTTGACTTTGCTAAATTTAAATTTTTTTCACAATTAACATGTATTATGGGGTCAGTTCACTTGGATTCAATTTGAACTAGGACCTAAAATGGAAAAAAAAAAAGCAATTATCCAAATGTCCCCAGGTAGGGGAACCAGAAGGAAGTGCAAAGACCCTGAGGCTGAAACAAATGTCATACTGAAGAAACGGAAAGATAGACCAACGATACATGAAGCGATGCTGGGACCTAGGCCAGATATTGGTTATATGTTTGGCTTCTGACATGGAAGGAGAAGCTATTGGAAGGTTTTAAGCAGAGGAGAAACATGATCTCATTTGCATTCCTGAAAGATTATTCAGGTTTTCTTTTCTTATTTTTTTTTTTTGAGACGGAGTCTCGCTCTGTCACCAGGCTGGAGTGCAGTGGCAAGATCTCGGCTCACTGCAAACTCGGCCTCCCAAGTAGCTGGGACTACCCGCCACCACACCCAGCTAATTTTTTGTATTTTTAGTAGAGACGAGGTTTCACCATGTTAGCCAGGATGGTCTCGATCTCCTGACTTCGTGATCTGCCTGCCTTGGTCTCCCAAAGTGCTGGGATTACAGGCGTGAGCCACTGTGCCCGGCCAGATTATTCAGGTCTTCATATGAAAAATAAGTTGCAGAGGAAGAAGACTGAAAGCAGGAGTATCAGTAAGGAGCCTAATGCACAAGCCCACAGGAAGTGATGGACTCGATGAGACACCTCTGTAAAGTGCTCAGCAAAATCCTGCACATTCGACACACCCAACAACTGTTAATTTCTTTGTAAATGCTCAGTTTGAAAGTCACTATAAACAAGTTTCCCAAAATGCACACCAAATTAAAATTACCATGTTTTATATTCAATGGCACAGAAGAATATTTACAATACATATGTGTATTTTTAAAGGCAAATGAACAAAAACAGCATATCTACTGTGAACCCTCCTTCATCAGACAAGAGTGGCTATGGCAGAGAAATAAATCTGAAATGTTACCACAAGGTGGTTATCTCTGGTGGTGGGGTTGTAGGCGACTGTTACCTTCTTCAGCATCTCTTTCTGTAAGTGTGAATTTTTTTTTTTTTTTTGAGATGGGAGTTTCACTCTTGTTGCCCAGGCTGAAGTGCAATGGCATGATCTCAGCTCACTGCAACCTCTGCCTCCCGGGTTCAAGCAATTCTCCTGCCTCAGCCTCCCGAGTAGCTGGGATTACAGGCATGCACCACCACACCCAGCTAATTGTGTATTTTTAGTAGAGATGGGGTTGCTCCACGTTGGTCAGGCTGGTCTCGAACTCCCGACCTCAGGTGATCTGCCCGTCTCAGCCTCCCAAAGTGCAGGGAGTGGCATGAGCCACTGAGCCCAGACGTGAATTTTCTTATTAAATAATGAGCGTTTATTTATTTTTTATTGCAATGAAAATAAAATCCCTTTCATTTGTCGAATAAAAGAGAAAAGAAACCTGTAACTTTCGTATATATTAAAAAACAAAATTTGAAAAAATGGTTAGTCTACTAAATGAAGATTCAAATTACTTCAGAGAAGCAACGTTCCTATTAATGTGGGTGTTCTGATCACACCATAGCAGTGGAGTAGCACCATGCGTGATGCGGAAAAGAAATACTGCGCTCATTGTTTGATGAAGGTCAATGGCTTCCAATGCCTAATAATGACTCTTGAAAAAATTAAAAGGCGAGTTGATTAAAACAGGGGTTTTTCAGCATGTCTTGATTTTCCTCCTTCTGGTCTGAATAATGCTTTAAAAGAGGGACCTTTCCTTCACAAGGAAGAGAGAAAAGACCATAGGAGGCTTCAGGGTAGGGAGGGACTGGCAGGTTTACAGACTAAGTCCTTACCTAACAAGAGGAGAAAAGAGAGATACCACTCTCCCACCTAGAAGTCAATGATCAGATTTTAATGTATGCCAAAGGCTGTGAATGGCCATAAAAATGGGAGGAAATAGGCCGGGCGCGGTGGCTCACGCCTGTAATCCCAGCACTTTGGGAGGCCAAGGCAGATGGATCACCAGGTCAGGAGATCGAGACCATCCTGGCTAACACGGTGAAACCCCGTCTCTACTAAAAATACAAAAAAATACAAAAAACAAACAAAAAAAAAGTTAGTAGCCAGGCATGGTGGTGGATGCCTGTAGTCCCGGCTACTCTGGAGGCTGAGGCAGGAGAATGTCGTGAACCCAGGAGGCGGAGCTTGCAGTGAACCGAGATCGCGCCACTGCACTCCAGCCTGGGCAAAAGAGCGAGACTCCCTCTCAAAAAAAAAAGCGGGGAGGGAGAGGAAATAGCACTTTGAGGGGCTGAGGTGGGCGGATCACGAGGTCAAGAGATCAAGACCATCCAGGCCAACATGGTGAAACCCCGTCTCTACTAAAAAATAATACAAAAACTAGCTGGCTGTGGTGGCATGTACCTGTAGTCCCAGCTACTCAGGAGGCTGAGGCAGGAGAATCGCTTGCACCCGGGAGGTGGAGGTTGCAGTGAGCCGAGAGCGCGCCACTGCACTCCAGTCTGGCAACGGAGCGAGACTCTATCTCAAAAAAAAGAAAAGTGGGGGAGGAAATAAATCTAGTCCCCCAAAAAGTTTACAAGAGAAATTTTCTTCCTTAACAACTAGAGAAGCAGTATACTAAGAATTTAGTTTCCTAACATTTAGGCAGAAAAGTCATCTCCCAATATTTTCAGTTATTTTATGAGGGTCAGTGATGCAGCCACTTGAAAAAGATCAGAATACACGCTACTTTCAAAAACCCTTGACATCTGTGAGACTTGGAAGGGTCTATGTTAAGACAACTGAAAGAAATCCAGGAACAACAGATTTCTTGTTTCAATCAGTAATGATCAGGGGGACAGTAGCTTCTATTACAAACCCAAAAGGAATAGGAATCCTAATGGCCAACAGTGTTCCAGTTCTTAATAGCAAAGTCCTACACTAAAGGACGGATGTTAAGGAGGGAGCTACTGTTTACCCTCGGTACAGCAAAATGACATCCCAACAGCACCATGATCTGCAGGTAAGGCAATGGCAAAGTTAACCCAAATTGGTCTGTGACCCAAGCATAAGGAGACTAGCCACATTTCAACCAGGTTAAATCTTTAAAACTAAAGAACTGGCTGGGTGGAGTGGCTCACACCTGTAATCCCAGCAGTTTAGGAGGCTGAAGTGGGAGGACTGCCTAAGCCCAGGAGTTACAGGCCAGCCCAGACAATATAGTGGGACCCCGTCCCCACAAAAAGTAAAAAAAAAAAAAATTAAATTACCTAATAGTGTGGCACAAGCACGTAGTCCCAGCTAGTTGGGAGGCTGAGGTGGGACAATCACTTGAGCCTAAGAGGCTGGAGCTGCAGTTAGCTGTAATTGTGCCACTGCACTCCAGCCTGAGCAACAGAGTGAGACCCTGTTTCAGGAAAAAACAAAACAAGAAACCTAAACAATGACAGCGTGTCCTAGGGGAAGAAATGTGAAGCGTCCTGTACTGGCTCCACCACTGAGACATGGTCTCTAGCCAGTTTCAGTAGAAAGATGCGTGGCTAGTATGAGGTTGGTGCAAAAGGAATCACAGTTTTTGCATTGTTGGAATTTGCCATTTGATATTCAAGTACATTCTTAAATGAATGTGGTTATGTTATCCATTATTTCAATGGGCATTTCTCGTTTTATATATATATATATAT
>NW_016814121.1:3034163-3037922 GCF_001698545.2 Rhinopithecus bieti
CTCAGCCTCCCAAAGTGCAGGGAGTGGCATGAGCCACTGAGCCCAGACGTGAATTTTCTTATTAAATAATGAGCGTTTATTTATTTTTTATTGCAATGAAAATAAAATCCCTTTCATTTGTCGAATAAAAGAGAAAAGAAACCTGTAACTTTCGTATATATTAAAAAACAAAATTTGAAAAAATGGTTAGTCTACTAAATGAAGATTCAAATTACTTCAGAGAAGCAACGTTCCTATTAATGTGGGTGTTCTGATCACACCATAGCAGTGGAGTAGCACCATGCGTGATGCGGAAAAGAAATACTGCGCTCATTGTTTGATGAAGGTCAATGGCTTCCAATGCCTAATAATGACTCTTGAAAAAATTAAAAGGCGAGTTGATTAAAACAGGGGTTTTCAGCATGTCTTGATTTTCCTCCTTCTGGTCTGAATAATGCTTTAAAAGAGGGACCTTTCCTTCACAAGGAAGAGAGAAAAGACCATAGGAGGCTTCAGGGTAGGGAGGGACTGGCAGGTTTACAGACTAAGTCCTTACCTAACAAGAGGAGAAAAGAGAGATACCACTCTCCCACCTAGAAGTCAATGATCAGATTTTAATGTATGCCAAAGGCTGTGAATGGCCATAAAATGGGAGGAAATAGGCCGGGCGCGGTGGCTCACGCCTGTAATCCCAGCACTTTGGGAGGCCAAGGCAGATGGATCACCAGGTCAGGAGATCGAGACCATCCTGGCTAACACGGTGAAACCCCGTCTCTACTAAAATACAAAAAAATACAAAAAACAAACAAAAAAAAAGTTAGTAGCCAGGCATGGTGGTGGATGCCTGTAGTCCCGGCTACTCTGGAGGCTGAGGCAGGAGAATGTCGTGAACCCAGGAGGCGGAGCTTGCAGTGAACCGAGATCGCGCCACTGCACTCCAGCCTGGGCAAAAGAGCGAGACTCCCTCTCAAAAAAAAAAGCGGGGAGGGAGAGGAAATAGCACTTTGAGGGGCTGAGGTGGGCGGATCACGAGGTCAAGAGATCAAGACCATCCAGGCCAACATGGTGAAACCCCGTCTCTACTAAAAAATAATACAAAACTAGCTGGCTGTGGTGGCATGTACCTGTAGTCCCAGCTACTCAGGAGGCTGAGGCAGGAGAATCGCTTGCACCCGGGAGGTGGAGGTTGCAGTGAGCCGAGAGCGCGCCACTGCACTCCAGTCTGGCAACGGAGCGAGACTCTATCTCAAAAAAAAGAAAAGTGGGGAGGAAATAAATCTAGTCCCCAAAAGTTTACAAGAGAAATTTTCTTCCTTAACAACTAGAGAAGCAGTATACTAAGAATTTAGTTTCCTAACATTTAGGCAGAAAAGTCATCTCCCAATATTTTCAGTTATTTTATGAGGGTCAGTGATGCAGCCACTTGAAAAGATCAGAATACACGCTACTTTCAAAACCCTTGACATCTGTGAGACTTGGAAGGGTCTATGTTAAGACAACTGAAAGAAATCCAGGAACAACAGATTTCTTGTTTCAATCAGTAATGATCAGGGGACAGTAGCTTCTATTACAAACCCAAAAGGAATAGGAATCCTAATGGCCAACAGTGTTCCAGTTCTTAATAGCAAAGTCCTACACTAAAGGACGGATGTTAAGGAGGGAGCTACTGTTTACCCTCGGTACAGCAAAATGACATCCCAACAGCACCATGATCTGCAGGTAAGGCAATGGCAAAGTTAACCCAAATTGGTCTGTGACCCAAGCATAAGGAGACTAGCCACATTTCAACCAGGTTAAATCTTTAAAACTAAAGAACTGGCTGGGTGGAGTGGCTCACACCTGTAATCCCAGCAGTTTAGGAGGCTGAAGTGGGAGGACTGCCTAAGCCCAGGAGTTACAGGCCAGCCCAGACAATATAGTGGGACCCCGTCCCCACAAAAGTAAAAAAAAAAAAATTAAATTACCTAATAGTGTGGCACAAGCACGTAGTCCCAGCTAGTTGGGAGGCTGAGGTGGGACAATCACTTGAGCCTAAGAGGCTGGAGCTGCAGTTAGCTGTAATTGTGCCACTGCACTCCAGCCTGAGCAACAGAGTGAGACCCTGTTTCAGGAAAAAACAAAACAAGAAACCTAAACAATGACAGCGTGTCCTAGGGGAAGAAATGTGAAGCGTCCTGTACTGGCTCCACCACTGAGACATGGTCTCTAGCCAGTTTCAGTAGAAAGATGCGTGGCTAGTATGAGGTTGGTGCAAAAGGAATCACAGTTTTGCATTGTTGGAATTTGCCATTTGATATTCAAGTACATTCTTAAATGAATGTGGTTATGTTATCCATTATTTCAATGGGCATTTCTCGTTTTATATATATATATATATTTTTTTTTTTTACTAATGACTTATTCCTTGCTGTTTATTTTACGTTTACTTTAGACTGTGAAAATGATGTTAGACAAAAAGCAAATTTGAGCAATTTTCTTATTCAAGGTCAAAATGGATTGTAAAGCACCGGAGACAATTCGCACCATCAACAACACATTTGGCCAAGGAGCTACTGATGAAACGTACAGTGCAGTGGTGGCTCAACAAGTTTTACAAAGGAGACGAGAGCCTTGAAGATGAGGAGTGCAGTGACTGGCCATCAGAAGTTGACAACGACCAATGAGAGATCAATCACAGAAGTTGATCCTCTTACAACTATAAGAGAAGTTGCTGAAAAACTCAACATTGACCATTCTACGATCGTTTGGCATTTGAAGCAAACTGGGAAGTTGAAAAAGCTCAATAAGTGGGTACCTCATCAGCTGAGCGGAAATCAAAAAAATAATCATGTTGAAGTGTCGTCTTCTCTTCCGCTACACAACAAACCATTTCTTGATCAGATTGTGATGTGTGATGAAAAGTGGATTTTATACAACAACCAGCGATGACCAGCTCAGTGATCAGACCGAAAAAGGTTCCAAAGCACTTTCCAAAGCCAAACTAGCACCAAAAAAAGGTCATGGTCACGGTTTGATGGCCTGCTGCCTATGTGATCTACTACAGCTTTCTGAATCCTGGCGAAACCATTACATGTGAGAAGTATGCTCAGCAAATCGATGAGACGCACCGAAAACTGCAACACCTGCAGCCGGTATTGGTCAACAGAAAGGGCCTAATTCTTCTCCATGACAACACCCAACCACACATCTCACAACCAACGCTTCCAAAGTTGAATGAATTAGGGCTGGGCACGGTGGCTCACGCCCGTAATCCCAGCACTTTGGGAGGCTGAGGTGGATGGATCACTTAAGGTCATGAGTTCAAGACCAGCCTTGCCAACATGGCGAAACCCCATCTCTACTAAAAATACAAAAATTAGCTGGGCATGGTGGCGCACACCTGTAATCTTAGCTACTTGGGAGGCTAAGGCAGGAGAATTGCTTGAACCCAGGAGGTGGAGGTTGCAGCCAAGACTGCACCACTGCATTCCAGCCTGAGTGAAGAGCGAGACTCTGTCTCCAGTGGCTCATGCCCGTAATCCCAGCACTTTGGGAGGCCAAGGTGGGTGGATCACTGGAGGTCAGGAGTTCTGAGAGCAGCCTGGCCAACATGGTGAAACCCTGTCTTACTGAAAATACAAAAATTAGCCAGGCATGGTAGCACACGCCTGTAATCCCAGCTACTCAGGAGGCTGAGGCAGGAAAATGGCGTGAACTCGGGAGGTGGAGGTTGCAGTGAGCCGAGACCACACCACTGCACTCCAGCCTGGGTGACAGAGCGAGACCCTGTCTCAAAAAAAA
>NW_016814121.1:3038155-3051424 GCF_001698545.2 Rhinopithecus bieti
GAGATTATTATAAGCCCCATCTTATAGCTAAGAGAACTGTGGAGAAAAGAAGGGACAGCACCTGGGTGTGCCCTGGAGGGGCCATGACTTCTTCACTTTCTCAAAATCTTCATCAACTTTCTCCAATCTTTCAAGTAAAATTTTGGTTTTCTTTCTATTTGAGACACACACACACAAAAGGCCTGGCTGGAAGCGGTGGCTCACGCCTGTAATCCCAGCACTGTGGGAGGCCGAGGCGGGTGGATCATGAGGTTAGGAGATCAAGACTAGCCTGGCTAACACAGTGAAACCCCATCTCTACAACAAAACACAGAAAAATTTAGCTGAGCGTGGTGGTGTATGCCTGTAGTCCCAACTACTCGGGAGGCTGAGGCAGAAGAATCGCGTGAACCCAGGAGGTAGAGGCTGCAGTGAGCCAAGATGGCACCACTACACTCCAGCCTGGGGAAAAGTACCGGGGGAGGCCCTTTCTCCAAAAAAAAAAAAAAAAAAACAGGCCTGGAGTGCAGTGGTTCAATCTTAGTTCACTGCAACCTCTGCTTCCCAGGCTCAAGCAATCCTCCTACCTCACCCTCCCTAGTAGCTGGGACAACAAGCATGCGTTATCATGCCCCAGCTTTTTTTTTTTTTTTTTTTTTTTGAGACAGGGTCTCTCTCTGTTGCCAGGCTGGAGTGCTGTGGCATGATCTTGGCTCACTGCAACCTCCGGCTCCCTGGTTCAAGCGATTCTCCTGCCTCAGCCTCCCAAGTAGCTGGGATTATAGGCATGAGCCACTGTGCCCGGCCACCCCAGCTAATTTTTGTATTTTTTTATACAGACCAGGTTTCACCATGTTGCCCAGGCTGGTCTTAAACTCCTGGTCTCAAACTATCCTCCCACCTTGGCCTCCCAAAGTGCTGGGATTACAGACCATGAGCCACTGTGCCTGGCCAATTTCGGTTTTCAATAGGAAAATAGGACTGAATGCTTCCCCCATCTGCCTTTCTCCTCCAGGAGTCAGAGGAGTTCTTCCCAGGTGGGCTGATGCTGCTGATCTTACAGCCTATCTTAAAGTACCTCATTCTCACCAAGTTCGGAGAATATGAACACAGCAGGCCTCAGGTTCTTGACTTACAAAGCAAACTTCTAAAAGGGTCCCAAACTGCCTTCTCACAGAGGCCGGAAGGGAATTCTGCAGAATGGAATGGTCTGGGTCCCCCTTTCCATCGGCTCCCTGCTCTGGAGCACAGCTGTGTAGTGAAGATTACAGACAGTGCCCTAAGGGGACTCCAGCTCTGCCCAGGAGGAGGGCTTGAAGGATTCCAAATGCCCAAATTCCAAACCATGTGCTCAAGGCGAAAAGGAGCTTTGTTTCCATTTTCTTTTAAAACACCCTCAGATATACATTCTCCAAAACCTTCTTACAGCCAAGTTAAAGAGGATACAGATAAGGCATCCCTGTTAGAACACAGTCAACCAAGGCTGATGCTGTGAAGGCCAGTGTCAGGCTGACACTGTGTTACAAGTTTCTTTTAGATATCTGAAGATACTCAGCAAGGAGCAACAACAGAAACATCCCCTTCCCCTCAACTCACACTAGCCCTAACTTCTCCTTTTTGGGAAAATGCTATCGAGTTGCCTTAAACACAGTGAGCAGAATCCAAAAGTGAAGAGAAAATGTCAGAGTAAAACAGAGCTCAATGGCTTGGAATATAGCAATGCCAAAAAATAGCTGAAAAAGGCACCAATTTTGCTGTAAAGACTCAAAATGTTTTAAAAGTTGTGAAGAATTAAGTGACCCACAGAATTAGCCAATTTGAAATCTAAAGATTGCTGCAACTGTGTGTAGGAAATCTGAACAAATGAAAGGCAACCTTTCATTTGAAAAAAAAAAAAAAAAATTAAAACTTCCATACAAATGCAGGAAGCCCAAGAGTCAGCTCTCTCCAGGAAAACCGAATGGGAAAGCTCTCTGCTCACCAGGTCTGTCAAATGTCAAGGAGAAAAGGGAAATGAGAAAACAAAGCCTCCCAAAGTCAACTGCCTTTCTAAATCGGTATAAATACCATAGCATTTGGATTTGTTCATCTTTTCATTTAAAACCTGTTCTCTATGAGTAAAGTGGTTGCCCCCTTTCTCATAGACTTGCTTCCTTTGAAATAATACTAAGTGGTTTATATAAGGGGCCATCTACTATGCTATCAAGTCTGTTTTTTTTTTTAATAAATGAGAAGTGTAATCAACTTTTCTCTGTGTTTTGACAAAAATTCATCTATGATACTATAGAGTGCTGCTGCTGCACACGGAAGCTCCTGAAGGACAGGCCCTGAACTGTGTCCTCGTCCTTCTTGGCAACCAGCCTCACAGCTAGAATTGCCGTCTGCAAATGGAAGGTCACAGTCCTGATCTCTGGAGGCCAGGAAGAGCGGCAGACTGCCAGGATTCCACCAACCCCCACAAACCCAGGAAAAGGAGCTTTGGGGTCGGTGGCAAGGTCATTTGCTCAAGGAAACAGAGTTCTGGTTTTTCCAAGATGGAAAACAGGGGAACTGGTCAAAAGGGTCTCCCAACTCACACACTATTACAGCCTTATGAATGAACAGGAACACCATGTGAGGAGGCACGTCTTGCTGAACTCAAAGGAAATACATCCTACCAGCAATTATTCTGACCATTATAGTTGATTCTTTCCAGAGACCATGAACATGCAGATAGTGATGAGTGAGCAACACATATGCAGAAGCACTGAGGGGCACTGCACAGAGACTGGTAAGTCAATGCTACTACCGAAGCAGGTCGACAAGCAAAGCCTCACCTTCGGCACGAGGAGGAACTACAGGGAACCACCCTGCTCTGTGAATGTCACTCCCATTTCTAGTCGCCAGACTCACGGTCATGGAATGATTTTCACCTCTCTCCCCTCGGACAATCCCACATCCAAGATGCTTACTGGTGTCCTCTGCCTTTCTTCAGGCTCTTCTTAGGTCCTACTTAAGGGGATTTTTCTTCCCACTCCCAACCTAAATTCAGATTATAGAATAATTTTCCTAAATCACAGCTCTGATATTTTAACAAATTCCTTCAACAACTATTTATTGAAGATCTACCGCGTGCAAAGTACTGTGCTAGGTGCTCAGGACACTTTTGTGGAGCTTTCGTGGTGCTAATATCTTACTGGGTATCTATAATGCCCAGTGCCCACCAATTATCTCCAAAATCTTTGGCTTTGTGCTCAAGGTCATCTTTGAGGAAGCCCAAACATGCTTTCCTGCCTTACTCCACATACTCCTCTGAATATCCCAACGAAGCCATTCCTAACACCCTTTGCCCTTTCCCACCTGAATATATCTTCTCTCCCTGAGCAGCCAACACTCTCCGTGAGAGCAGAGGCCCTATCCTTAATATTCCCTAGTCCGCTTGTTAAAAGCACTCAGAAAAGGAAGCGTGCTGAGAAGTCCCGCACAGCATTCAGACTCCATCTATATCTTCCTATCTTGCCTCTCCTTTAATACCTCCAACGACTAATAACCACTGGCTTCCAAGACACCCCATTACTTGATTGCTCTCATTATCTGAAAGATCTTTTCATACCGAACCCAAATGTGCCTTATTTTGTGACTTCCATCCACAGCTCCTAACTGTGCCTTCCAAAGCAGTGTAGGGTGAGACCAACTCCCCTTTACATGATAGTAAATACTTTTTTCTTTTTTCTTTTTTTTTTTGGGGGGGGGGATGGAATCCTACTCTTGTTGCCCAGACTGGAGTGCAGTGGTGCAATCTCAGCTCACTGCAACCTCCACCTCCTGGGTTCAAGCAATTCTCCTGCCTCAGCCTCCCAAGTAGCTGAGATTACAGGCACCCACCACTACCCCCAGCTAATATTTTTTGTATTTTAGTAGAGACGGGGTTTCACCATGTTGGCCAGACTGGTCTCGAACTCCTGACCTCAGGTGATCCTCCCACCTCAGCCTCCCAAAGTGCTAGGATTACAGGTGTGAGCCACCGCGCCTGGCAACAGTACATATTTTCAAAACAGCGAACACATCTTCCCTTAGGCTTCTCTCCTCCAAGCTAAAAACATTACCCAGTTTCTTTATTCATTATTCAATCATGCATTTAACAAACATTTATTGAAAATCTACTATGTAATAGGCACTATACTAGATGCTGGGGTTATGATATAATCTTCGCTCTAAAGACATTTAAGAGGAGATGAGGCCAGGCGTGGTGGCTCACGCCTGTAATTCCAGCACTTTGGGAGGCTGAGGTGGGTGGATAACTTGAGGTCAAGAGTTCAAGACCAGCCCGGCCAACATGGTAAAACCCTGTCTCTACTGAAAATACAAAAATTGGCCGGGTGTTGTGGCATGTGCCTGTAATCCCAGCTACTTGGGAGGCTGAGGCAGGAGAATTGCTTGAACCCAAGAGGCGGAGGTTGCAGTGAGCCAAGATCGCACCACTGCACTCCAGCCTGGGCGACAGAGCAAGACTCCATCTCGAAAAAAAAAAAAAGAGGAGATGAGAGAGAGGCAAGTATAAGACAGTAAACACCGCTGTGATAAATAACACAGCAATAGCACAGCATGCAGTGGGAACAGAGGAAGTAATAGCCAAGTTCACTTCTGCAGCATTTTCTTATATTTTTAGTAGAGACGGAGTTTCACCTTGTTAGCCAGGATGGTCTCGATCTCCTGACCTCGTGATCCACCTGCCTCAGCCTCCCAAAGTGTTGGGACTACAGGCATGAGCCACTGCACCCGGCTTTTTTTTTTTTTTCCCCCAGATGAACTCTTGCTTTATAACCCAGGCTAGAGTGCAATGGCGCAATCTTGGCTCACTGCAACCTCCGCCTCACTGGTTCAAGTGATTCTCCAGCCTCAGCCTCCCTAGTAGCTGGGATTACAGGTATTCACCACTATGTTCAGCTATTTTTTGTATTTTTAGTAGGGATGGGGTTTCACTATGTTGGCCATGGCTGGTCTCGAACTCCTGGCCTCAAGTGATCTGTCTGCCTCAGCCTCCCAAAGTGCTGGGATTACAGGAATGAGCTACTGCACCCGGCCACCAAGGGGTATTCTTAACAGAGATGGCAGCAGCACACCCTAAGTTTCATGTTGGCCATGTTCTTCTGAGGAATGAATGAATACATACATGCAGTAACTAGCTTTGGGAAGGAAGACGACTTACTGGTTGTTTGGGGGCCAGGCACTCTACCAGGCATTTACCATACAGGCATTCTATACTCCCCTCACAGCAACCCTGCAGGAGGGCAAGAAAGCATGTTTGGGCTACTTCAGAGATGACCTTGAGTGCCAAGCCAAAGATATTCTAGATATTTGGTAGGCAGCAGGAGTTACAGTTCCCAGTAGGATGCCGGTACCATGAAACCTCCATAAAAGCATCCTCAGAACCTTATTTTAAAGATGAGAAAATTAAGGGTTACAGAAGTGAAATAACATGCTCAAGATCTCACAACAGCTAAGAAGCAGAGACAGGATTCACATCTAGGCCTGCCTGCCTTCAGAATCTGGGCACTTAATCACTTAATTTATCTGGTTAATGGTGCTTAGCCTTTGTTGGGTCATCATCCCCTTTGAGAATCTAATGAAAGAAAAATGTTCTTGTGCACATTCCCGAGTGTGCATAAAATTACAGGGGTCAAAGCCTCCCTATATTATACCCATACATCTCCATATCAGGTTAAGAACTTGGAGTGAATACGGTAGATGTATACTCCGTAGCCATTTCATCCTCCTTCCAGGGTCTCTTCTCTTCTTATAGTGCAGAGGCTGAAAATCTAAAAGCCACATCACCAACTCCCCTGCACCTACAGTTTAAATGTGATTTAGGGTCTGCAAGTTGGATACAATCACATGAGATTTGGAAAGCAGATGGGAGGCCCAGCACACATCTGTTGCTTCTGCCGTTGCTGTGGGCAAGCCCAGCTGGGAAGCATTTGGTTTTCCGAGACAGGACGAGCAGTCCTGTGTCCAGGCACTGGCTTCATGGGTGTTGAGGAGCAGAGTGCAGGACATCAATTTTGCTGGCTGACCACACCTGGTTCTGGAGCCAGGAGCAGTAAGGCCTTGATTGTGGCAGAGATTCTACAGCTGACACATTCCCAATTCCTGAAGAGGCTGCAGCTTCCTCAGTGGCCCAGGTCTGTGAGGCCGTTCTGTCTGGGAATAACTCATGAAGACCAACCAAGAATCTGCTTTTTCAGCCCTCCCCGTAACTGTTAGCTATATAATACTCTGTAATAAACCCATTCCCATTAAAAATAGTACCTTTGGCTGGGCATGGTGGCTCACGCCTGTAATCCCAGCACTTTGGGAGGCCAAGGCAGGTGGATCACCTGAGGCCAGGAGTTCAAGACCAGTCTGGACAGCATGGTGAAACGCTGCCTCTACGAAAAATACAAAAATTTAGACGGGTGTCGTCGCACGTGCCGATAGGACTACAGGCACGTACCTGCCAGCTACTCGGGAGGTTGAGGCAGGAGAATCACTTGAACCTAGGAGGCAGAGGTTGCAGTGAGCTGAGATCGCACCACTGTACTCCAGCCTGGGCAACAGAGCGAGACTCCATCTCAAAAAAGAAAAGAAAAAAAAAGCTGAATAAAAAAAGTGAGTTTCAAAAGGACATGTGCAAAATGGTAACATTTATATATTCTTAAATATTATTGGCCGGGCGCGGTGGCTCAAGCCTGTAATCCCAGCACTTTGGGAGGCCGAGACGGGCGGATCACGAGGTCAGGAGATCGAGACCATCCTGGCTAACACGGTGAAACTCCGTCTCTACTAAAAAATACAAAAAACTAGCCGGGCGAGGTGGCGGGCGCCTGTAGTCCCAGCTACTCGGGAGGCTGAGGCGGGAGAATGGCGTAAACCCGGGAGGCGGAGCTTGCAGTGAGCTGAGATCCGGCCACTGCACTCCAGCCTGGGCGACAGAGCGAGACTCCATCTCAACAACAACAACAACAACAAATTATGACAGTGTCTTGCATATTTTCAACAAAGGTTAAAATTTCTTCGCTATCCTATCAACACTCCCCTACAACTACCTCAGTCCTACCAAAAAAGCTGAATAGAAAAAGAACCATGTAGACTAGGCGCGGTGGCTCACACCTGTAATTCCAGCACTCTGGAAGGCTGAGGGGCAGATCACCTGAGGTCAGAAGTTCAAGACCAGACTGATTAACATGGTGAAACCCCATCTCTAATAAAAATATAAAAATTAGCCAGGCATGGTGGCGAGCGCCTGTAATCCCAGCTACTCGGGAGGCTGAGGCAGAAGAATCACTCAAACCCAGGAGGCGGAGGTTCCAGTGAGCCGAGATCGCGCCATTGCACTCCATCCTGGGTGACAGAGTGAGACTCTGTCTCAAAAAAGAAAAAGAACCATGTTAGGTCAGGGGCTCATGTCTGTAATCCCAGCTATTCAGGAGGCTGAGGCTCGAGAATCATTTGAACCCAGGATGGGGAGGTTGCAGTAAGCCAAGATCGTACCACTGCACTCTAGCCTGGGCAACTCAGTGAGACTGTCAAAAAAGAAAGGGAGTGAGGGAAGGAGGGAGGGAGGGAAGGAAGGAGGGAGGGAGGGAAGGAGGAAAGGAAAGATGATGGGGTTTCTTTTTCCTCCCCTTTAATTTATCCCTGCTGTTTAACTGACAAAACTTAGAAGAAATAAACTGAAAAATCCGTAATGAAAAAGCCTTTACCAGCCTACCTCTAAGTATATAATTATACTTAGAGATATATTACACACACACACACACATATATATATATATATATATTTTTTTTTTTCTTGAGTCAGGGTCTCATTCTGTTGCCCAGGCTGGAGTGCAGTGGTGGAATCACGGCTCACTGCCACCTCGACCTCCTAGGCTGCAGTGATCTTTCCTCTTTAACCTCCCAAGTAGCTGGGAACACAGGCGTGCACCACCACACCTGGATAATTTTGTTTTCAATTTTGTAGAGATGGAGTCTTTCCATGTTGCCCAGGCTGGTCTCAAACTCCTGGGCTCAAGTGATCCTCCCGTCTCAGCCTCCCAAAGTGCTGGAATTACAGGTGTGAGCCACTGTGCCTGTCCTTGGCAATATTTTTTAAGAAAGCGAGAAAATCCTCCATAAGCATTAGCAATGGAATAGAGACCTTATATCTCAAATTATGAAGATGAATCAACAATTTCATAAAATAATAACCCCATACATTCCTCAAGCAGTTTATAGTATCCAAAGTTCTTTCACAGACATCAGCTCATCCTGATCTACCTGCCTGGGAGAGAGCAAAGAAAGAGTCTATCCCCATCATTCAACAGATGGAGAAACAGACTCAGTTTTACCTTATCAGCTAAGTGACTTCTACAAGATCACGTGGCTTTAAGTGTCAGGATATGAGCTAGAAGCAAATATTTGTAAACAGTAAATGTTTGATGAAGTCAACATACTCTAAAGCCCATGCGACTGACAACAACTTAGTGGACCGGGCTTTAGCCCTATCATCCTTGGAAGGGGCAGGCTCTGTAACGTTAGCAAGGAAATGGCATATAATTCTGTTTTCGAGCCATGACCATTTTTAGGTTAAATAATGGGCTTTTCAATTTCCAGAGACTGAAACCTAATACTGTTCATTTATACTCACCCCCCAGTGTCAACATATGTCATTTATAGTATCCGTTCATTATTCTACTCTGCACTGCCTTTCTGAACAGAGGTTTTTAATTCTCAAATACTGGTCATCAGCATTAATTTCCCCTCATAACTACAAGAACTCAAGCAACAGAAGCTACTGTGTTGAACTTGATAAAGAACCAAAAAAGAAATTAGCACAATGTATTACTATAAACCACTGCTTCAAGAGAAAATAAATGGCTAGTGCTCAAGATCTAGTATAAAAAATCATTAAATGTCCCTAAAAGTGATCTACAGCAATACTAAACCAGTGTGAACTACAGCCTAATAGCAGCAAACAGATATGCCTGTTTCATACTTGGGGTCATGGCTGAGGGTTGGGAGGGATAACAAATTTTTCATTTAATTAAGCAAAATTTAGAGTCTTTATTATTCATTAAAGCTTATACAGAGGCCAAGCGCGGTGGCTCACGCCTGTAATCCCAGCACTTTGGGAAGCCAAGGCAGGGGGATCATTTGAGGTCAGGAGTTCAAAACCAGCCTGGCCAACACGGTGAAACCCCGCCTCTACTAAAAATACAAAAATTAGCTGGGTGGCAGTGGCACATGCTTGTAATCCCAGCTACTTGGGAGGCTGAGGAAGAACTGCTTGAACCCAGGAAGCGAAGGTTGGTTGCAGTGAGCCAAGATCACGCGACTGCACTCCAGGGTGGGTGACAGAACGAGACTCTGTTCCAAAAAAAAAAAAAAAAAATTAGCCAGGCATGGTGGCTCACACCTGTAGTCCCAGCTACTGAGGAGGATGAGGTGGGAGGATCACTTGAGCCAAGGAGGTGGAGACTGCAGTGAGCCAAGATTGAACCACTGCACTCCAGTCTTACTTTTCCAGGTCCACTTTATTTATTTGATCTTCAATTTGCTAGGGGTACATTCTACTCTTTTTTTTTTTTTGATTTTAATTTTGTTGGGGGTACTTTTTTCTTTTTTTTTTTTTTTTTTTTTTTTTTTTGAGATGGAGTTTCACTCTTGTTGCCCAGGCTGGAGTGCAATGGCGTGATCTCGGCTCACTACAACCTCTGCCTCCAGGGTTCAAGTGATTCTCCTGCCTCAGCCTCTTGAGTAGCTGGGATTACAGGCCCCCACCACCACACCCCGCTAATTTTATAGTTTTAGTAGAGACGGGGTTTCTCCATGTTGGCCAGGTTGGTCACGAACTCCTGAACTGAGGTGATCCGCCTGCCTAGGCCTTCCAAAGTACTGGGATTACAGGTGTGAGCCCCGCGCCCGGCCCATTCTACTCTTTTGAAAGTAGAATTATAGTCACAGTCAAGTAAGCAGGAATTTAATAATCAGACAATTCTGGAGTTCATGAGATTAAAAAAATGTCAGATTTCATAGCCGGGCGAGGTGGCGGGCGCCTGTAGTCCCAGCTACTCAGGAGGCTGAGGCAGGAGAATGGCGTGAACCCGGGAGGCGGAGCTTGCAGTGAGCTAAGATACGGCCAGTGCACTCCAGCCTGGGCGACACAGCAAGACTCTGTCTCAAAAAAAAAAAAAAAAAAAAAAAAAAAGTCAGATTTCAACACTGATAAACATTTTTCCACATGAATTTCAAAGAACAAGAGCTGAGGTCTGTTATTAAAAGAACTCAGGCTAAAATCTGAAAGAAAGAACTTTAGAATGAGAAACCTAAATGTGAAGGTTATTTTCCCCTCACTCTGGGAGGTTCCATTTCCTGTTATAGACCAGAATATGCAAGTAGAGGAGAGGAAGAGACAGACCAGGAGGTATCATGAGTTTTGCTATTGTTGGTTTGATTTTTTTTTCCTTCTACAGAAAACTGAAAATCAGACAGTAAGCACTCTATTCTGCAGGCCAGCATGAACACCTACACAGTTGACAATTAAAAGGTTCCCAGGGCTGGGCACAGTAGCTCACGCCTATAATCCCAGCACTTTGGGAGGCTGAGGCAGGCAGATCACCTGAGGTCAGGAGTTCAAGACCAGCCTGACCAACATGGAGAAAACCCGTCTCCACTAAAAATACAAACTTAGCCAGGTGTGGTGGCACATGCCTTTAACCCCAGCTACTCAGGAGGCTGAAGCAGGAGAATCGCTTGAACCCAGGAGGCAGAGGTTGCAGTGAGCCGAGATCGCGCCATTGCACTCCAGCCTGGATAGCAAGAGTGAAATTCCGCCTCAAAAAAAAAAAAAAAAAAAAAAGGTTCCCAGGAAGGGATAATACCCTTCTCACCACTCTACCGGTACTCCTTGCCCATTCTGTCACAGATAAAAGCAAACAGGTGAAAAACATTCTACCCCAAAACCTCGAATGAAACTTTGGCAATTACATCATTAGGCCACCAATTCTACTGTAATTTCTTTCCTGAAAAGGAATAGCAAAGAAAATAGAGAGAAAAGACAGTTTTATCCTTCTATGTGTAGAACGAATTCTGGTTTATAAAAGCAAACTATTGGGCCAGCTACTCGGGAGGCTGAGGCAGGAGAATGGCGTAAACCCGGGAGGCGGAGCTTGCAGTGAGCTGAGATCCAGCCACTGCACTCCAGCCCAGGCGACAGAGCGAGACTCCGTCTCAAAAAAATAAATAAATAAAATAAATTTTAAAAAAATAAAAGCAAACTATTACTCAAAGGCTTGGTCTCCCACAGGGTAAAAAGCATTCATCATGTGACAAGCTACAAAAATAAGGGGCCAGGCGTGGTGGCTCACCCCTGTAATCCTAGCACTTCAGGAGGCCGAGGTGGACAGATCACGAGGTCAAGAGATCGAGACCATCCTGGTCAACGTCGTGAAACCCCGTCTCTACTAAAAATCCAAAAATAGCTGGGCATGGTGGCATGCGCCTGTAGTCCCAGTTACTCAGGAGGCCAAGGCAGGAGAATCTCTTGAACCTGGGAGGCGAAGGGTGCAGTGAGCTGAGATTGTGGCCACTGCACTACAGCCTAGCGAAACAGCGAGAGCCCATCTCAGGGAAAAGAAGAAAAAAAAAAGAAGGGTTGTGATAGGAGCTTTGATGTAAAAGCTGGGTAGAAAATCAGAGAACAGAAAAAAAAAGTTAATAAATGTTACCAGTACTAAAATTTGTTTTAAAGATAAAATATTTGAATATTTGTATGCAGCAAGCATGTTGTTTCCAAAACTATCCTTAAGGGAGCATAGAAACACACCCCCTCCCAATCCCTCAATGTGGTCACTCCAGACATCTGCCTAACACCATGCCTCTTGATGGCCACCTCCCCTACCTCTTTACAGGACAGCTACATACGACCTATGTGGCTCACCCCTCTTGTTCCCCAACCCCACAAGTACTAGATGAATATGCTACAGTGACCATGTCTCATTCACAGCGTGACCCCCACAGAGCTTGTGCCCGTTCCCTTTAAACCCACCAATTAGAACTATTGGCTTGGGTAACATAGTAGCCCTAGGAAATCCACTTGGGAAACTCCCTGGACTCCCAATAAAGGTTTTGGCCCAGGGCTCTCTCTCTTTCTCCTCTCTGGGATCAGTAAGTAATAAAAATACTTCTTTTACTTCATGTGTCTTGCTGTGCTGCCCTGTGTCTCACCTGACCAACACATTCGAACCTAACTTATTTTCCTGGGCAGGGCTAGAATCTATAGCCACTCTCGAGAGAGAGACCTTATGACCAAATTGACATTTGCAAAAAAGCCAGGAATACCAGGAGGTGGGGAATCACTGGGGGTCATCTTAGAGGCTACCTGACCCAAGCACCGTTAAAAGAATAAACTAGGCTGGGCACGGTGGCTCACACCTGTAATCCCAGCTCTTTGGGAGGCTGAGACGGGGGGATTGCCTGAGGTCACAAGTTCAAGACCAGCCTGGCTAACATGGCGAAACCCCATCTCTACTAATAATACAAAAATTAACTGGGCATGGTGGTGCACGCCTGTAATCCCAGCTACTTGGGAGGCTGAGGCAGGAGAATCGCTTGAACCCAGGAAATGGAGATTGCAATGGGCCGATATCGTGCCACTGCACTCCAGCCTGGGCGACAAGAGCAAAACTCTGCATCCAAACAAAAAAAAATAATAAACTTTAGCATAAGATGTTAAAATAGCTGTATGACAAATGCTAAACCAAGATTTTTTTAAAAAGGTGAAGCAAATTCAGTCCTATTGCTCATTAACAAAAAATTTTGTACCACTAACACATATTTTAAAGTTTTAAATATTTACAATGCAATTTGTTTCATCTTCTTCATTTTCATTTTATGAATGCTTTATAATATGCAGTATTATCATATACAGTATATATTATATAATATAAAGTATCTTAGTAGCATATAGTAATGTACATACATCTGATATACATATAAAAATATATATGATACACACATATTTGTTTCTTTGCTCACAAAATTCTAGTAAGGGTACATGACCTTTTTAAAAATGAAGACTGTTACTCTATATAATGGGAACCACTAGAGATTTTTGAGCTACTGAACCCCAAACTTAGATTTGCACTTTAGAATAAAGGCTCTTTAGCCGGGCACGGTGGCTCAAGCCTGTAATCCTAGCACTTTGGGAGGCCGAGACGGGCGGATCACGAGGTCAGGAGATCGAGACCATCCTGGCTAACATGGTGAAACCCCGTCTCTACTAAAAAATACA
>NW_016814121.1:3051727-3070309 GCF_001698545.2 Rhinopithecus bieti
AAAAAAAAAAAAGAATAAAGGCTCTTTATTACCAAATTTACCAAATTGCCAAGTTTACCAAATTACCAAAGTTACCAAAAGCATTATTTAAAAAAAAAATATGTCAAGAAAACTACATAGTGCCTAACACAGAGAAAGTCCTCAATGGCAGCAATAACAGGTACGGAATATATGCCAAAACCTGGAGTCTGGCTAAGACGGGTTATTAAAGCCCATCATCTATAAATCTAGTAATGCCCTCCAGTTTTCCCAATGCACTTCAGGAGAGATGGAAGCGCTTTTGTTGAAATGGGTCTCAACTGCTAGCCAATGGAGAAAAAGCTTTAAATGTAGTCATCATCAGTACATCTCAGAAGTATGTCAGTAAAGGCACTGTCCTGGATTAATCACCGAAAAGCTATGTGTGCATCTTATGTGACTCACTGCTGAGCATAATCCCCAAAATGGCATCCAGCACAGTTAGGGCACACAAGTGGCAAAAAGTACCAATACTCCTCACAAATAGCCACCCTTTGAGTTCAGCCAAAACCAGGGGCAACCAGAGAACATACATGACTCAGTGGGCTGACGACTGAGTCTCGCATTACAGCAAAGGACTAGATCTGTGGAACAAAAGGTCACATGGCTAGGTTCCTTTCTCTTCACAACTGCTCTGTAAAGGGCACCAGGCCCTGCCTGAGAAGGTCTGGGTCAGAGACACCACAGCCACCACGGCATTGATTTGTCAACAGGGAAGAAGCTGTGGCACTCGCCAATCCCAACCAGCTCACTTCACCCCTTTTTCCAGGTCCTTATCCAATTTCCTTTTCAGTACATTGTTCTTATCTTGCTCCTGTTTTTCTCTATACTAGATTGGAAAAGTCTGAGGACAGGCATGGTCTCGCCCTTTCTGTACAACTCCAAGGTCTCGGTCAAAACCAAGACCTTGGTAAAAACCAGTCACTCTGGCATGGTAACTGGTATATCCGTGCAGTAACTGTTACTCCAGCGTGGTAACTGGTACACCAGTGTGGTAACTGGTGTATCAGTGCGGTGACTGTTACTCCAGCGTGGTAACTGGTATTCCGCTCCTCTCCCTCCACCATGTGTCTGCTATAGCATTTGTGGGTGCCAGGAAGCACCATGACTAGCACTCACACATAATAATGCAGCCAGTCCCTTAGTCTAGGAACTCTGTACCTCAACACGGAGAAGTGGCAAACCTTCAGGACCCTTCCAGCCCTTTGACTAAAGGATATCCCAGAAGCAGGAATGTTGCGCCTTAGCCTATGTACCTGTGGCCGTTCATTGCTATGTAATAATCATTTGTGATCCACTGTCTCAACATGAAGTCACTCGTGTTAGGTGGCATTAAGCCCACCGTGCAACTGTTTACCCCTCACAGTGATAAGCAAAGACCAGTTGCAGTGGCTCACACCTGTAATTCCAATACTTCGCGAGGCCGAGGTGGGAGGACTGCTTGAGGCCACCAGGAGTTCAACATAGTGAGACCCTTCTCTACAAAAAAAAAAAAAAAAAATCTGGGTATGGGGTGGTGCACACCTGTAGTCCCACCTACTCAAGAGACTGAGGTGGGAGGATCCCTTGAGCCTAGGAGTTAGGGGCTGAAGTAAGCCATGATCGTGCCACTGCAATTCAGCCTGGGTGACAGAGCAAGACCTTGTCTCAAAAGAAAAGCAAACAATGATAAGCACATGTGTACTAGACTGGCAACTGAGATCGCAGTAAAATTGTTTTTCTTCAAAGTGATAAACATATGTCTAACAGAATAAGGTGGTGAGATAACAACACCTGCTGTGGCACAGGACCACCACCGATGGAAAATGGAGTCAAGAGCTGGCTGAGACCATGACACTGGGCAGACCTGTGGAGAATCATACACACAGCAAGGAGCTGATGACGTCTGGGGCGCCTTTGGAATCTTGGTCCATGAGAACTCTGAGGCCTCCTCCTAGCATGACAATTGCCGCCCAGAGGCTCTCTTGGAGAGGAACAGCCACTCCTCACTTACCAGCATCCAAGGGACTTCCAACCCACTTGAGGGTCCATCAGTGCTCCGAACTTCTGAGCCAACCCTGTGGTTCACTGTTCCCCTAATTAGTGCCTTTAATAACCACATTGTGAATGTTTAATTGATTGATTGTGTGTATGTGAATCTCTCAATAAATGGGGAATCTGAGCATTGCTAATTGGCCACTGAGTCACTGTGAAACATTCCCACTTCAGTGGAAGTTGGCATGCAGGGCAGTAACCTGATTAAAAATAACTATTAATATTAACATAATATTAATTACAAAATTCATTATTAATTTACTGGAAACTCCTCAGGAAGCCAATTTAAACAAAAAACTTCGATTCAATTAAAGGATCATAACTTAGTAACTCTTCTGATTCACTTTAATACTGTGTTACACATCTTTTATTGTTATTTTTTATTTTCTGTAGAGATGGGGTTTCCCTATGTTGAGGTCTCCCTATGTTAGAGGCTGATCTCAAACTCCTGGGCTCAAGCAATCTTCTCACCTCAGCCTCCCAAACTGCTGAAATTGCAGTATGAGCCACTGCACCCAGCCATGATTATACGTTAATACAAAGCAATGTGGACTTACCAGCACCCACAGAAGTCATACCATGGTTGGATCAACTTATAAAATCCATACAGTAATTAGGAGTTCCTGATGTGGAAGTAATATAACCCAAATGCACCCTGAAAATGGTCTTAGGGTACCTACATCTTCCTTACTTTGACTACGAGAGGATTAATTTTCATTTGAATAGGGGTTAAACTATCATTGATCACGCTGATTGAATTTCAAATGGCTTTCTGAATCAATTTTCCTTGACTGAATAATTTACAAAAATGTGTGTTGATTTTATAATAAAGCTTAAAATTTTTTATTTTATATTTCCTGAAGGCTTTTCTCCATTGTAACCATATCTCAATTAAACTTTTTGTAAAAGCCTTCAAAAAAAAAAGATCGGGAAGCACTATGCATTTAGATTGACAATGACTGTGAATAAGACAGTGCTGAGGAGGATGCTACTAACTAAACATCACATCATGTCTCAGTCAAGGTAACACAAGAGCTACAAAGGCAGCTTACCACTAACAAACAACATAAGAACTGCTTGCCTAAAAAGACACTTACCGGGCCAGGCACAGTGTTTCAGTCCTATAATCCCAGCACTTTGGAGGCTGAGGCATGTGGATCACTTGAGGTCAGGAGTGCAAGACCAGCCTGGCCAACATAGTAAAACCATGTCTCTACTAAAAAGAATACAAAAATTAGCCAGGCTTGCTGCCACGCACCTGTAGTCCCGGCTACTCAGGAGGCTGAGACAGGAGAATTATTTGAATGAGGGAGGTGGAGGTTGCAGTGAATCAAGATTGTGCCACTGCACTCCAGCCTGGGGGACAGAGCAAGACCCTGTCTCAAAAGAAAAAGACATATCACACAGAAGGATACATCTAAGGGAAAAAATTTTTTCTCCTTATATCCACTAAACAATAATTTTGTTTTGAATGGGGAGGGAGTAACTACAGTAAGTTCTCACTTAATGTCATTGATAGGTTCTTGGAAACTGGGGCTTTGAGCAAAATGACATAAAACAATACTAATTTTCCATGATTGGTCCATCAATCAGCAAGGTAATTGATATAAACAAGAGTTAAGTTCCACAAGGACATGAAACAATGTGTAAATTCCAAACAGACAGTAGCTCCAGTAGGGAACTGATTTTTTTTTTTTCCTCATCAACATGATAATGAAACAACAGTGAACAAAAGGCCATTATTTGGGGACCTGCTATATTACCATCACTCATATCATGTTTTAATATTTTTGCGTGTTCTTGTTCATGCACACTAACTGTCTCATTCCAGCAACCACCTCTAATGAGCTTTTCAAGAAATATAAACACTCTGGATGTGCTAGTAAGTTCTTACTTTTCATTTCTTCCCTATTGTTCTGAATATTAAATATTAAAAGTTATTCGACTACTGCCTGGAACTTAGTAAGCATTCAACCCAAGTTACCTGATATTACTATTGGGCTAAATAAGGAAAGGCAATTAAAATACAAACACTAGCATGACATTTCTTTCCCCCTTATGCAATGTTCTGATTGTATCTTTGCACTGAGACTACAACTTCCTTTGCCTTGGGTCTTATCTTTTTGCTTTCCTCCTAAAAGGCCACCATCCCTCAAGAAAGGACACTGCAGTGGCTCATGCCTGTAATCCCAGCACTTTGGGAGGCAGAGGCGGGCAGATCACGAGGTCAGGAATTTGAGACCAGCCTGATCAATACAGTGAAACCTCATCTCTACTAAAAATGCAAAAAATTAGCTGGGTGTGGTGGCACACGTCTGTAATCCCAGCTATTCAGTAGGCTGAGGCAGGAGAATCTCTTGAACCTGAGAGGTGGAGGTTGCAGTGAGCCGAGATTGTACCACTCTGGCCTAGGCAACAGAGTGAGACTCCATCTCAAAAAAAAAAAAAAAAAAAAAAGACACTGTTCTGAGACAGAGGCTGTTTTAACACACTGGCAAAGGTGGCAAACAGTAGGCACAAGCAGATGTAAAGGAAGACACTGGAACTAAGCGGATGCCTCAACATGACTTTTTCACTAGTCTCAGTCATGCTAGCACCAAGAACCAGCTTGGTGCTCAGCAGGCTTTAAACTCTGCCTTGTGGCTTCCCTGAAACATAGTCTGGACCAAACATAAAAGCTCCTTAAACCTGAGGTACTGGGTTCTTTAAACATGTCCTGGTAGCCGGGCGCAGTGGCTCACATCTGTAATCCCAGCACTTTGGGAGGCCAAGGTGGGTGGATCATCTCAGGTCAGGAGTTCGACACCAGCCTGGCCAACATAGTGAAACCCCGACTCTACAAAAAATACAAAAATTAGCCAGGTGTGGTGGCATACACCTGTAGTCCCAGCTACTTGGGAGGCTGAGGCAGGAGAATCACTTGAACTCCAGAGGCAGAGGTTGCAGTGAGCTGAGATGACGCCACTGCACTCCAGCCTGGGAGACCAAGTGAGGCTTCATCTCAAAATAAATAAATAAATAAAATAAAATTTAAAAAACTTTTAAAATGGAAAACATTTTTTGAAAAGAAGATGCTTGCACACCTCCTTATGGCCAGAGTGTCTTCCCTATTTCAACAGTCCTTTTTCCCCCTTGAAAAATCCTTTTCGGGCCAGGCGCGGTGGCTCACGCCTATAATCCCAGCACTTTGGGAGGCCAAGGTGAGCAGATTACGAGGTCAGGAGATTGAGACCATCCTGGCCAGCATGGTGAAACCCTGTCTCTATTAAAAATTTTTAAAATTAGCCGGGCGAGGTGGCGGGCGCCTGTAGTCCCAGCTACTCGGGAGGCTGAGGCAGGAGAATGGCGTGAACCCGGGAGGCAGAGCTTGCAGTGAGCAGAGATCGCGTCACTGCACTCCAGCCTGGGCGACAGCGCGAGACTCCATCTCAAAAAAAAAGAAAAATCTTAATAAAGTCTCTCCTTACTAAAAAACTAAAAATAAAAAACTGATATTCAGGTCTCTTCCCCAGACCAATTAAATTGATCCTTGGGGGTAGACCTGGAAACAGTCTTTTCAAGTTCCTGAGGAGATTCTATTATACAAGCAGGGCTGAAAAAAGCACCTACTCAGCAGGTCCTCTGGAGCTGGGGATAGGGCAGTTCCTTGTGACATGCCTGGGCAGTGAAGGGGCATAGACAGGGTAGTGGATTCTATGTAGGCAACCAACTAGGCCCTACATAGTTTCCTGTTTAAATATCTACCACACAAAGAACCTGGTGAGATGGTTCACAGAAAGATAAGTATATGTCTCCCTTAAACATGTTAAAAACGTTCAACTGGTCAGGGACAGTGGCTCACACGTGTAATCCCAGCCAGCACTTTGGGAGGCTGAGGTGGGTGGATCACCTGAGGTCGGGAGTTCAAGACCAGCCCGGCCAACATGGAGAAACTCTGTCTCTACTAAAAATACAAAATTAGCCAGGTGAGGTGGCACATGCCTGTAATCCCAGCTACTTGGGAGGTTGAGGCAGAAGAACTGCTTGAACCCGGGAGGCTGAGGTTGTGGTGGGCTGAGATCACACCACTGCACTCCAGCCCGGGCAATAAGAGCGAAACTCCGTCTCAAAAAACAAAACAAAAAAAGAATGTTCAACCGCACTCACAGGGAAGCTACCATTTAAAACCACACTAAAATACTATTTCTCATATATTGGATTGGAAAAAGTCCCAAAGTTTGACAATACACTCCCTTAGCTAGGCTTTGGGATGAAGGCACCTTCTGTATTACCAGCGGTGGGACTGTAAACTAGAATAATGTCTATGGAAGAAAATGTGGAAATATCTACCTATATAGATCTCTATTACTCTATATTAACACAGGTGTGGTGGCTCATGCTTATAATCCCAGCACTCTGGAAGGCCGAGGAAGCACTTGAGTCCAGGAGTTTAAGACCAGCCTGGGCAACATGGCAAAACCCCATCTCTACAAAAAATACAGTAAACAGCCAGGCATAGTGGCATACATCTATAGTTCCAGCTACTAAAGAGGCTGAGGCAGGAGTATCATTTAAGCCCTGAGGACTGAGGCCCCAGTGAGCCGAGGTCATGCCACTGCACTCCAGCCTATGTAACAGAGCCAGACCCTTCTTAAAAAAAAAATATATATATATATACACACACACATATATATGTACACACACACACATACACATATATATATATATACACACAGACATACACAAAATGGTAGCTACCTACTAAGTAGAATCCGTCTGCTAACAGAAATGACAAATGCAGGTACCCTTTAGCCCAGTGCCCCGACTTTTAGGAATCTCTCCCACAGCTATAAGGTTATCTCTGAAGCACTGTTTATAATAGCTAAAGACTGCAAACACTCCAAAAGTCCAGAAAGGGAACTGGTTGGAAAACCAATTATACTTCTAAGATAGTGGAATTCAATGCAGCCATAAAAAGAAGGAAGAGATACATATTCCAATATGGGGAGATCCTGAGGATCTATTAAGGGAAAAACAAAAAAGAGGTACAGAACAGTATACACTGTATGCTATCTTTTGTGTAATAAATATATATTTGCTTGTATTTGCAAAAAAGAACACTGGAAGGATGAAAAATAATAATAATAATACAAAAAATGCTTTCCAGAGGAGTAGGAGAAGGAAAAGGATAGAGTGGCAGAGGCGTAAGGAAGCTTCGGAAAATGCACATTTGTACTGTATTTTTGTAGTTTAAATTAGAAAATGTATTATCTACTCAAAAGTGTTCAATTTAGGCCGAGCACAGTGACTCACACCTGTAATCCCAGCACCTTGGGAGGCCAAGACAGGCGGATCACCTGAGGTCAGGAGTTCAAAACCAGCCTGGCCAACATGGTGAAACCCGGTCTCTACTAAAAATACAAAAACTAGCCAGATGTGGTGGTGGGTGCCTGTAATCCCACCTACTCGAATGGCTGAGGCAGGAGAACTGCTTGAACCCAGGTGGCAGAGGTTGCGGTAATCCAAGATTGCGCCATTGCACCCCAGCCTGGGCAACAGAGCAAGGCTATATCTCAAAAAAACAAAACAAAAAAATGTTCAATTTAATTTTAAAATAAATCTTAAAACTGCCACAAAGCTTGTAGGGCAATATACAGATTTTTTAAAATTATAAATAATTTTATAATTATAAAATTTCCTAACAGTATAAAATTATAAATCGTAAGAGCATACATAAAGTATGTTTGTTACACACCAAAACACCCAACTACCAAAGGGTAAGAATATTCAATAGAGGCTGGGCGCAGTGGCTCACACCTGTAATCGCAGCACTTTGGGAGGCTGAAGTGGGTAGATCACTTGAGGCCAGGAGTTCGAGACCAACATAGCCAATATGGCTAAACTCTGTTTCTACTAAAAATACAAAAATTAGTCAGGTTTGGTGGCACATGCCTGTGATCCCATTACTCAGGAGGCTGAGGCAGGAGAATTGCTCGAACCTGGCAGAGATTGAAGTGAGCCAAGATCTTGCCACTGCACTCCAGCCTGGGTGACTGAGTGAGACTCTGTCTAAAAAAAAAAAAAAAAAAAAAGAATAAGAATACTCAATTGAGTATTAAAAACGTACCTCAAAATTGTGAAAAAATTAAAACTTTGATTAAATTCTAAAACTAGACCACACTCATTTCAATTATGCAATTGTTTCCAAACTGCATCTTCAAAAAGTAATGTTTTCATTTTTTGATACAGTCTATCTTCAAAAGTAATGTTCCCAATTGAAAAACACTCAAGCTGTCAAGAGACACTTGATTTCAACCACAGTTCTAAAACTATTCAGCAATGTAACCCTAAAAACACTACTACCCTGAAGCACAAGTTTTCCTACTGAAAGAAAGGAATAATGACTATCCTACCTATACCACAGACCTCCCAAAAAAAGTATATGAAAGTGCTTTACAGCCAGGCACAGTGGTGCATGCCTGTACTCACAGCTACCTGGGAGGCAGAGGCAGGAGAATCACCTAAGCCCAGGAATTCAAGACCATCCTGAGCAATACTGAGACCCTGCTACAAGAAAAGAAAATTTTTTTAACTTTACACATCCACAAGAGACACTCTTTGCAACTTAGGATGCTGCAGAATCATCAATAAAACAATAAATTACTATACGATACTGAAGAAGTAGAAACTGCAAACATTTATGCTGAATCTATTCACTACCAGGGCAAATCTGGGAGCTATTTGTTTTGACTAAACTCTTCATACTGGATTGGCTGCCTTCCTTTCTCTACAAGTGAATATGCCAAAACTAAACTCTATTCAAGTGAAGGTTCCAATCAGTTTAGATATTACTGTAAATTCAGCCCCTAGTAACTCACGATCTGTACAGGAAGCAAACCAACCCAAGACACAACTAAGCCAAAGAGCAACCAAGACAGGCATCCTCAGATTACGGCCCCATCCTCTTATTCTCATATAAAAATATCTCTATTAAAAAACACTCCCCTTCTTTGTTTAGCAATTCTATTTCTTGTTTTCTACCTCTCAAGAATGAAATCTGAAGGAATTCTCTACTTTTTAAGATTTCCCAATTTCATCCCTCATTGCTAATACCAATTAACCTAGCGACACTTGAGGAACAAGTCACGCTCCTGGCAGAAATTCAGTACTCTTAAAGGAGGAGTTTAAAGATCATGCTAGCCTTTGCTCCTCTAAGAACAGATGGACACAGTAAAAAAAAAAAAAAAAAAACCTGTGCCTGTAACGTGAGCTTCACATACACATCCTAAAATGAGTGGGATCCATCAGACCCCTGGGATTTGACCACAAGCTGGGGAAAAGGTTCGTAACCAGAAGATGGTAACAGGAACAATATTCCCACTACAGCAGTATCCCAAGTGGATAGAACAAATTATGGCAGCGTCGGAAACCTGGAGAAAGGAATGAGGACTTAAGAAGCAGCTGTTAGTCACTTCCAGGAGAAAAATTAAATACACAGAGAAAATGAGTCCACCAGATTTGGGGAGGGGTCACAAGCAGCCACTGACATAAAAAAAGATGAAAACCAAACTATTATAGATAAAGGGTACTGCTGGCTCCACCAGGGGTCTCTCTATTGCTTAACAAAGATCAGATTGAGTAAATGTCCCCTTTCCTCAGCCAGTTCCCTGGACCCACTCTACACTGTTTATTCAAGCCATAACCATTCCTCCAAGCAGATGGCCAATGGTGGTCCTCAGGAATATAAATTAGACACAAAGAGCCTTTTGTTGCCTATGTTGTTCCTGGCTCTATTACACCAGACTGACACAGTACCTGATACAGAACAGGCACTGAGTACTTGTTCAATGCCTGAACCTGCCAAACAAGTAGATTCAACTGCGTATTCACTGAGTAGCTAGTCTGTTAAAAAAAATACTGTTCGATCCATGAAAATGTATAAACATGGTCTCCACTATCAAGGGACAAGTACTGAGTGTCAAAGAACAATTGGAAAAAAAAAAAGAACAGAGAAAGGCGAATTGGAAAGCAGCAGCAGGTATTCTGAAAGTTGAAAATCTGAAACAGTTGACAGGAATCATGTAGCCTTTATCATTAACAGAAAAAAAAAAAAAGTCTCCCAAAATGGCATTCTTTCATCAGTAAGAATTTTTTATATTCTATTATTCATTTCTAGGATCAAAGAAACCTATAGATTTAGTGCAATCAGAGAAGAAAATCCTTAAGGGTATTTCTGATTGGGTATGGAAGCTGATAAAACCCACTCTAAAATGTATATGGAATACAAAGAAGCAAGCCAAGACAATATTGAAGAACAAAACAAGAGGCCTATTCTACCAGGCATTAAGATTGATTTTAAAGCTCAGTAATACATTGTAATACTGGTGCAAGGACAGACAAAGGCAACAAATTAATGGTAAGGACTTCCCCGGCAGATCCACACATACATGTATATCTGATTTACACAGCAGTAGATGTTCTTTTCAATTAAAGAGCTAGGTCATTATGAAGGAAAAAATGAACCTTCACCCATCACAGAAAAAACAATTCCAGGTGAACTATAAACGTAAGATGTAAAAGAGTGAAACTTCTTTGTGACCTTAGGGTAGACACAAAGATTTCTTACACAGACCACAAAAAAAGTACTAACCACAAAAGATTAAATTAGACTAAGTCAAAATTAAGGTTTATCAAAGACACCATTAAGAGAGTGAGAAAGCAGCCCAGTGCGGTGGCTCATGTCTATAATCCCGGCATTTTGGGAGGCCAAGGTGGGCGAATCACCTGAGGTTAGGAGTTCAAAACCAGCCTGGCCAACATGGTGAAACCCCTTCTCTACTAAAAATACAAAAGCTAGCTGGGCGTGTTGGTGGGCACTTGTAATCCCAGCTACTCAGGGGACTGAGGCAGGAGAATCTCTTGAACCCGGGAGGCGGGGGTTGCAGTAAGCTGAGATCCCACCACTGTAATCCAGGCTGAGTGACACTGCAACACCCCGTCTCAAAAAAAAAAAAAAAAAGGGAGAGTGAAAAAGCACAAAGTCTATAATTATATAAATAGAGTGAAAAGGCGAACCACAAAGTGTAAGAAGATAGTCATAATAAATACATTCAACAAAAGATCTGTATTGAGAGAACACAGGGCAGGCACGGGGTAGTAGCTCATGCCTATAATCCCAGCACTTTGGGAGGCCAAGGTGGGCCGATGGCTTGAGCTCAGGAGTTCGAGACCAGCCTGGGTGACACAGTAAAACCCCAACTCTACAAAAAAATACCAAAATTAACCAGAAGTGGTGGCGCACACCTATAGTCCCAGCTACACAGGAGGATGAAGTTGGAGGACCGCTTGAGCCCAGGAGGTCAAGGTTGCAGTGAGCTGAGACTATGCCACTGCACTCCAGCCTGGGCAACGGAATGAGACTCTGCCTCAAACAATGAAGAAAAAAAAAAAGGAGAGAATATATAAATAACTCCTAAAAATCAATGAGGAACAAACATAAATAGAAAAATGGACAAAAGAGGTGAACTAGCAAGAGATACATAGGTACACAAATATTTCAAATGGCCAGTAAACATATGAAAAGGTGCTTACCTTCATGAGTCATCAAAGAAGGGCAAATTAAGGCTGGGAGATAATACTGCACAACTACCTGCAAGGCTCACATTTAAAAGTCTGGCCGGAGGCTGGGCGCAGTGGCTCACGCCTGTTAATCCCAGCACTTTGGGAGGCTGAGGCAGGCAGATCACCTGAGGTCAGGAGTTTGAGACCAGCCTGACCAACGTGGAGAAACTCCGTCTCTACCGAAAACACAAAATGAGCTCGGTATGGTGGCACATGCCCACAATCCCAGCTAAAGGGGAGGCTGAGGCAGGGGAATCACTTGAACCAGGAGATGGAGGTTGCAGGTGAGCCAAGATTGCGCCATTGCACTCCAGCCTGGGCAACAAGAGCAAAACTCCGTCTCAAAGAAAAAAAAAAAGTCTTGCGGGGCGCTATAGCTCACGCCTGTAATCCCAGCACTTTGGGGGGCTGAGACAGGTGGATCACTTGAGGTCAGAAGTTCGAGACCCACCTGGCCAACATGATGAAAACCCATCTACTAAAAATATATAAAAAAAAAAAAATAGCCTGGTGCGGTGGTGCATGCCTGTAGTCCCAGCTACACAGGAGGCTGAGGCAGGAGAATTGCTTGAACCCAGGAGGCAGAGGTTGCAGTGAGCCGAGATCATGCCACTGCACTCCAGCCTGGGCGACAAGAGTGAGACTCCGTCTCAAAAAAATAAAAAGAAAAAAAGTTATGCAGAATTGAACTTCTGCTTCTGTCCATAATGCAGTAAAAGTGGTATTAGACATCCTTTTGTCCTAAGCAATTGTACGGCTGAATAAAATATTTGAGATGACTGTTTTCAGGCATTAAGACGACAGGCTGTGACCCTTGAGGAAAGAGAAAAACGTAAGGTCAGTTGCATGTTGCCTCCAACTTCCTGCCTGGGGCACCTTCCCAAACACAGTGCAGGGAGATGAAACCTAAACTGATAGCAGCCATCTCTGTGAACTGAGGAAGCAAAGACTTGGATTTGAGGATGCTGAAGCAGGTAGAATTTGTATGGCAAGAANTCTCAAAAAAATAAAAGAAAAAAAGTTATGCAGAATTGAACTTCTGCTTCTGTCCATAATGCAGTAAAAGTGGTATTAGACATCCTTTTGTCCTAAGCAATTGTACGGCTGAATAAAATATTTGAGATGACTGTTTTCAGGCATTAAGACGACAGGCTGTGACCCTTGAGGAAAGAGAAAACGTAAGGTCAGTTGCATGTTGCCTCCAACTTCCTGCCTGGGGCACCTTCCCAAACACAGTGCAGGGAGATGAAACCTAAACTGATAGCAGCCATCTCTGTGAACTGAGGAAGCAAAGACTTGGATTTGAGGATGCTGAAGCAGGTAGAATTTGTATGGCAAGAAATCTGAGAGAAGATGAGGGCCGGGGTGGGGTAATAGAACATAGAGGTAGGCAGAAGATGGTGGGAGGCATCCTATGGGTCCATGGCTTCCAGATTCTATAAAGTTTAGCAGACAGCAGTGGCTGTGAGGCTGAGAACTGCACAGACACAGAGGTTTCACAGTGCTGGAAGACATTCAAGTACCAGTTCATCCAGGGTGGAGAGACTTTGCTGAGCACTTGTCATTTTGTTTTGATCCCAAAAAGGCCAAGCATTAAGTCTAAAGACTACCCTCTATTGTAAGGGCCGGATGTCTGGACCGAGGATAAATCTATACTAACAAAACATAAAACCAAACCTGGCAGGGTCAAACGAACTTAACAACCAGTAACTTACAGTAATTTAAGTAACTACAGTAACCTAACGACTTATCAAAACAAAATGAAAACTTATTTAAAGAAAGATAACAAGATAGAGAATCCCTACAATATAACACCCACATGTCTGGCATACAATCAAAATTATTTAACATGCAAAAATGCAGGAAAATCTGACTTATACTATGCAGAAAAAGCAATCAATAAAAACAGACCCCAAGATGACTCAGATATTTAAATTGGCAGGTACGGTCTTTATTACAAATACCTTCTAGGATCTAGAGGAAAAGATAGGCCTAATGAATGAAAACATGGTGAATCTCAGCAGAAAAACACAAACTATGAAAAAAAAAAAAAAAAAAAAACAGGCCAGGTGCCATGGCTCACGCCTATAATCCCAGCACTTTAGGAGGCCGAGGCAGACATACCACCAGGTCAGGAGATTGAAATCATCCTGGCTAACACGGTGAAACCCCATCTCTACTAAAAAAAAAAAAAATACCAAAAAATTAGCTGGGCGTGGTGGTGGGCACCTGTAGTCCCACCTACTCGGGAGGCTGAGGCAGGAGAATGGCATGAACCCAGGAGGCAGAGTTTGTAGTGAGCAGAGATCACTCCACTGCACTCCAGGCCTGGGCAACAGAGCGAGACCCCGTCTCAAAAAAAAAAAAAAAAAAAAAAAACCAGCCAGGCACAGTGGCTCACACCTGTAATCCCAGCACTTTGGGAGGCCTAGAAGGGCAGATTGCTTGAGCCCAGGAGTTCAAGACCAGCCTGGGTAACATGGTGAAACCCCATCTCTACAAAAAAAAAAAAAAAAAAAAAAAAATCAGCTGGACGTGGTGGCGCATGCCCACAGTCCCAGCTACTCAGGAGGCTCAGGTGGGAGAACAGTTTGAGCCTGGGAAACGGAGGTTGCAGTGAGCTAAGATTGCCACTGCACTCCAGCCTGAGTGACAGAGATCTTGTCTCCAGAAAACAAACAAAAAAAGAGGCAAAAACTGACAGAATATTTATAGTTATATTTTCATTCTAAATATTGTTTATTTTCTAAATATTGTACCTTTTCTTTTTCTTCATTAGTCTTACCAGAAGTGTGCCTAGATCAATACTATTTTTCAAAGTTAGCTTTTAGTTTTATTGATCATTTCCATTCTTAATTTGTTTTTATTTTTATTATTCTCTTCTGTGTACTGTGGGATTACTTTGGTTCTCTGGCTTCTTGAGTTACATGCTTAGTTCTCTTGTACTTTTTCAGTCTTTCCTGTTTTCTAATAAATGCTTTTTTTTTTTTTTTTTTGAGACAGAGTCTCACTCTGTCGCCCAGGCTGGAGTGCAATGGCACTATCTCGGCTCACTGCAACCTCCACCTGCCAGAGAATCAAGCGATTCTCCTGCCTCAGCCTCCCAAGTAGCTGGGATTATAGGCACCTGCCACCACGCCCAGCTAATTTTTGCATTTTTAGTAGAGGCAGGGTTTCATCATCTTGGCCCAGGCTGGTCTTGAACTCCTGACCTTATGATTCACCCGCTCAGCCTCCCAAAGTGCTGGGATTACAGGTGTGAGCCACTGCACCCAGCCGAATAAATGCTTTTAAGACTAAAAGAGGCCGGGCGCGGTGGCTCAAGCCTGTAATCCCAGCACTTTGGGAGGCCGAGACGGGCGAATCACGAGGTCAGGAGTTCGAGACCATCCTGGCTAACACGGTGAAACCCCGTCTCTACTAAAAAATACAAAAAGCTAGCCGGGCGAGGTGGCTGGCGCCTGTAGTCCCAGCTACTCGGGAGGCTGAGGCTGGAGAATGGCGTAAACCCGGGAGGCGGAGCTTGCAGTGAGCTGAAATCCGGCCACTGCACTCCAGGCCGGGCGACAGAGCGAGACTCCGTCTCAAAAAAAAAAAAAAGACTAAAAGAAGTGATAGAATTAAAGGAAAAAATAAACAAATATATCATTATAGCTGTTGATCTTCAGCATCACTCTCAGTAAAAAAGAGAGATACTGCCCCCCAAAAAACTTCAGCAAAGCTATAGATGAAATATGTAAAAAATAAAAAGTAAGAATACAGAAGATGTTAAACAAAAGCATGAAACAACTTGGTTTATAGAAAACTACATGCAACAACACATACTCTTTTCAAGTACAAATGGAACATTCGCTAAGACAGGTTATATGCTGGGCCATAAAATTAGTCTCAGTAAATGTCAGAAGACTGAAATTTTACAGAGGATGTTCTCTGACCACAATGAAATTAAATTAGAAACCAAGATATCTAGAATTCCCAAATATGTGGAAATCAAACACTTTGATAATGACACATGAAAACTTATGTGACAGAGCTAACACAGTGTTTAGAAGGAAATACACAGCTTTAAATGCTTATGTTGGACAACCAAGGTTTGGAATCAATCTAAATTTCTACTTTAAGAAGCCAGAAAAAAAGAACAAATTAAACCCAAAGTAGGCTGGGTGCAAGTGGCTCATGCTATAATCCCAGCGCCTTGGGAGGCCAAGGCAGGAGGATCGCTTGAAGCCAGGAGTTTGAGACCATCCTGGGCAACATAGCGAGACCCCATCTCTAAAAACAAACAAAAAAAATTTTAAGTAAAAGAAAGAAAATAAAGAGCAGAAATCAATAAAATGGAAACAACTGAGAAAGTTAACAAATTTTTTTGAAAAGATTAATAAAATTGGTAAACCTTCAGCAAAACTAACTGAAAAGGTGTGTGTGACAGAGAAAGAGAGAAAAAACACAAATTACAAATATGAGGAACGGAAAAGTCACCACAGACCCTACAGACATTAAAAGGATAACAAGGGAATATTACAAACAAAAACAGGGGAAACTAATCGATGGTGCTGAAACGTAAGACTCTGAGGAGGAGGAAGGCAGGAGTGAAACTGGAAGAGGGCACAAGGTTTTCTGGGGTGTGCTCATAATTTTCTACTTCTTGAGCAAGATAGTGGAACATGGAGGATTCATTTTGTGATCATGCATCAAGCTGTACATTTACAATTTGTGCCCCTTTCTGTATGCATATTATATATATATTTTAAACTGTTTAAAAATCAGGTTGCACAAGGGGGCTCAATCCTGTAATCTTAACACTTTGGGAGGTTGAGGCAGGAGTATCCCCTGAGCCCAGAAGTTCAAGACCAGCTTGGACACCATGGCAAGACTCTGTCTCTATAAAAATATTTATTTTAATTAGCCAGGGTGATAGTGCACACCTGTGGTCCCAGCTACTCGAGAGGCTGAGGTGGGAGTACTGTCTGAGTCCAGGAAGAGGTCAAGGTTGTAGCAAGCTTGAACTCCTGGGCTCAGGCAATCACATCACTGACTCCAGTCTGGGAGACAGAGTGAGACTGTCGCAAAACAAACAAAAACACACACACACAAAAACAAACAAACAAAAAAAACACCATACACAAGTTCCACCAACAGATGGACAAAATTTGGTGTCTATATGTATACACACACACACACACAATAGGATACTATTCAGCCTTAAAAAACAAGGAAATTCCGGCCGAGCGCGGTGGCTCACGCCTGTAATCCCAGCACTTTGGGAGGCCGAGGCAGGCGGATCACAAGGTCAGGAGATTGAGACCATCCTGGCTAAGACGGTGAAATCCCATCTCTACTGAAAATACAAAAAATTAGCCGGGTGTGGCGGTGTGTGCCTGTAGTCCCAGCTGCTGGGGAGGCTGAGGCAGAATGGCATGAACCCGGGAGGCGGAACTTGCAGTGAGCCGAGATTGCGACACTGCACTCCAGCCTGGGCAAGAGAGCGAGACTCCGTCTCCAAAAAGAAAAAGAAGGAAATTCCGATACATGCAACAACAGATGCACCTTTAAAACATGCTACGTGAGGCCGGGTGCGGTGGCTCATGCCTGTAATCCCCGCACTTTGGGAGGCCAAGGCAGGCAGATCACCTGAGGTCAGGAGTTCAAGACCAGCCTAACCAATATGGAGAAATCCCGACTCTACTAAAAACACAAAATTAGCCGGATGTGGTGGCACATGCCTATAATCCTAGCTACTTGGGAGGGTGAGGCAGGAGAATCACTTGAACTCCGGGAGGAGGAGGTTGCAGTGAGCCGAGATGGCGCCATTGCACTCCAGCCTGGGCAACAAGAGTGAAATTCCGTCCCCCCCAAAAAAAAATGCTAAGTGAAAGAAGCCAGATACAAAAGGGCAAATATTGTATTATAATAGCTATATGAAGTCCTAGAATGAGCAAATTCATAGAGAGAAAAAGCATAAAAGTGGTTACCAAGAGGTGGGGAAAGAGGGAGATGGGATATTATTTTTTAACGGTTATAGAGTTTCTACTTAGGATGATGAAAAAGTTCTGAAAATGGATAGTGGTGATGATTGCATCCCTGTGAATATACTTAATGCCACTGAATTACACACCTAAACACGTTAAAATGGTAATTTTCGTGTATATTTTACCCAATAAAAAAATAAACACAGAAAGGAGATGACAAAGGGAACCTTATCATCTGAAAAGCGTTGCAATACGATGTACACGTTGTGCTGCCACTGTGGCTCTAAGGCCTATCACCTTCCAAAGTCTACCTGCGGCAAATGTGGCTACCCCACCAAGCGCAAGAGGAAGTATGACTGGAGTGCCAAGGCTAAAAGACTAAAGGCCACTGGGACCAAATGAGGCACCTAAAAAATGTACACCGCAGATTCAGGCACGGATTTCCATAAAGGAACAACACCTAAACCCAAGAGGGCAGCTGCAGCAGCCAGTTCATCTCAAGAATTGCCTTTTTTTTTTTTTTTTAAATTAAAAGACAGGGTTTCGCTCTGTCGCCCAGGCTGGAGTGCAGTGGCACAATCCCAGGTAGCTCGGATCACAGGTGTACATCATCACGCCTGGCTAATTTTTAAGTAGAGACGGGTTTTCACCATGTTAGCCAGGCTGGTCTCAAACTCCTCAGCTCAAGTGATCCGCCCACCTTGGCCTCCTAAAGTGCTGGGATTACAGGCATGAGCCACAGAGCCCAGCCAAGAATTTCAATAAACGTAGCTTCACAATTAATGTTCTGGTTCATAAAATACAAAATAAATAAATAAAATAAACATATGTAAGTTTATTCATTGGGAAAGAAACCCTGGAACTAGATAAAAAGTCCTAGGATACATAAGAAAATAAGTTAACTATTTGAGAACTTTCATTCCTTATAAGTGAATAAAAGTTTAATTTCTCATTTATTCCA
>NW_016814121.1:3072403-3086035 GCF_001698545.2 Rhinopithecus bieti
CCCGCCTCGGCCTCCCAAAGTGCTGGGATTACAGGCTTGAGCCACCGCGCCCAGCCCATTTAATATAATTCTTATCAAGAATTTTTCTTTTATGGAGAGCCTATGTATTCGGCATTATGCTGGGGAAATAGAAAATGAGACGAAACCTGCATTCACAAGCTTACAGTTTACTTGAGGAGTTCGAGGATGCAGTGAACACTGATCATATCATTGTACTCAAGCCTGGGCGACAAAGCAAGACCTTATCTCTTAAAAATTTTTTTAAAAGACTGGGCGCAGTTGCTCACGCCTGTAATGCCAGCACTTTGGGAGGCTGAGGCGGGCGGCTCACAAGGTCAGGAGATCGAGACCATCCTGGCTAACGCAGTGAAACCTCGTCTCTACTAAAAATACAAAAATTATCTGGGCATGGTGGCAGGCACCTGTAGTCCCAGCTACTCTGGAGGCTGAGGCAGGAGATGGCGTAAAGCCGGGAGGTGGAGCTTCCCGTGAGCCGAGATCGTGCCACTGCACTCCAGCCTGGGTGACACAGCGAGACTCCATCTCAAAAAAGAAAAAAGTTAAAAACCAGTTAAAAAATAAAAAACAAACCTACCTACGTTTCAACACTCTCTTCCATGAAACTCACATAAAACTATTAGGAAATACTACTGGGCAGTATATGATTACGTATTCATTTGTTTTGCAGAAGAGTTACAAGGGCAGAAGTTACAGAAAATTAATGAAGACCAGAGATGTAAAATATGATTTCAGAAGGGAGGTGGGACTGGAAGAGAGTGTTAAAAGGTTAAGTAGGTTTGTTTTTTACTTTTAAGGGATAGGGTCTCGCTTCATCACACAGGCTGGAGTACAATGATATGATCACAGTTCGCTGCAGCCTTGAATTCCTGGACTCAAGTGATCCTTCTGCCTCAGCTTCCCAAGTAGCTAGACAAGCACATGACATTATTATGCCTAGCTAACTTTTTTATTTTTAGTAGTAATAGGGTGTTACTATGTTGCCCAGGCTGCTCTCTCCAACTCCTGGTCTCAGAGGATCATCCCGTTTTGGGTTCCCAAAGTGCTGGGATTATAGGTGTGAGCCACCGCGCCTGGCCTGTTTTCTTCTACATTACAAATTTATTAAAATGGGCGGTAAGGTTTCATGAAAAATAAGAAGACCATACAAAATGTATTGTACTATCGGAAACAATTGTGTGCCTATAAAAAATGTACATACACGGCCAGGTGCAGTGGCTCACATGTGTGATCCCATTGCTTTGGGAGGCCAAAGCAGGAGGATCACTGGAGCCCAGGAGTTCAAGGCTGCAGTGAGCTATGATTGTGCCACTACACTCCAGCCTGGGTGACAAAGACGGACCCCGTCTTTAAAACAAAGTACATACCTCAAATTTTGCATTTTCACAGTCCATGTACCACAATCCAATCCCAAGCATTAAGTAGATGGATGTAATCTTTCCAAATAACTTTTTTTTTTTTTTTTTTTGAGATGGAGTCTCGCTCTGTTGCTCAGGCTGGAGTGCAATGGTGTGATCTCGGCTCACTGCAACCTCCGCCTCCCAGTTTCAAGCGATTCCCCTGCCTCAGTCTCCTGGGTAGCTGGGATTACAGACACACACCACTACGCTAATTTTTGTATTTTTAGTAGAGATGGGGTTCACCACGTTGGTCAGGCTGGTCTCGAACTCCTGACCTCAGGTGATCTGCACACTTCGGACTCCCAAAGTGCTGGGATTACAGGTGTAAGCCACCACACCCGGCCTGTTCAAATAACCTCTTTGAGAATCTGATGGCCGGGCGCTGTGACTCACGCCTGAAATCCCAGCACTTTGGGAGGTCAAGCCAGGCGGATCACGAGGTCACAAGACCAAAACGATCCTGGCTAACAGGGTAAAACCCTGTCTCTACTAAATATACAAAAAATTAGGCTGAGGTAGGAAGAAGAATTGCTTGAACCTGGGAGGCGGAGGTTGCAGTGAGCTGAGATCGTGCCACTGCACTCCACTCTGGGGCAACAGAGCAAGACTCTGCCTCAAAAAAAACCAGAATCTGACAAATTTAACTTTAATGCCTATAGGATCCAATAATTGCACTTCCTCCCACCTTCTGATGTATACAGATACTTAGTATAATTTTTTTTTTTTTTTTTTTTTTTTGAGACAGGGTCTTACTCTGTCACCCAGACTGGAGTGCAATGGCACCATCACGGCTCACTGCAGCCTTGGCTTCCCTGGCTCAGGTGATTCTCCCACTTCAGCCTCTTGGGTAGCTGGGATTACAGGCACATACTACCATGCCCAGCTAATTTTTTGTACTGTTAGTAGAGATGGGGTTTCGCCATGTTGCCCAGGCTGGTCTTGAATTCCTGGGCTCAAATGATCCATCTGCCTTGGCCTCCCAAAGTGCTGGGATTACAGGCATGAGCCACCACACCTGGCCTCAGTATAATTTTAAGAGTAATGAGGCGAGCCGGGCACAGGTGGCTCAAGTGCCTGTATCCCAGCACTTGGGAGGCGCGAGACGGGCGGATCAACGAGGTCAGGAATCGAGACGCATCCTGGGCTAGACACGGTGAAACCCCTCTCTTACTAAAAAAAACAAAAAAAACTAGCCGGGCGAGGTGGCGGGCGCTTGTAGCCCAGCTACTCGGGAGGTCGAGGCAAGAGAAGGCGCGAACCCGGAGGCCGGAGCATGTTGCAAGTGAGCTGAAGATTCTGGCACCTGCACTCCAGGCCTGGGCGACAAGAGCGAGACTCCGTCTCAAAAAAAAAAAAAAAAAAGAAAGTATGAGAATTACAGTGTTGGTTTTGTTTTGTTCTGCTTCGCTCTGTCATCCAGACTGGAGTGCGGTGGCATGATCTTGGCTCACTGCAACCTCCGCTTCCCAGGTTCAAGTGATCCCCCGCCTCAGCCTCCCATGTAGGTGGGACTGTAGGTGTGCACCACCACGCCGACTAATTTTTGTATTTTTAGTAGAGACAAGGTTTCACCATGTTGGTCAGGGTGGTCTTGAACCCCTGACCTCAAGTGATCTGCCCACCTTGACCTCCTAAAGTGCTGGGATTACACGCATGAGCCACAGCGCCCAGCCTACAGTGTTGATTTATCAAGTTTCTATTATTTTAAATAAAGTTTTGAGAACCATAAAGTAGTTTTAACCGATAGTAAATATATATATATATATATTTTGAGACAGGGTCTTGCTGTGTTGCCCAGGCTGGAGTGCAGTGGCACAATCACAGCTTACCACTGCAGCCTCAACCTCCATTTCAACAAAAGGCAACTCTATTCTCCCAGTTATTCGGTTCAAAAACCTGAGAGTCACACTTGGCCCCTCTCACATCCCCATATCTCACATCTTATCCGAGAGCAAATCTTGTCGGTTCTGACCCTCCACCCACTGCCACCACTTTGGTCCAAGCATCATCACCCTTATCTGGCTCCGTGCAATCAACGCCCCTGTGGAATCCCTGCTCCCTTGTTCTCCTTCAGATCATAGCAGCCGGAGAGATTCTATTTAATATTAAAATATACATCAGATAGTATAGCTCCCTTGGAAAATTCTCCAAAGGCCTTCCCACATCATATGAATCAAGTCAAAATCCTTGAAATGGCCAATGAGGCCACCCTCTCCTTCAGCCATTCTCTTCCCACCCACCATTTTACCTCCTGCATCTCTCCTTTTGCTCTCTACTCCACTGCAGTGGCCTCTAGGCTGCTCCTTGAAACTAGCAAGCTCTGCCTCAGGTCTCTGCATCCTGGTTCCCTTGGCCTGAAATGCTTTCACATATTTCAACAGGGCTTGCCGCTCACCTTACTCCTTCGGGTCTTTAATCAAATGTCACCCTTTCAGGCCTCTCTAGCCACCTCAAAGTAAATTACACCTCCTACCCCATTCCCTGTCCCCTTCTCTATGTTATTCTTCTCCTCCGCACATATCACTAACAAATCTGTATTTTATTTACTTAACTTATTTATGATGTGTCTCCTCCCACTAGAATGTAAGTTCTAGGAGGGCAGGGATTGTTTCGTTTACAAATATATGTATCATCAGTGACTAGAACACTACCTGTCATAGTCTGTGCTCAATAAATGTATGTTCAAGAAACAAGGAAACACTAAGAAAAAAGTTGACTACTAAATGCTTTCAATTGTTTTACCAACTCTCCCAAAAGTGAAGTTTCTTAGTCAAGCCACTGAAATTTGAAAGGAACATATGGTGCATGAAATATTTAATAACATGATTTCCTTTTTTCCCTTGTAGATATGACTAGCCCTTTGACCCTGAATGATTCTGGCAAAAAGTTGCCATCTGCCCACTCTTTCAGATTCATCATCAACAACCACCACCACCAATACTATTCTTGGCTTCTAGATCCATGTCTAATCCAACACTGTACATTTCTGAATTCAAGTTTTTCAATCTAACCTACATGGATATTAACCTATCTAGAAAGATCAGCCTATGAAAGACTGCAAACAATCTGTAACACAAAATAACATGGTATTCCCTTAGAAAAAGAATACCCAGGGTCCAAAGAAATTGGTTTGACACAACTTAAGCAAATTCTTTCATAAAAAGGGATCTGAAAAAAAGTGACAGGTTGGACTGCCATCAATTCAGTTTTTATTTTTACTTATTTATTTATTTTGCGATGGAGTCTCACTCCGTCACCCAGGCTGGGAGTGCAGTGGCACGATCTCAGGTCATTGCAACCTCCGCCTCCTGGGTTTAAGCAATTCTCCTGTCTCAACTTCCCGAGTAGCTGGAACTACACCCACCTGCTACCATGCCCAGCTAATTTTTGTATTTTCAGTAGAGACAGGGTTTTACCTTGTTGGTCAAGCTGGTCTCAAACTCCTGACCTAAGGTGATCCACGCACGTCAGCCTCCCAAAGTGCTGGGATTACAGGTATGAGCCACCACGCCTGGCCTCAGTTTTTAAATCTTCGTATTTTTCATATTACAAGATAACCCAAGTTTGTTGTTAAAAGACACTTGGAACATCACACAAACCAAAAAGAGAAAGTTTTCTCCTATTCCACCTAAAGCTCAAGTCCCTAGAGATAAAATTTTGGTCTAAAATCCTTCCATACTTTTTTTCCTGGACATACACAAACATTTTTGTTTTACAAAAATGGGGCCATACCATAAAGAATGATTTTCAAATTGCTTTTTTAATTCACCACAACACAGACATCATTCAGTGTTAGTACTTTAGCAACAAACATCCCTATGTGCCTTCTTGATAGACTTTCTACAGCAACGGTTCTCAAACTTTTTTTGAGATGGGGTCTTGCTCTGTCACCCAGGCTGGAGTGCAGTGGCATGATCATGGCTCAATGCAGCACTGGCCTCCCAAGCTCGTGACCCTCCCACCTCAGCCACTCAAGTAGCTGGGAACACAGGTGTGACACCACGCCTGGCTAATTTTTTTTGTTCTTGTTGTAGAGACAGGGTCTTATGTTGCCCAGGCTGATCCTGAACTCCTGGACTCAAGCGATTCACCTGCCTTTGGCCTCCCAGAGTGTGAAATTACAGGCATGAGTCACAGTGCCTGGCCTCAAACTTTTTAATCTCAGGCCCTTGTCACACTCTTGAAAAATCACTGAAGGCCCCAAAGAGACTTAGTTTGTGTAGGTTATCTCATCAATAGTTACCATATTAGAAATACTGAAATTTAAAAAAATAATTATTCATTTAAAACAAATATTTTATTACTGGAAAATAACTGTTTTCTCCCCCAAAAACAGACTTTCTAGATAACCGTAGATATTGTTCTTCGATGCTACGTCAAAACATGGTAAATGGTAGTTTCTATTTTTTTTTTTTTTTTTTTTGAGAGGGAGTCTCGTTCTGTCACCCAGGATGAAGTGCAGTGGCGCTTTCTCAGGTCACTGCAATCTCTGACCCCCGGGCTCATGATATTTTCCTGCCTCAGCCTCCCAAGTAGCTGAGATTACAGGCGCATGCCACCACATCCATCTAATTTTTGCATTTTTAGTAGAGATGGGGTTTCACCACGTTGGCCAGGCCAGTTTCGCACTACTGACCTCAAGTGATCCGCCTGCCCCATCCTCCCAAAGTGCTGGGATTACAGGCATGAGCCATTGCGCCCAGCCAGGAACTTCTTTTTTTTTTTTCCAGACAGAGTTTCGCTCTTGTTGCCCAGGCTGGAGTGCAATGCACGATCTCGGCTCACTGCAACCTCTACCTCCCAGGGTTCAAGCAATTCTCCTGCCTCAGCCTCCCAAGTAGCGGGGATGACAGCATGTGCCACCACGCCCGGCTAATTTTGTATTTTTAGTAGAGACTGGGTTTCTCCGTGTTAGTCAGGCTGGTCTTGAATTCCATACCTGAGGTGATCTGCCCACTTTGGCCTCCCAAAGTGCTGCGATTACAGGCGTGAGCCACTGTGCCCGGCCTAGCCAGGAATTTCTTAAAGGCTGGGTGCCATGTAGAATCTGAAACCCTACCAATGAACTGCATTCTTTTTTTTTTCCTCCAGAGACATGGTCTCCCTCTATTGCCCAAATTGGAATGCACTGGTGTGTTCACGGTTCACTGCAGCCTCAACTCTTTGGCTCCAGTGGGAGCTTGGCTAATTTTTAAAATTTTTGTAGAGGTAAGAGCTCACTAGATTTCATGGCTGGTTTCGAACTCCTGACCTCAGGTGATCCACCCACCTTGGCCTCCCAAAGTGCTGGGATTACAGGCGTGAGCCACGGCACCTGGCCTCCATTTTGCACTTTGAATGGATCTTTAACCAGTGCATGATTTTATATCACGCATTGATCATTTAGAAAATACTGGTTTGGCTGGGCATGGTGGCTCACACCTGTAATCCCAGCATTTTGGGAGGCTGAGGTGGCCAGATCATTTGAAGTCAGGAGTTCAAGACCAGCCTGGCTAACATGGTAAAACTCTGTCTCTACTAAAAATACAAAAAAGTATTCACTTGTGGTGGTGCGTGCCTGTAATCCCAGATACTCGGGAGGCTGAGGCACTAGAATTGCTTAAACCTGGGAGGCGGAGGTTGCAGTGAGCTGAGATCGTGCCGCTATACTCCAGCCTAGATAACATACCAAGACTCTGTCTCAAAAACAAACAAAAAAGAAAATATTGATTTACTGATTTATGTGGATCTTCCAAATAATACATTTCATTATATTAAAATATGGTATCTGTAAATATTACCACCAATCTCTATATCACAGTGGCAGATAAAAATTCTCCATTAGCCAGGCATGGTGGTGCACACCTGTAATCCCAGCTACTTGGGAGGCTGAGGCAGGAGAATCGCTTGAACCTGAGAGGCAGAGGTTGCAGTGAGCCGAGATTGCACCATTGCACTCCAGCCTGGGGGACAAGAGCGAAACTCTATCTCGAAAAGGAAAAAAAACAAAAATTATCTAAAATCCTAATTTTCACTGGAAAGCTAAAATTTCATCATCGGCAACAAATACTACCTGGTGTTTTCTTCGAAAGATTCCTTCATACACTTTTTAGTTTGAATAACCATAGACTGTCATAGTTTCAAGTAAACATGGTAGTCCATGACAAAAGTGGCTAGTTCAGTTTGCAACCCAATCACCGAAGTGCTTTTCCTGGAGATAACCATTATACTTTACTACACAGTATAAGTGCTTGATGCATACCTCCCTTTTTAACCTACAGAATATTAAGAAGACATACACAAGGGTCAAAATTTAATAAAACTAATAATTTTTGCTGCTTCATCAAGGTATTTTCCAGTGAAAACTGGTCAGGTGCAGTGGCTTATGTCTGTAATCCCAGCACTTCGGGAGGCTGAGGCGGGTGAATCACCTGAGGTCAGGAGTTCAGGACCAGCCTGGCCAACATGGCGAAACCCCGTCTCTAATAAAAAATACAAAAATTAGCCAGGTGTCAGTGGCACGTGCCTGTAGTCCCAGTTACTTGGGAGGCTGAAGCAGGAGAATCGCTTGAACCCGGGAGGCAGAGGTTACAGTGAGCCAAGATCGCAATACTGCACTCCAGCCTGGGTGACACAGAGAGACTCTGACTCAAAAAAAAAAAAAGATATTTTTCAGTGAAAAGTGGATGTGTGTGTGTATATATATATATATTTTTTAAGTGTGAGTGCATGTCACGAAGAATGCAATGACTGCAAGTACAGTTAGGTGCCACAACCCTGATTCATGCTAAGACACCTGCTTTACTTTTGTACCATTAGCGCAAACGTCAACACAGCAAAAGAGACAAGATCTTGGTACTCTATTAACATGAAAACAGTTTTAGCCTCTCAACCCCTGAAGGGATATCAGGGACATGTAGGGAACTACACTGCTTTCTATATCAGCTTCCCGGAATGAGAGAACTGGGTCAGTGGCACATACATTTCAAATTCTGATAAGTTCTGCCAAAGCTCTCCAAAAAGGCTGTACCAATTTTCACTATGTAAGGTGCATGATCATCACAAGTTAAAATGTAAATAATTCACTTTTTAAATCCTGAATTTGGGAGCCATCATAACATAACACATGACCGTATTTGCTTGCCTAAAAACAAAGCTAAAATAGAATTAATGTTTCAAGGCAAAGTAAAATGAAAGCACCCAGATTTATTTAGATGAAGTGAATATTTTCTTGTGTAAGAAAGTAAAATTTCAACTGTCAAATGCAAGTTCATCCAACAGAAGCCTTTGTTGACTGCAGTCACCCAATGTTAAGAAGTATTTCTGGGCCGGGCGCGGTGGCTCAAGCCTGTAATCCCAGCACTTTGGGAGGCCGAGACGGGCGGATCACGAGGTCAGGAGATCGAGACCGTCCTGGCTAACACGGTGAAACCCCGTCTCTACTAAAATACAAAACTAGCCGTGCGAGGTGGCGGGCGCCTATAGTCCCAGCTACTAGGGAGGCTGAGGCAGGAGAATGGCGTAAACCCAGGAGGCAGAGCTTGCAGTGAGCTGAGATCCGGCCACTGCACTCCAGTCCGGGCGACAGAGCCAGACTCCGCCTCAAAAAAAAAAAAAAAAAAAAGTATTTCTGAATGAATTTCAAACTATAAGCCACTGGCACACTTCATACGTTTGCTTATAGGATAGGTGGTCTCAATTGATTTTTTAATATAAAGGACACAATCTGAAAAATGGCAGGCTGCAACAGTACAAACAGTATCCCTAATTAATTGGTTATAGACATCAGTGTAAGCCGACCCTTAGCTTTAACTTCACACAGAATTACTGGACATGAACATAAAACATACTGTCAGCACTCAAATGCCAAATATGTTCATAAAAATGTCAAAGACATCTTTTATTGGCCCAAATGTCACTCTAAACAGTGAGAAGAGAAAATGAAAGCTTCATCAACGAGGAAGGGATTACTCCTATGTAAGGTAAGACAGAAGCTGTGCATCTAAAACTCAAAAGGGATGCTGCCTCCCCACTTGATTTTTCCCACATGGCTCCAAAGTGAGTATTTTCAAGTCCCACTTATGATGGAAAAGGTCAAGGATATTAGCGTCAACCAGTATCTATGATTCTTAACTTTACCAGGAAAACAAACCACTTTGAGAATATGATAAAAGCTCTCTGCAGACAAAGCAGTAAAGAATCCATGCATGTCAGAAGAGCCCTTGACTTCGGTGAGAGCAGAATCACAGAACCATGCATCCTAAGAAACCACTGAAGTCCAGCCCCTCAGGAAACTGAAGCCCTGGAACAGTAAAATGGCTTGTCCAAGGTCAACAGTGAATCCGCAGAGGAAGCAGGCAAGAAATAAGCAACTCAAATAGATTTTGAATAAAGCCGAACTCACAAAGTAACTTTTTCTTATACAAAGTTAAGTTTCACCAGAAACTAAGAGATAACTAAAGTAACAAATGTATTAAGTGGAATTGGAAGGAACTGTCGCAAGTACTATTGTTCAAAGTTCCTTGAAGGCCTAAGATGAATGCATGAGGAAAATAATGAGCAGAAATTTTGAAAACCACTCACCATGTTCCACAAAAACATTGCAGTGTGGACCCCCATGCCTCGATGATTCCTTCTTCCCTGCTCCTTTGATAAAATGCAGGGCAGGCAAGCTTGGCCTTCTTTGGTCCCCAAGAACTTTTCCAGGCTGCTGCCCCATAAAGTAATAATGGGTACCCCTTTCCAGAAGAGGGTTCACGATCTTCCAGAACAGTCAGAGAGCGTAGAGGCAAATGGCATATACGTAGGATTTCACATTCGCTGCATCTCCACAAGTCAGCAATTGAAGTCAATCAGAGAAAGACATCTTCCATAACAAAAGGAAGCACTTTTTTTTAGGTTGACACTTGCAAGCAGGAGTTCCAATTATTTTCGCAGTTACCAATTTTAAGTAATATAATTGCAGTGCTACCCAAAAGTTTCTTGATTTTTTTTTTAACGGGCTGAATAACAATTTCTTTTCAAGAAGAAAAACCTAAGCAGAAATATTCACAGGGAATGCTGAAAAGGGTCAATAATGCTAGCCATTTCAATTCCCACATATAAAGGAAACGCTGATCGTCTTTGGCTACTCCTCCAGAACTTTTCCTGTGGAAGTCACCAACCCCCTATCTTAGCTTCTTCATCTTCCAACAAATTTCCTGCCGAACTAGTGGCCGCTCTCGCTCCTCTGCTCTGCTCTCCGGAAAAGGACACGGGTCACCCAGATTTCAGCGAGTTTGCCCTCGACTCTGACGAAAAGGAATGCATTGCCAGCAACTTTTAAGTCCGCTTTTTAAAAGGCCTGTGGAACCAATCCAGACTTTTCCTTTGCATTAAAGTTTTTGGCTGAGCTGAGACTAAGGGGGCCGTAGGTGACATTGGAAGAAGTCAGGGCATTAGAGGCTCGCGGGAGCCACCTTGGGGGAAGGGGAGACCCCTTGACAGCAGGGAGGGATTTGAATGAGGGGCTCTGTGGCCAAAGTTGGGGCCGGGATCCGGAACAAGGGGCGGCTCGGGGCTGAGGGAGGCTGCCGGGGCGCGGCACGGGCGGCTTACTCCAGGGCGACGCTCTTCCACGCCTCGGAAAACGGGGTGTCCCAAGCTGGGGGAAACAGACCACCGCCAGTGTCCCAAAGCCGGGGCGCAGCTGTAAGGGACGAAAGACTCTGGCGGCCCAGACAGCGGAAGGCGGGCGCCGTGTAGAGGAGGCCCGGCCGCCTCAGCTGCCCCAAGCCCAGGGGTCTCTGCCTGAGACACCCTCTCCCCCGGCCCCGGACGCTGACACCACTACCGCCCTCAGGCAGTCACATCCCCAGAGCTCCGCCGAGGGACTCAGCCGCCCCCCACCGGTAGGGCCGTGGACAGCGGAGGGGCTCCTCAGTCGCAGCACCCGGGAACCGGCTCCGGCTCCAGCGCTGCTCAGGCACAGACACCGACCCCCGCGGCCGCCATGATGGATTACGAGCGGCTCCACAACGAGGCCAGGCCCCGCCCTCGGCCCCGCCCACGACGACGTCCGGAGCCCGCCTCGAGGGGACCCGGATACCCCCAGTTCCGCTTTCCCGGGACACCGCCGCGCGTCCCGACTCTGGTCCCACTGCCTGCGAAAGCCGGGCCCGGCACGACCTTTTAAATGTGGCTTCTCTGAGCGCAAGGTGAGTGGTAAGGAAGCACCCGCCTCCTCTGTATTGTCATTGGCCTCCGAGAATCCGGGTCGGGCCTCTTTCCTCCGTCCCACTGGTCGATGGGGGCAGTAGGGCTGGATCTCCCAGCCAACCGTGTTCGGCGCAGTCCGCGGTGCGTGCCGGGAGTTGTGGTCCCACGACACCCGCGCGAGTCCTCCCGCATTGAGACTCGTCGCCCGGACCCCGACCGCTGGGCCTCGCCCCGCCTTCCTGGGACCTGGTGGACCCTCGCCGGCCGAGCGTCGGCTGGACCGTGTCTCCCCGGCACGAGTAGCGAGACCGGGACAAAGCGAGGGAAAAACTGCGGATTGGATTTTCCTGGAACCGGAATCGGATGATTTCCTTCAGTCTCTAAGGGAGAAAATGTGGCTTGCTCTTAGAAGCCAAGGTTTTTGATGCCTCTCAACCCCTTCACCCTCCAAAAAGCATAAATATTAGAACTAGCGGACCGGGCGCGGTGGCTCACGCCTGTAATCCCAGCACTTTGGGAGGTCGAGGCGGGTGGATCACCTGAGGTCGGGAGTTCGAGACCAGCCAGACCAACATGGAGAAACCCCTTTTCTACTGAAAATACAAAATTAGCCAGGCGTGGTGGTGCATGCCTGTAATCCCAGCCTCAGGACGTTGAGGCAGGAGAATCGCTTGAACCCAGGAGGCAGAGGTTGAGGTGAGCCGGGATCGCACCATTGCACTCTAGCCTGGGCAACAAGGGCAAAACTCCGTCTCAAAAAACAAAACAAAACAAAACAACTAGCGAAGAAATATACAGAAATAGGGAAAACATCCGACATGTTGCTAACGAATTCAACTATTTATTTGGGCATTAGGAGGCTTACTCATTACAGAAAAGGCATTTGTTGGGTTTGCCAGGCGCTATCAGATGTTTGCCCTGGAACGAACCTTTAAGACTATAAACATTTCACAGGTGAACACGTATTCACATGAAAACATTCTCTATATTAGCCGAGAAAATGCCCAGATGGTTGGGTTTAGCAAGTCTACAGAACCAATGACCTAGATGTGCCAAAGCCACACCTGATAGAATCCATGTTCTGCGACTAAAAAGCTCCTTGGTTCCTATTGGCTCTCCACGTCTCCCCAGAGCGATGCGTCTGACAGGAATCCCATTTCTTTCTTTCTCTTTTTTTTTTTTTTTTTTTTCAGATGGAGTTTTGCTCTTGTCATCCAGGCTGGGGTGCAGTAGCAGGATTTCAGCTCACTGCAACCTTCACCTCCCGGGTTCAAGCGATTATCCTGCCTCAGCCTCCCGAGTAGCTGGGATTACAGGCACGCACCATCACGCGTGCCTAATTTTTGTATTTTTAGTAGAGACGGGTTTCCCCATGTTGTCCAGGCTGGTCTCAAGCTCCTGACCTCAAGCAATTCACCCGCCTCGGCCTCTCAATGTGGTGGGATTATAGGCGTGAGCCACTGCGCCTGTCCCAAGATCCCGTTTCTAAGGGGGGATCTACTTATCAAAGCGCCTACTTTACACCCAGCACTGTTTGCACTTTCCATAAACTGCATTATCTCATGTAATCTTCCCTATAGCCCAGTGAGGCATGTAAAACTATTCCCCATAATACAGATGGGGAAACAGAGATGTGACTTACCTACCCAAGGTCACTAGGCCAATATGTGACAAGAGTCACAATTTCATCCCAGACTGACCTTGCTCCAAAACCCATAATTTCCACTGTACCATTCAGTATCAAAACCCTAGGCCGGGCGTGGTGGCTCAAGCCTGTAATCCCAGCACTTTGGGAGGCCGAGACGGGCGGATCATGAGGTCAGGAGATCGAGACTATCCTGGCTAACACGGTGAAACCCCGTCTCTACTAAAAAATACAAAAAAACTAGCCGGGCGTGGTGGCGGGCGCCTGTAGTCCCAGCTACTTGGGAGGCTGAGGCAGGAGAATGGCATGAACCCGGGAGGCGGAGCGTGCAGTGAGGGGAGATCCGGCCACTGCACTCCAGCTTGGGCCACAGAGCAAGACTCCGTCTCAAAA
>NW_016814121.1:3087300-3129159 GCF_001698545.2 Rhinopithecus bieti
CCTCCTGGGTTCAAGCAATTCTCCTGCCTCAGCCTCCCGAGTAACTGGGATTACAGGCGCTTGCCATTATGCCCAGCTAAGTTTTTGTATTTTTAGTAGAGACGGGGTTTCACCATGTTGGCCAGGCTGCTCTTGAACTCCTGACCTCGTGATTCACCCGCCTCGGCCTCCCAAAGTGCTGGGAACACAGGCATGAGCCACCGCACCCGGCCAATACACAGTTTTTTAAACTAACAATTCACGGCCGGGTGCAGTGGCTCACGCCTGTAATCCCAGCACTTTGGGAGGTCAAGGCAGGCGGATCACTTGAGGTCAGGAGTTTTGAGACCAGCCTGGCCAACATGGTGAAACCCCTCACTACTAAAAATACACAAATTAGCCGGGTGTGGTGGCATATGCCTGTAATCCCACCTACGCAGGAGACTGAGGCAGGAGAATGGCTTGAGTCTGGGAGGCGGAGGATGCAGTGAGCTGAGATTGCGCCACTGCACTCCAGTCTGGGAGACAGAGTGAGACCATGTCTTGAAATAAATAAATAACAATTCACTTAAGAAGTATTTATTGAACACCTGTACGTGAAGTACTGCTTTAGGTGCTAAGACACAGTGGTGGGGGGAAAAGCCCACCCTCGCCCTCACAGAACCTACATGGAGGGATGGGCAATAAACAAAATAATAGTCTAAACAAAAGATCAGCCTCAATGCTGGAATTACATTTCTGGGTCCATAAACTTCCAGTCAGCCCAGCCCATCCTTTAGAGGATGGGACAGAATTATGACACCTCCCTAGAGCCTCAATCTACACTGATTCACAACTGCAAAGGGGCTTCATCGAGTCTCTTTAATTCTGAGTTCATTTCTTCACTGGTAAATGGAGGTCACAGCTTACTTTATAAGGGTTTTGGGTTTTTTGTTTAATTTGGTTTGTTTGAAGACAGGGCCTTACTCTGTTGGCCAGGCTGGAGTGCGGTGGAACAATCTCAGCTCACTGCAGCCTCAACTTTCTGGGTTCTGGTGATCCTCTGGCCTCAGCCTCCCAAGTAGCTGGGACTACAGGCACATGCCAGCACACCTACGATTTTTTTTTTTTTTTTGCAGAGACAGGGTTAATGAGAATCAAACTAGATCTTGTTTGGTTTTCCACAAAGATTGGGACTGTGCTTGCTGGGAGTCACAGCAGAGGTCAACTGCATTTGATCTGAAGGCCTATCCCTAGTTTTCCACTTTGTCATTTTCTCGTTTTAGGTGAGCCCCATGCCCCATGCCCAATGCCCAGACTCTAATATTTTTTTCTAGAGATGCACTGTACTTTTTTTTTTTTTTTTTTTTTTTGGAGACAGAGTCTCACTCTGTCGCCCAGGCTGGAGTGCAGTGGCACAATCCTGGCTCACTGCAACCTCCACCTCCCGGGTTCAAGTGATTCACCTGCCTCAGCCTCCTGAAGGATTACAGGCACCCACCACCACGCCCAGCTCATTTTGTATATTTAGTAGAGATGGGGTTTCACCATGTTAGCCAGGCTGATCTCGAACTCCCAACCTCAGGTGATCCACCTGCCTCAGCCTCCCACAGTGCTGGGATTACAGGTGTGAGCCACCGTCCCCAGCTGATGCACTGTACTTTTAAAATCCCTGTATAATACTGTAGAATGATGCTTTTTAAAAAGCCGAGGCACAGTCTCCAGAGGTCCTGAGAACATAGGCCCTGAATGATACTTTTAACGCTTAAAAACTAGAATCCAAAGCCTGGCAAATGCCTGACAATCAGAAACAAATACTGCTTGGCTGGGCACGGTGGCTCACATCTGTAATCCCAACACTTTAGGAGGCCAAGGCGGGCAGATCACCTGAGTTCAAGAGTTCGAGACAAGGCTGGCCAGCCTGGCGAAACCCCATCTCTACTAAAAATATAAAAATTCGGCTAGACGTGGTGGCTCACTCCTGTAATCCCAGCACTTTGGGAGGCCGAAGTGGGCAGATCATGAGGTCAGAAGACAGAGACCATCCTAGTTAACACAGTGAAACCTCATCTCTACTAAACATACAAAAAATTAGCTGGGCATGGTGGAACTTGAGTCGTTCCAGCTACTCAAAAGGTCTGAGGCAGGAGAATCGCTTGAACCTGGGAGGCAGAGGTTGCAGTGAGCCGAGATTACACCACTGCACTCCAGCCTGGGTGACAGAGTGAGACTCCATCCATCTCAAAAAAAAAAAAAAAAAAAAAAAAAATAGCCAGGGGTGGTGGTGGGCGCCTGTAGTCCCAGCTATGCAGGAGGCTGAGGCAAGAGTATCACCTGAACCCGGGAGGTGAAGGTTGCAGTGAGCTGACATCCTGTCACTGCACTCCAGCCTGAGGGACAGAGCAAGACTTTGTCTCAAAAAAGAAAAAAGTAATATTGAGTAATATTGTCAAATATTGAATAAATCCCTTCAAGTTCATATATTTTAATTAAAAGTGATTCAGTTAAAGCAACACCCCAAGTTGCTAGAGGGATTCAGTACCCAGGTAAAGATCTGTTTATTCCATTTTTTGGAAAAACAAAACAAAAACCAAAAAAACACCTACTGGAATTACACTTAACAATGGCGCCCTCTAGCGGGCCACTGCAAGGAGCTAATCACTAAAGATTGCTTTTAGATAGACCTTTATTAGTTCCACTTAGTAGGTAATCACCATTCAGCAGGTACTGGCTGAACAGCATAGGCTGGCAGGCCAGGGGACACCGAGTGAGGAGGGTAAATAAGCTGACATATGGCCCTGGTGAAAACCAAACCCAGCTACTCAGGAGGCTGAGGCAGGAAGATTGCTTGAGTCCAAGTCTGTAGTGAGCCATGATCATGCCAGTGTACTCCAGCCTGGATTAGAGACCTTGTCTCTCAAAAAAACAAAACCAAACGACGCAGACTCTGGCTCTTTGCCATTCCCTTCTCCCCAGAAGTATACGGCCTGGATAACCTTCTCAAAAACATGACAGGTCGATCCATCTAAAGCTGCAGCACAGCCTATAGAATATTCAATTGTCTGCAAACTCCCCCAAACTAGTAATACAACTTGGGATAGGAAAAACAAAAAAAACAGAGGCCAGGAGTTGTGGCTCACACACGTAATCCCAGCACTTTGGGAGGCAAAGGTGGGTGGATCGCTTGAGCTTGGGCAACAAGTGACAAATTGTCTCTACAAAAAAAATTGTAAAAATAAAAAAAAAATAGGCAGGGCGTGGTGGCTCATGTCTGTAATCCCAACACTTTGGGAGGCCAAGGTGGGAAGATGGCTTGAGCGGGAGGGTTGCTTGAGGTCAGGAGTTCAAGACCAGCCTGGGCAACATAGACTTCATCTCTACCAAAAAAAACAAACAAAAAACAATTAGCTGTATGTGGTGGCTAAGCACCTGTAGTCCCAGCTACTCAGGAGGCTGAAGCTGGAGGACTGCTTGAGACCAGGAGTTTGAGAAGTGATTGTGCCACTGCAGTCCAGTCTAGGTGACAGGGCATGACCCTGTCTCAAAAAAAAACAAAAAAACAAAAAAGCCAGGCATGGTGATACATCACATGCCTGTGGACCCAGCTACTTGGGTGGCTGAGATAGGTTCACTTGAGCCTGGGAGGTAGAGGTTCCAGTGAGCCATGATCATACCACCACACTCCAGCTTGGGTGAGAGTGAGACCCCATCTCAAAAAAAGAAAGTGAGGTAAGAAGTTGTTTATTGTGTTGTTATAAAGAAGCATACCATTTAATGAAAAGGAGCCAAGTTGTATTTCAAAGTTATCAAATGCAGTGTTCAAAGTTACTAGCATTGAGACTGTCCTAGGTTTACGTGGAGTAGTTAGGGCTCTGTCGGAAGGCATTTTGTCTGCCAAGCCCTTCCTCAGCTGTCCTCAGCTCCTTATTATCACCCAGAACAAAAGAACAGAAAACAATGATGTTAAGGCATCTATACCTGGGCGTAGTGGCTCATGCCTGTAATCCCAGCACTTTGGGAGGCTGAGGCGGGCGGATCACAAGGTCAAGAGATCGAAACCATCCTGGCCAACATGGTAAAACGCCGTCTCTACTAAAAATACAAAAATTAGCCTGTAATCCTAACTACTTGGGAGGCTGAGGCAGGAGAATCGCTTAAACCCAGGCAGAGGTTGCAGTGAGCCGAGATTGCGCCACTGCACTCCAACCTGGTGACAGAGTGAGTCTCTGTTTCAAAAACAAAGACATCTATAAACATCAAAAAATATGGCTGGGTACGGTGGCTCACGCTTGTAATCCCAACACTTTGGGAGGCTGAGGCGGGTGGATCACGAGGTCGAGATCTAGACCAGGCCGGGCATGGTGGCTCACGCCTGTAATCCCAGCACTTTGGGAGGCTGAGGTGGGTGGATGACGAGGTCAGGAGATAGAGACCATCCTGGCTAACACGGTGAAACCCCATCTCTACTAAAAATACAAAAAATTAGCCAGGCATGGTGGCATGCGCCTGTAGTCCCAGCTACTCGGGAGGCTGAGGGAGGAGAATGGTGTGAACCCGGGAGGCGGAGCTTGCAGTGAGCTGAGATAGCATCACTGCACTCCAGCCTGGGGCACAGAGTGAGTCTCTCTCAAAAAAAAAAGAGATCGAGACCAGCCTGGTCAACATGGTGAAACCCTGTCTCTACTAAAAACACAAAAATTAGCTGGGTGTGGTGGCAGGCGCCTATAGTCCCAGCTACTTGGGAGGCTGAGGCAGAATTGCTTGAACCCAGGAGGTGGAGGTTGCAGTGAGCCGAGATCGAGCCACTGCACTCCAGCCTGGCAACACAGCGACACTCTCTCAAAAAAAAACAAAAATAGTTCGCCACATATGTTAAGACAGTACTTGCATATAGTGCCTTTTTGTTTTTGAGACAGAGTCTCACTCTGTCACCCAGGCTGGAATGCAGTGGTGCAATCTCAGCTCGCTGCAAGCTCCGCCTCCCGGGTTCACTCCATTCTCCTGCCTCACCCTCCCAAGTAGCAGGGACTACACGTGCCTGCCACTAAGCCCAGCTATGTTTTTTTTTTTTTTTTTATTTTTAGTCGAGATGGGGTTTCACTGTTAGCCAGGATGGACTTGATCTCCTGACCTTGTGATCCACCCACCTCAGCCTCCCAAAGTGCTGGGATTACAGGCGTAAGCCACCACCTCCGGCCGCCTTTTTTTTGAGACAGTTTCACTGTGTCACCCAGGCTGAAGTGCAATGGTGTGATCTCGACTCACTGCAATCTCTGCCTCCTGCATTCAACCGATTCTCATGCCTCAGCCTCCCGAGTAGCTGACTACATACAGGCTTGTGCCACCACACCCGGCTAATATTTTTAGTAGAGACAAGGTTTCACTATATTGGCCGGGCTGGTCTTGAACTCCTGACCTCAGGTGATCTGCCCACTCAACTTCCCCAAGTGCTGGGATTACAGGCACATAATACCCTTTATAAAAATGCTCCCCCAAACCTACATCAGGGCACTATCTTTAGATAGTCATCAGAAAAAACAATGCACAGGAATTCTCACATTCTTCAGCGAGAACTTTGGTGTCTTTTTATCTTTTAACCCTGAATTATCCACAAGTTAATGCACTACTACTTCGATTATAGGAGGAAAACATCTTTGTTTTTCCAGTCTCCATTTTTCTTAGTTTATTTTCTTCATGTTTCTCAGAGTACATGGACCCAGAACATTCACTCTATTATGAATAATTCAGCATCTTACAAGTCACCCTCCAAGCATGACAGATTAAGGCAGCCTGGTACGGACATAATCGCATGTATGGCTATAAGGAATATGCAACAGAAAATCAGATTCCAACCAAGCAAAAGTCTGCTTGGTTTTTTTTTTTTTTTTTTTTTTTGAAACAGTCTCACTCTGTCACCCAGGCTAGAATGCGGTACGCGATTTCAGCTCACTGCAACCTCTGCCTCCCGGGTTCAAGCGATTCTCCTGCCTCAGCCTCCTGAGTAGCTGTGGACTACAGGTGCGCATCACACCTGGTTAATTTTTTGTATTTTTAGTATAGATGGGGTTCACCATGTTAGCCAGGCTGGTCTCGAACTCCCGAATTCAGGTGATCTGCCCACCTCGGCCTCCCAAAGTGCTGGGATTACAGGCATGAGCCACCGCGCCTGGCCTGCTTGGTTAACTATTCTTCCAACTTTACCAGCTGCATTCTCAGTCATTTAAAGGATATAGGAATGGAGGCCAAAACAGACCATTTGGGGGTCAGGGATGCCATGTTTTCTATTGGGGCAATTTCATGGGGCACTGTGCCTTGTGAATGACAGTGAGTGGAAGACAAAGGATTCTCCATATTATTCCAGGATGGGAGGCCATTCAACTGGAACACTGTACACTTTGAAAGACCTCAAACTATTCCCTAATGCTGGGACTCAGCCGGCAACCCAAGGGAGCACTGTTCATCTGCCACCCAGGCTTGGTGTTAGGACAGGAGAAAGCAGGCCTGTAGGCTGGAGGCAGTCACAGGGCTGTCAATGCAGACAAAGTAATTATCTCTCGAGTCTTCGCTGAGCCACATATGGGGATCACACATCACAGTCTTCACTCCTGCAAGGTCCACAGTCCTGTCCTTCTGGAGCACCTCCTTATCCCTCCTGTTCTAAAAGCCTCTGGCGTGTTTCCATCACAATCTCCTCCATTATTTCTGGCTTTAAGATGTCTTTGATCTGAAAGAGGGAAAAAGGCATTTGTTCAGAAGAGAAACCAACCATAAACAGACCGCCAAGCCAATCCAAACATAAATCAAGCCGTTAACATAAACTTTCTGTATTCCTTTCATGTCTCAGAGACTAAGCGTTACAAGATATGATCTGCTCAAGCAGCCTGATACATCAGCAAGATTCTCTGGGATGTAGCCGACAAGAACAATTATTCTGACATACATCCAAAAGCTGGCTGAAATTTGGGGTAAGATGCAGTCCGAGGTTGCTCTCATAAACGAGTCCCACCTGACACCTCCAGCCCCAAAATCCTTAAGACTGACATTACACATTGAGAATACTGCAAGAATCTTAGGGAAAGATCTACTAGACACTCATTAAGGCTGTTTCAGGCCAGTTCATACTGATGGATGTTTGGAAAGTATTGGGGAGACACGCATATTGTCTCTGAGCAAACAACAGAGCAGCTCACAGATCAGTGAAGAAGCGAGAGGTCCTAAGGAGAGTACCTGATGTGGAAGGGATGCTTCATAGCAGTAGAGGATGCTGGTATCATACAGCATCATCCTCTGAGTTACCAGCGAGATGACACAGTTCCGAAGCCGGGATATCACCTCTCGATCAGCAAGAGAGACAGGCTATAAGGAGACACAGAGGAGAAGGGAAGGGAAATATAAACAGGACCAAAATACGTGACCAGCCACAGAAAATCACAAGTAAATTACTTATGACTCAGAAAATATCACCCTGGAACTCCAAACCAACCAAACAGCTAACTCCAAGGGAGATTAAAAGGAATGGGGCAGGGCGCAGTGTCTCATGCCTGTAATCCCAGCACTTCGGGAGGCCGAGGCGGGTGGATCACAAGGTCAGAAATTTGAGACCAGCCTGACCAACATGGTGAAACCCCATCTCTACTAAAAATACAAAAATTAGCAGAGCATGGTGGGGCACGAAAGTAATCCCAGCTACTCGGGAGGCTGAGGCAGGAGAATCTCTTGTACTCAGGAGGCGGAGCTTGCAGTGAGCCGAGATGGCGCCACTGCACTCCAGCCTGGGCTACAGAGTGAGACTCCGTCTCAAAACAAAACAAACAAACAAACAAACAAACAAACAGAAAAAAGAATGGCTTCTTCAGTGGCTCTTCGGCTTTACCCTGCAACTTTGCCATCGCCACCAACAAACATCAAACCATTCACCGAGTTCATCTCCTTAGAAGAGAGAAGATAATATGCGGTTCATGAATACACCTTGATGGAAAGTCAAAGTGACTCAGCCTCCAGCAGTAATATAGCTAAAAACAACCAATTTCACTGGCCACAAAAACACAGCAAAGACTGAGTCCCATCCTTCCCACCGACAGTGGCCAGTGTTTGCTCACCTCCAGGTTTGCAGTGAAGCCCCCTGCTTCCTCTTCTTTGTGCTCAGGTGTTGGGTAAATCCAGATGAAGCCATTGTTGCCGAGAATCACGGAGGCACCACATGGCAAATCATGGAAGTGGGTCTTCTGCCGTTTCACCAGGGAGGGGGAAACCTGGACCAAAACCCCCTGACCTAGCTAAAGAAATACACCACAAAGCTAGGTCACTGCAGGATCATCAGTGGGATGAATGAAAAGGAGACTACAGAATACACATCCTAAGTATATTCAAATTGGTGTCCTTCCTGTTTACAATTGCTGTCGCCTATACGCACGCCCATAGTACACATTTTTGCAGAGAACACTTGGGGACTCAGAGGCTATTCATATATCCCAGCAGAAGGTGACTTTCAATGCTCTTCTCTGTCATTTCCCTTTAGTCTCCCTTGGACTCTAAGCCAGAACTCATGTGCCAGACATTAGAGAGGTTGAAGCCAACGAGGGAGCTGGAGCCTCCTGCCAGTCCAGTAGCACTGTGTTGTTCCAGGACCCTAGCTCATACCTGAACCCCAAACACTCATCTTGCCTGTGAGATGTGTGCCTCTGGGTAGGTAAGGAGCTGGGTGGAGCTGGGTGCAAATCCATGTCTGGTCCTGGCAGGCCAGCTCAAGTGCATGTCCTGCCAAGGGCGAGTCCACGGGACCCAGGGTTGCGAAAGTCAGCATACTGCAGCAGTCCTCTGCCTACTCCCTGTACACGAACGTGGCTGGCTGCAGCCACTCCATTGAGGGAAGAGGTTTTTGTTCCACTCAGAAAATAAAAATGTTCACCCAGATAAAGCTAAGAGACTAGTAAATCCTAATTTGTTTTAGGAAGTATGCTCTCCTTAAAATAATAAATAGCTTCAACAATGCAACCTCGTACAAGAAAAGCAGTGAAATTCCATTTAGAGGCTCAGATGACAGAGCAAGCTTTGCCAGCAATAACATCCACTGGACTCACTGGACGCTTGTCCAAGGGTTGTTTCTCCAGGCCCAGCCTCCCTTTGTTCCCAGGACCGCCTCAGCCCCGGCCCCAGTACTGAGCTGCAGCGCCCCCTGGAGGGAGAGACAGCTGCACCTCCCAGCCCACAGTTGGAGGGGCTCTTCTGTGGAAAGAGTCAGTCTCCCTGGAGAAAAAAGATAAAACTTGTTCTTTACAAGGCTACTGGCCCATGACCCTGTGAACCCTGACCTGTGAACCCTGACCTGTGAACCCTGATGTTATGTTTAAGGAACACGATCAGTTTGTGGGATGCCAACCTCTATTAATGCTTAGCTACTGGGGTTCTTTAGGCCAGAATTCCAGAGAGCTATAGGGATTCAGAAAGAGCCTTGCAATCTCAGTAGGCAAACAGGAACATCAAGAGCCCGACTTACTTTTCCATATTTCAGGCTCCTCGTGTGCAGAGAGACAGCTCCATCAGAGAACACTGCCTGGACCTCAGCCTGGCCAGGGTGATGAAGGAACAAACAGTAGCCTCGGCCACACACTGTCCTGTCCTCTGCAGCCTCTGCCCCTTGACCCCACACCTCCATCTTTTCCTCCCCTCTCCAATGGTCCAGGCTCAACAATCTTAGACCCAGAGGACATCACTGTGACCTCATCTCTCCCCTTGGTTGTCATGAATATCTTTTTTAAAAAAATAGACAGAAGGCCAGGCGCGGTGGCTCATGCCTGTAATCCCAGCACTTTGGGAGGCTGAGGCAGGTGGATCACCTGAGGTTGGGAGTTCCAGACCAGCCTGACCAACATGGAGAAACCCCGTCTCTACTAAAAATACAAAATTAGCTGGGCCTAGTGGCACATGCCTGTAATCCCAGCTACTCAGGAGGCTGAGGCAGGAGAATCGCTCGAACCCGGGAGGCAGAGGTTGTGGTGAGCCGAGATCACACCATTGCACTCCAGCCTGGGAAACAAGAGCGAAACTCCGTCTCAAAAAATAAATAAAATAAAACAAAATTAAATTAAATTAAATTGAAGGCCAGGCATGGTGGCTCATGCCTATAATCCCAGCACTTTGGGAGGTCAAGGTGGGTAGATCACCTGAGGTCAGGAGTTCGAGACCAGCCTGGCCAATATGGTGAAACCCCGTCCCTACTAAAAATACAAAAATTACCAGAATATGGCACACACCTTAATCCCAGCTACTCGGGAGGCTAAAGCAGAATTGCTTGAATCCGGGAGGCGGAGGTTGCAGTGAGCTGAGATCACGCCACTGCACTCCAGTCTGGACAACAGAGCAAGACTCCGTCTTAAAAAAAAAAAAAGAAAAATTTTAAATAACATAAAATAGAGACAGAGTCCTGCTCTGTCACCCTGGCTGGAATGCAGTGGTGTGATCAGAGCTCACTGTAGCCTTGAGCTCCTGGGCTCAAGCAACCCTCTGGCCCCAGCCTCCGGAGTAGCTAGGACTACAGGCATGTGCCACCATGCCCGGCTAATTTTTTATTTTTATTTTTTTGTAGAGAGGGGGTCTTGCTATGTTGCCCAGGCTGGTCTTGAACTCTTAGGCTCAAGCAATCCTCCCTCCTTGGCCTTCCAAAGCGCTACGATTATAGGCATGAGCCACCACACTTGGCCTGTCATTAATATCTTGGTGTGAACAACACCTCTTCCACTCCCTGGGCTAAAAGTTAACATCATTAACAAAAGCCTAAAGCACAGGCTACCATAAGTTACAAGACCCAAAGAAATGATTTAGCAGCAGGTCTGAACAAGAGCTGGGGAGTCCGCCTGAGTTAAGGAGACTGAGAAAGGACACAGCAGAGCCCGACACTTGGTCTAATGGTTCTTCCATCAGAGACATACAATGGAAGGCCCATTTCCCAGCCCCACAGAAAAGCATGAAGAGGCTGCAGTGCAAAGCACAGGATACACTGATGAGGTCCCCTTCCTGTAAGAAACCTCGCATTGCAAGCTCATCTTCTGCAGATCTTCTCCTCTGAAATATACAAAGAAATAACATTACTTAAGCCGGATCCTCAGAAAGGTCTCCATCGCTTCTTTCTCTTTCACTTCCTTTTGAGATTTTTGAGGCCAACCACAATATTCAAACACTGAGAACTATGGCAAAAGTAGGTAACCTGAGCCACTTGAGGGGAATGAGTGATAATCACGACTTTCCATCTCAAGAGACTTTTCCACAGCCCTTTTCTCTTCCTCTTTCCCTCTCTTCTCTGAAGAACATTCAGACCCCTCCCAATCTCACCCAGCCAACATTTCCACACTCATCTTCCATGACAGCTCTCTGTGGTCCGGCAGGACCAGACTAACTCCTGCTTGCATATATCTCTGCTCACACATTTCCCTTTATCTCACATTCCCTGAACTAGTCATTTAAAGTCTCTCCATCCTTCCAGGATCAACTCCAATGCCTGTCTTTCCTACGAGCTTCTCTCACTGGAATTAACCACTCCTTTTGTATAACCACAGCTTATTTATTCTTCTACTGCCAGATACTGGGTCAGTTATCTTATATCCCCTGCTAGGGAACTCAGTCGTGCTTGGCACTCGGCACAGAGCTTGGCACAGTAAGCCTCTCTGTAAATACATGCTGGACTGAAGATAAAGGTGAACCATGGTATTTTACAAAAGGCTGTGGCTTAGTTACTGTGGCTGTCTGGAATAACCAAATGCCTTTCAATTCACAAAAAACTAATGTAAAGACAGCTTTCCAAGGAACATCTTCACTGTGCAAAGCTGATACATCCAGAAAAGGAAAACTATTAACAACAAGCATCTAAGAGCTTCTCTCCCCAACTCTCTGTTGGGATCCCACCCCATGGATGTTGCTGATCCTACCATATGCCAACTGCTCCCTCTTTCGGGAGACCTGGACAGGGTGAAAAGTCTACATACACATCCAGGCAGCAAACTTCACAGCAGACAAACAGGAGTCAAAGGGGTAACCTCACTGTAAAGCAAAGTTCTCTGGTGGAACAAAGGGTCCCACAGCTCCCCCCACCCCACTGGGCTCTAGTCCATGGCCCCAGCTGTAGCCCTTACCAGCTCTCCTCCAGGAAGGTTCATGGACGAGAGCAGCAAGACCGAATCCAGCCTGGAGTTGGTCTCCACCTTCCACCTCTTCTGTTGAACCTATAAGCCAAGTTCCACACCTGGACACATGCTCCAGGGACAGGAGTTCACATCTTAAGTAACCAGTAAGGCTGGGTGCGGTGGCTCACGCCTGTAATCCCAGCACTTTGGGAGGCTGAGGCGGTGGCTCACTTAAGGTCAGGAGTTTGAGACCAGCCTGACCAATATGATGAAACCCTACTAAAAATACAAAAATTAGCCGGGCGTGGTGGCAGGTGCCTGTAATCCCAGCTACTTAGGAGGCTGAGACAGGAGAATCGTTTGAACCCGGGAGGCGGAGGTTGCAACGAGCCAAGATTGCGCCACTGCACTCCAGCCTGGGCAACAGAGCGAGACTCCATCTCAAAAAAAGAAAAGAAAAGAAAAGAAAGAACCAGTAATCCCAAATCGAACAAGCCACATATTTACATCAGAGGCCACACAATAGCCAAATGCAACGAATGCCTTTTTCATGTAACTACAAGTGGAATGACTGTCCCATGAATGAAATCGCCAGCCTGCCTCGACTTTGTAAACACCAATCTGATATTGACGTTACCTCTGTGATTCTTCCCACTACAATGTCTCCTACTTCACCAATGTATCTGAAAGATAAAACACAAGGGATTCGTGCATCTGTGAGCAGACTGTCTGACAAGACCACACACCATTTGAGATGTCGGTTCAACAGAGTGAAAGCCTTGAATAGGCGTCACATTCAGCAAATTCATGTAACTATTATTGTCTGGACTTATTTTCAGAAATTGCTAACTTCACACATTCCTCCATGTATAAAGTCTCCATTAACTATCCTCAAACAAATCGCTATTCCAAGTAGTTCATTTAGCCGAAAAAAAAAAAAAAAAACCTATTTTGTTCAATTACGTGACACTGAAAAACGTGACACTGACACATTTTCCTGTGGCACATGGATGAGTTCTGCAACAGCCAAAGGAAGAGAAAGGAAATCTGAGCCAGACGCCAACCACATGAGTCTGCTCATGTCACCTCTACTCACTCACTGCCCGCTCCTCTCAAGCCCCTTTGCTAGCTCCTCATCCACAATTCTAATGAGACGTACTCGGTGCTGAGGCCAAGTCCTTAGACCTCTTCACTTTTCGGCCACTCAATCTAATACCATTAAAATACCACTCTGTGCTGTCACTGTGCCACTCTCCTGAATTCCAAATCCTTCTCAACTGCCAGCTACCCAACTCTGCCATTTAGATGACTAATAGGCATTTTCAAATGCATCACGCCCAAAACTAAGCTTTCTTGCAGCCCCCTCCAGTCCTCCATAGCAAACCGAGATAGGGGATGAGTTATCCCCATCTCAGTCAATGGTGACTCCATCCCCAGTTGCTCAGGCCAATAAACCTTGGAGAGTTCTTTGATTCCTCTCTCTCTCTCACACTTCAGAACAAGTCCAGTAGCAAATCCTGCTGGCTCTACCCTTAAAACATATGCAGGAAATAAAAGGCATCCAAATTGGAAAGGAAAAAGTAAAATTATTTCTATTCACAGTTGACTGGGTCCCATGTACAGTAAACCCCAAAGAATACAAAACCTAACAACTTTTCATGATTTCAAAAAAACACTCAGAAAGTAAAATCTATGTGGATTCCAATCACTCCTCCACCTTCCACTGCTACCACCTTAGTCGAAGCCACCATCACTTCAGATCATGAGTATGGTCCCTAATCCACCTCCCTAAGCTTGCTCTATCCCCCTTCAATCTCCCATCAGCAGCCACAGTGAGCTTAAGTCCAGATCAAGTCCCTCCTCTGCTCCACCCCTTCCAGGGGCTTCCCAGATTACACAAAGTAGAAGCCAAAATGCTTACTCTGGCTACAAGGCAGGCCCATGTCTGTCCACCTCAGCTTTCTGCTCATATCTGCCCCTACTCTCTCCCTCACTCACTCTGTTCCAACCTCACTGGCTTGCTTTCTGGGGCTAACCTTCATTGAATGCTTCTAGGTATCAAGCCCTGTGCTAAATACTTTACATGCACCATCTCACTGAATTCTAAAGAAAATCCTAGGCCAGGCGCAGTGGCTCACGTCTGTAATCCCAGCACTCTGGGAGGCCAAGTGGGGGGAAATCTTCTGAGGTCAGCAGTTCGAGACCCGCCTGGCCAACATGGTGAAACCCCGTCTCTACTAAAAGTATAAATAAATTAGCCAGGCGTGGTGGTGAGTGCCTGTAATCCCAGCTACTTGGGAGGCTGAGGCTGGAGAATCGTTTGAACCCGGGAGGCAGAGGTTGCAGTGAGCAGACTGTGCCACTGCACTCCAGCCTCGGCAACAGAGCGAGACTCCATCTCAAAAAAAAAAAAAAAAAGAAAATCCTGTGAAGTAGGCCATGCTATTATACTCACTTTGCAGAGGAGGTAACCAAGGCTTGGAGTGGTGACATAACATGGGAAAACCTCTGAAGCCTGCACTGATCTGCACCACCCCACCTACATTCATGGTCAAAATCTCAGACTTACAGCATGACAGGGCAGGCAGGGGTGGGGTAGGGGATATGGAGGGGGCAGAAAAAGCCTGGTTGTACAACCTGGATGCCACAAGAAAGGGAATACACACCTTTTGTTCTCACCTGGTTTTCAAAGCTTTCACACAGATCAACTTATTTACTCTCTCCACAGAGCCAGCAACAGATGCAATGAGCTTCTCTTCTCCCATATATGTTCCGTGGCCCCTGACGCAAGGCAAAGATACAAAGAAAGGATACCAGGGGTAACTCGAGGTGACCTCTCTCCTTTCAAGAACAATGTGTTCCTCAAAGCTAACAAGCTCCCCCTGCAAAGCCTGGCTTCTGTGCTGGCTGCTTCCTCTGCCTTCAGTGCTCCTTCTCCAGACTGGCTACTTGGAAATCACTCCTCACAGGTCTGCTCAGGTGTCACTTTCTCCAGCAGGCCTACCTTGACTGTGCCATTGGAAACACAGCCCACCCCGTTGCCGCCACTCCCCCCACATTCCATTGACCCTGCTCCACGTTTTTCCCCACTGCATTATTGCCTAACATTCTCCATTAGAATTCCACCAGGACAGAGATTTTTCACTCTGCCGTTATATCCTAACTGCACGAAATGTAAATATATGTTGAAAGCATTATTGAAAGAATGAATCTTAAGATTTCCTGGCCAGGTGCGGTGGTTCACGCCTATAATCCCAGCACTTTGGGAGGCCGAGGTGGGTGGATCACGAGGTCAAGTGTTTGAGACCAGCCTGACCAACATGGTGAAACCCCGTCTCTACTAAAAATACAAAAATTAGCCGGGCGTGGTGGCGTGCGCCTGGAATCCCAGCTACTTAGGAGGTTGAGGCAGGAGAACTGCTTGAATCCCAGAGGTGGAGGTTGCAGTGAGCCTAGACTGTGCCACGGCACTCCAGCCTGGACGAGAGTGAGACTCCGTCTCATTAAAAAAAAAATTTCCGGCCGGGCGCCGTGGCTCAAGTCTGTAATCCCAGCACTTTGGGAGGCCGAGGCAGGCGGATCATGAGATCATGAGATTGAGACCATCCTGGCCAACATGGTGAAACACCGTCTCTACTAAAAATACAAAAAGTAGCTGGGCGTGGTGGTGTGCGCTTATAGTCCCCGCTACTTGGGAGGCTGAGGCAGGAGAACTGCTTGAACCCGGCAGGGGGAGGTTGCAGTGAGCCAAGATCGCGCCACCGCGCTCAGCCTGGTGACAGAGCAAGAGTCCATCTCAAAAAAAAAAAACAAAAAAAACAAAAAGGAAAATGATACTTTAAATGATCTGGGTGAAATTTTTTATTTATTTTATTTTTTTGAGATGGAGTCTTGCTCTCTTGTCCAGGCTGGAATGCAGTGGTGTGATCTCGGCTCACTGCAGCCTCTGCCTCCTGAGTTCAAGCGGTTCTCCTGCCTCAGCCTCCCAAGTAGCTGGGACTACAGGCACCCACCACAACACCCGGCTCATTTTGTATTTTTAGTAGAAATGGGATTTCACCATGTTGGCCAGCCTGGTCTCGAACTCCTGGCTTCAAGTGATCCACCTGCCTCAGCCTCCCAAAGTGCTGGGATTACAGGGGTGAGTCACTGTACCCACCCGAAATTAAATATTATCATTAAAACTAATTTCACCTGTGCTGTTGCTATTTTTTGAACATGGTCCTAGGGGCTGGGCATGCCTGTAATCCCGGGCAGATCACCCTTGAGGTCCGGGGTTCGAGACCAGCCTGGCCAACATGGTGAAACCTCGTCTCCACTAAAAATACAAAAATTAGCTGGGCATGGTGGCAGGTGCCTGTAATCCCAGCTACTCAGGAGGCTGAGGCAGGAGAACCGCTTGAACCCAGGAGGCAGAGGTTGCAATAAGCCTAGATCCCACCACTGCTCTCCAGCCTGGGCGACAGAGAGACTCCATCTCAAAAACGAAAAAAAAAAATTTCCTAGGATCCACTAGCCTTAAACTAACAGGTTAAAGGGCAATGCTATGAATGCTGTGCCCCCTGTATATATACATGTACAGAAAAAAACGGTTAAAACGCTAGTGTTATCTATGATGATGATATAATGGCTGGTTTTACTTCTTTTCTTACATAATTATCTCATTTAATCCTCATTACCGTATCATACTGTTATTATCACTATCGTACAGATGAGGAAACTGACCGTGGAGAGGCAATGCCGCTAATAAGATGTGATGGTAGCAGGACTGGAACCCCAACTGTCTGACTCAAGAGCCTGTCCTCTTAACTACAACACACTGTACTGCACCCCTTAGATTCAAATGTGTATAAATGGGTGCATTCAGCACAATTTAACTGTTTGCCCGAACAATTACGGATTCTAAACTGAAGAGGAGGCGGCCAAGAACACCCACCGTCCCCTCAGAGAGCTGAAAACTGGAAAGAGAGCCTGCGCCTAACTCTCCCCGGTTTTCCAGGTCTCCTACAAGGAAGGCTCAAAGATTTGGACCTCAGGCAGAAGACCCAAAAGTCACAGCCACCAGAGGTCAGGAGTGGAGGGTTTCAGGGAGCTGAGACAAATGCAGAAGGGGACACACAAGACGCAGGGGGCAAGAAATACGAGGCTCGGAAGGGAGGCGAGTAGGATGCGCAGACGAAGTGCCTGGGGTCCCGCGGGGAGTTAGACACACAGGGATACGAGGCCTGGACCACGTGCAGAGAGCCCTGAAGCCGCTCTGTGAAGCCTCGACTCCCCCAAGTCCCCACGTACCGCATGAATCCCGTGTCCGTAGTGATTGTGTCCCCCGGCACCACTAGATGTTTCTTAGTGTCGCGACCCAGTCTCTCGCTAAGAGGCTTGCGAGCCGCTGGAAGCCTCATCTCCATCGCCATCTTGGCGCCAACGAGTTGCGCAGGCGCAGTTCAGCGGAGAGCCGCGATATCCGACTCCGCAACTCCTGGCCGCGTTCGGAGGGGCGGGGAAGGGCGGGGACTCAGAGCAGCTGCCAATGAGAACTCACGGCCTAGAGGCCATGTTTACAATTGGCAACGATAACGCGAACCCGAAGGGAAGGGAGCCGAGCTGCCATGTTTACTATTGGCAAGGGAGCACCCGTGGAATAACACAATCTCACGTTGTGTGGCGTGTGACTTTTTACCAAAACTGTCTTGTACTCACCATCCCATTTATTGTTTACAAGGGTTAGCGATAATTGAGAAACGGACCTCTGAGTTTCTGTCCAATTCTAAGCCGCTGAAATCCGGTATTTTCTAAGAGAGAGCTCAAGAGGATGAGAGATGGGATCTACAGAAAACACCATTTGAACAGAGAGAAGAGCCCCTTTCCACACGGTTCCTAGTAGCCCCAGTATTCTACATTGCTGCCGCCCCGTGGGTGCTGGCTCAGCATCATCATCTATACCTCCAAATCGGGCTCCAGATACTTCTCACTTGGTTCTGTTCTTTCATAACGACTTCTTTAAGCAAGCTAATTTACTCCAATATTTCTTTTGGAAACAAGTTACAAATCGTCTAACAATATAGGTCAAACTTTGCAAGCCAGGTATATTTGGTAGGGAAGGGAAGTGCACACATAATACAAAGATGGCTTGCATTTAGTTACACAGCGAGTTGAGCGCTCTGTGTGTGCCAGGCGCTGTTCTAAGGATTCAGCACGGAACAGACAGATGTTTCTGTGGGTTTTGCTGCGGCTCCGTTTTAATAGGAGCGTACCCTTCGCCCCTTCTCCCCGTTCCCCACTACCGTCTCCCTCTCCTTGCCCTGCATTCACAAGAAACTAATTGGGGATGGTAATTCCCCATGCACAGGGACTCTAAGAGGATTAAATGAAATCATTTGCATCAGCTGTGGTCAGTAAAGCAGGTAAACCAAGTCTGCCTCCTGAAGAAAGATCCATCGAACCAATTGTTTTATAAATCTCCAAAGCGACAGCATTTCTTCCACTTAAGCAAGGCGCACGACCACACTTAAGAAAGTCAGCCCTGCCAGGCAGTCCATGACGTGAATGCTAGTGCCCCAAGGCCCTGGGTAAGTGGGCGGCCAGACCCTCGCCCTCCGCCGTGCTTGGAGGAAGGCGCTAGAGCCCAGCCCCTTGGTCCAGTCCTGCTGCGGCCATAAGAGGGCGATGGTGTCCTTTGAGCCCGCGTAGCCCAGCGGCCAGGAAGCCAGGCCCAGCGAGCGGCCCTAGGCGGAGCGAGAGTGCAGGCCTGACACCATCCAAGTTCTTCCCGGGAGGGAGAGATGTCGCCTTTACCCCGCGCATTCTCACAGCGTTCACATTCATGGAGCCTGTCACAAGGTTGGCATTGTGGATACCAGTTTATGGAGGAGGAAATCGAGGCCCCAAAAGGAATGGAATTCACTTTAGCAGATGGCAGCAAAGCCGATGTGTGTTCCAACTGCACGCGATTTACCCCAGAGCCTGCACCCTTTACCAAACATAAACCGAGTGCTTCGGCTGGTCCTTTGCTGAGTGCATTACAAATACTATGTTATGTATTCCTCACTTTCAGTCCATCTTCGAGGTAGGCATTGCTATCCCTGCTGATCACTTGGGGCCACCGAGCCCCCCAAACAGACCTGTAGCTGGGACTAGAATCCAAAACGGCAGACTCCCCCTCCCCCATCCTCTTTCTGCATCATCACACGCACCTTTATTTATTTATTTATTTATTTATTTATTTATTTTGAGACAGGGTCCTTGTCACCCAGGCTGGAGTACAATGACACAATTATGGCTTACTGCAGCCTTGACTTCCTGGGCTCAGATAATCCTACCACCTCAGCCTCTTGAATAGTTTGGACTACAGGCACATGCCATCAGGCTCGGCTAATTTTTTGTATTTGTTTTGTGAAGACAGGGTTTCACCGTGTTGCCCAACCTGATCTTGAACTCCTGAACTCAAGTGATCCGCCCATCTTGGCCTCCCAAAGTCCTGGGATTATAGGCATGAGCCACCGAGCTTACCCCTTTACCACCAGTAGACAAGTGGGTACCCGGAGACAGAGCAGCACATCCCAGGGGGCTTGTAAAAAGTATAGATTCCTTAGACATTGAGGCTGTAAACCCCAAATATCTGAGACAGGTCTCAGTTAATTTAGAAAGTTTATTTCGCCAAGATTGAGGACGTGTGCCTGTGGCACAAGCTCAGGAGGTCCTGACAACATGTGCCCAAGGTGGTTGGAGCGCAGTTTGGTTTTATACATTTTGGGGAGACATGAAGCATCAATCAACATATGTGAGATGAACATTGATTCAGCCCGGAAACGCGGGACAACTCTAAGCTGGGAAGGGGCTTCCAGGTCATAGGTAGATAAGAAACAAATGGTTGCTTTTTTTTTTTTTTTTTCTGATTAGCGTCTCCAAAGGAGGCAATCAGGTATGCATTTATCTCAGTGAGCAGAGGGGTGACTTTGAATAGAACAGGAGGCAGGTTTGCCCTAAGCAGTTCCCAGTTTGACTTACTTTTGCCTTTAGCTTAGTGATTTTGTGGCCCCAAGATTTATTTTCCTTTCATGAGGTTCTACAAAGGTAAGGTCCAGAAGTCTGTGCGTGTTTTAACTCCCTATGTAATTTCAGTGGCGGAAAAGGTCTAAGATTCACTGATGCTACTTTGTGCATCTCTGCAGCCACTGCCCCAGGCTGATCAACGGCATCTCTTACCAGGGAGATAACCTCCTAGCTTGTCTTCCTAATTCTACTTCTGTCCTTCATTCAATCTCCGCACAGCAGCCAGAGGGAGCTTTAAAAACAGATTAAATCACTTCCCTGCTTCCAACACTTCTAGATTCCTGCCTGTCTCTGACCTCACGCTCGTTCTAACCCACTGCATTACTCACTATGCTGCAGCCAGACTGTTACCGGTGGAGGGTGCCCAGGTTCTTGGCGTCTTGGACAAAACACACAGACAAAGCAAGGAAAGAATAAAGCAACAAACGCAGAGATTTATTGAAAATGAAAGTACACTCCACAGGGCGAGAACGACCCAAGCAAATAAACTAAAGAGGCTCCTTACAGAAGTTTCTGGGGTTTAAATACCTTCTAAAGGCTTCCCATTGGTTATTTGGTGTACACCCTGTGTAAATGAAGGAGCCGCCCGTGATCAGTCTGATTGGTTGTGGAAAGTGACCAATGAGAGGCTGAAGTTACAAGTTACGCCCTACGCAAATATCTGATTGGTTGTGGAAAGTGATCAATCAGAGGCTGAAGTGAAGTTACAAAGTTATACTCCTATGCAAATGAAGACTTGGCCCCCCGAGCAGCCTGACTGGCTGTGGGAAGAAGGGACCGATTAGAGGTACTTTCAGTTTTTCATCTGCCGCACAGAAAAGCCGGGATTGCAAAGGGAGTAGCCTCTGGTCCTTTTGTTACTTGGATGTGGAAAGTTGGGGTTTTCCTTTTGATTTACTTCTAGAAAGTCAGTGTGAATCAGCCTTATGTTCCCTGCCTCCAGACCCTGTTCTCCTGCCTCAAGACTAGCTGGCTTCCCCTCGGTGCCACAGCACCAGGCTCCTCATCACTCCAGGGCCCTTTACTCTGGTCTCTTTCTTTCTTTCTTTCTTTCTTTCTTTCTTTCTTTCTTTCTTTCTTTTTTTTTTTTTTTTTTTTTTTTTTTTTTTTTTTTTTTGAGACGGAGTCTTGCTGTGTCTCCCAGACTGGAGTGCCATGGTGTGATCTCGGCTCACTGCAACCTCCGCCTCCCAGGTTCACGCCACTCCCCTGCCTCAGCCTCCTGAGTAGCTGGGACTACAGGCGCCCGCCACCACGCCCGGCTAATTTTTTGTATTTTAGTAGAGACAGGGTTTCACCGTGTTAGCCAGGATGGTCTCGATCTCCTGACCTCGTGATCCACACGCCTCGGCCTCCCAAAGTGCTGGGATTACAGGCGTGAGCCACCGCGCCCAGCTACTCTGGTCTCTTTCTGCATGAATTATCTTCGCCCAGGCTTTTGTGTGGCTGTCTCCTTCTCCGCACTCACGGCTTGCTCAAACATCACTTCCTCAGAGAAGACTTCCCTGATCACCTTATCTGGAATAACTCTCCAGTCCTTTTTTTTATCCCTTGATCCTGTTTTACTTCTTGTCACTGATTTTTCTTTTTTTCTTTTTCTTTTTTTTAAGATGGAGTCCCGCTCTTGTTGCCCAAGCTGGAGTGCAATGGCCGGATCTCGGCTCACTGCAACCTCTGCCTCCTGGATTGAAGCGATTATCCTGCCTCAGCCTCCTGAGTAGCTGGGATTACAGGCACCCATCACCACGCCCGGTTAATTTTTGTATTTTTCAGAGAGGCAGGGTTTCACCATGATGGCCAGGCTTGTTTCGAACTCCTGACCTCAAGTGATCTGCCCGCCTTGGCCTCCCAAAGTGCTGGAATTACAGGTGTGGGCCACCGTGCCTGTGCTTGAATTTCTTTTCTTTTTGTTTTCTTTTCTTTCTTTCTTTCTTTCTTTCTTTTTTTTTTTGTTCATTTATTGTGGTCTCCCTCCACTAGAACATGCATGTGCTGAAAATAGCGACTTGATCTGTTCTGTTCATCATATATCAATGCTTAGAACCAGGCCTGGCACACAGGGCAGCTATAAAATATTTGTTGAAAAAACACAATATACTTACAAAATACAGGTTTTTTTGTCTGCTCATCGCCTGTTTTCCCACCGGATATGAACCCCACAAATACCCAGACTGTCCATTTTGTTCACTGCCTGTTTCCTATGTGTGCTTGATATGTAGTAGGCCCTTGTATTAAGCATGTCTTTGTTTTTTTTTTTGTTTTGTTTTGTTTTTAAGATGGAGTCTCGCTCTGTTGCCCAGGCTGGAGTGCAGTGGTACAGTCTCTGCTCACTGCAACCTCTGCCTCCCGGGTTCAAGCGATTCTTCTGCCTCAGCCTCCCAAGTAGCTGGGATTACAGGTGCCCACCACCACCCCTGGCTAACTTTTGTCTTTTTAGTAGAGACGGGGTTTCACCATGTTGGCCAGGCTGGTCTCGAACTCCTGACCTCGTGATCTGCCCGCCTCAGCTTCCCAAAGTGCTGGGATTACAGGCATGCACCGCGCCCGGTGCCTTTGCTCTTCTGTACTCAGATGCTTTGAGATCTTGGGTCCTTGCTCTTCCCAGAGGGACTGCCCCACCCAGGGTTAACCGGTTCCTGGAGATAGTGAACAACTCACCCAGGAGGTCCCTTGCAAACGCACACCACCCAATCCAGAGCCCACATCCACAAACACCTCCTTTATTAGGCTCTCTTACTCAGGACCAGTATCCAACTGCCCTGATCATCCCAAGGCCAGACACCAGACAACTAGGGAAAGTCCTTATACCCCAGCACCTGCTGCAGTTGTCAAACCAACCAATCCTAAGCCTGCTTACCTTGCCTCACCCATTCCTTCCCATGGAAACCACAATAAAGGCTCTTGCTCATGTTTTCCCCTCCTTCCCTCTGCCTCCTGACCAACCCAGTGCTTTCCTGTGCGGCTCTGCACAGCGCACCCTGCCTCTTGTTTCTATAACAAAGATCTTTCTCCATGACAGTCACTTCCATGTTGGCCTACCATGTCAGATTTCAGGACCCTTAAAACAGCTCTCTGCCGGGTGCAGTGGCTCACATCTGTAATCCCAGCACTGTAGGAGGCTGAGGCGGGTGGATCACTTGAGGTCAGGAGCTTGAGACCAGCCTCACCAACATGGTAAAACCTCATCTCTACTAAAAATACAAAATTAGTTGGGTATGGTGACAGGCGCCTGCAGTCCCAGCTACTCGGGAGGCTGAGGCAGGAGAATCGCTTGAACCCAGGAGGCGGAGGTTGCAGTGAGCCATTGAACTCCAGCCTGTGCCACAAGAGCGAAACTGCATCTCAAAAATAAAAATAAAGCCCAAAGCCCACGGCTGGTCCACAGAAACTGCCTTGGCTGTGTTTGCATGTCTTTGATTAGGGGGACTGCAATCTCAGGAAAGGGGCCTCAGGCCTTTGCTGCAAATGCAAGCAAAGTAAGAGGTTAGGCTTTTCAGCATCATGCCTCCCTCCAGCGTGCAAGCCACAAGTCACATCCTTTCACCCTGGTATCCCAGGCCCTGGCACCCGGGGCCGCACACTTCTATGGAAACAGATCTGTGGGCAAAGCAGAGGCACCTTGGTCTGCAGTTACAGCCAGCTACCACCAGGTGGGTTCTGGAGCCTGTGATGGGGATCCTGGAATCTGTTAGCTGAGACTTCACAGGCCAGAACGACCTATGGAGAACAATTTAGATTTCTGTTCAAGGGCCTCACCGACTTCTCTGAGTATCTGACTCTGGAAGCCCCTACTCCAGGAAGCCAGAGTTATTTCCTGGGAGTCTCAACATGTGGGCAGGACAAGCCACCTGCCACTTCACCCCTTGGCATCCAAGGGAGGGGGACTCAGGACAGATAGACTTTGGTCAAGGGAACAAGAGGCCTGGGTGGGGGCTGCATGGGAGGGGGGAATGCAGGGGCCATCGGAGGCAATGGGAACCTAATGGTGGAGTGTCAAAGGAGAAGTGAGGTTCCAGTGGGAGGAGAACCAAAGGTGACTTCCCCCACTGGCCTGAGGGAGTGAACCCCAGATGGGGCCTGCAAGTGAACTCATGAGGTGTCCAACCCTGCCTGTGCCCCAGTTTCCACGGTGCAGGACAAATCCCTCAAAGTATGGGGGTCTTTGGGAGTACACCCCTGAAGTTCCAAATGAGGCTCATCTGTGTGTCCAAGTGTGAATTCCCAAGTGTCTGCAGGTGTGCATGTGTGCACGTGTGTGTTGGATGAAGATGCAGAGTTGTACCTGTGGGATGCCAGGAAGCCACACACTCAGCGGGTTGGAAGATGACACCCTCATAGCTGGTGTATGCTGGAGCACAGGTGTGAACTCACACTCCCCTGCATGCACCTCCTTCCTGGAGAGGAGAGGTGAGCCTGGCCCTATAGGAACCATGAAGCCCTCTGGCTTTAACTAGATGCCTTCCTGCTTCCTGGTCTTCTTCAAGAGGGTCTGGAAATGGGTGCCCAGAACATTTGGACAGTCTAGGCATTGGGAGGGCACTTGGTGGCCATCTTGGTCCATTCCCACTGGCTGCTTGAACATCTTCAGCTTGACCATCAAAATGAAAAAAAAAAAAAAAAAGTAAATATTTGGAAGAAGTTACAAAGTAAGGCACTGATGTTTGAGCCAGCTGGAAAACACCAGAATCTGCCCAGCCCCTTTCAAGATTTCCAATTGCTTTGCACTGTGACCCTTCTCACTGGGATCCGACACCCCAGTTGTGACAAAGAAAATTTTCCTGTACACACCAGCAAGTGGAACAACTCTTACCCGCCCCTTTCCAGCTTCTAGACACTTTCTATATTTCCTTCATACAGATAAAAGTGTCCACCCATTCAGATGCTAAATGATAAATGTTCCAAGTAATTTTTATTTTAGAATACAAGAGAGGTACAAATGTATTTACAGTTGTACATATACAATCAAATAATAATATATCACAGTTTTGTAAATATCATTTTAGATAAATATTTACAAGGTTAAAGTGACCATTTTCTGGAAGTAGAACACAGTTTCTTGAAAACTCTATACATTTTATACTTTTCATTAATATTATACTTTCTTTATTTTACAAAACGCCCCACGGGAATCCTGGTAAATGACTGCAAAGTGTGAGAGGCGACACCAGAGGGCGCGCACGGCTGGAGTTTGAGGAAATGGGCAGGGACCGAGGGAAGTGTGGGCAGACGGGGCAGAACTCCTGGGACTGGGCACAGCTCGGATAACCAGCTATCGCCAGGCTCGGTAGGTGTGTCACCTTAACCTCCCGGGCAGCGGTTCCAGTCTTGCCCTCCTCTCGCTGAAGTGTGTGTGTTGGAAGGGGTTGGGGGGAACTTTCGTCTTCCAAGGCATGATGTCACAGCTGAAGCGGAGGGGTCATTGGTCCAACTCCCTCATTTTACAGATGGGGAAACTGAGGCCCAAAGAGGTGCAGGGTCTTGCTTGGGGTCCTACAGAGGATTTCCGTTGTGCCTCCACTTTCAACGTGCCTGGTGCACTGCAAAGAGCTCCTTCTGCATCCATCCCCAGGAGCCAGGTTTGGGGGTAAGCTGGCCTAAAGGAGAGAAGGGCCCAGAAGACGCAGGTCTCTCCGGGTCTCTTCCGGCTGCCCATGGACCCCAGTAGCCCGCACCTGTCAAGGTTGCATCAAGACTCCCGACACTTCAGGACACCAGTCCCAGGGGCCGGAAGAGGAGGTGGCGCCCCCACAAGCCCCGCGCCCGGCCGCACCCGGACAAGGAGGTCGCCCTCCCTTCATTCCGAAGCACAGGACTCTCGGTGGCGGAGGCGGGGACTCCCCTTCCTCTGCTGAGGGATCCTCGGGGCTCTAAATTCCGCTCTCCTGGCACCCACGAGGGGATGCCGGTCTGGGCGCCCGGTTCTATAACAGGAGGGAGACGGGGGCGAGGCCAGGCAGGAGGACCCACTCCCAGAGGCGGCGGCCGAGTAGCCGCACCAGCTGCGTGGCCTGGGTGAGGGACGCCGCCCTCAGTGTCCTCATCTGCGACACGGGCCGAGGCGGGAGTGCTCCAGCGCGCGGGGCTCCGCGGGGGCGCCGGGCCAGGGGTCTGGGCGGGAGGGCGAGTCGCGCTGCGGGGCCGGGGTGCCGAGGCCCGGAGCGCCGCGGGGCCGGGCGAGGGCCGCGGGAGCGGCGCGCTCACAGCACCATGGCCCGCGCGGGTGGTGCGCGGCGGCAGCGGCGGCTGGCGGCGGCGAGGCGGGCGCGTGCGCGTTGCGGGGCGGGCAGCGCGCGAATGTGCCTGCCGCCGCGCTGGCGCCGGCTGCGCTCGCTTTCTTCAGGGGGGGGGGGGGGGGGCGGGGGGGTGGGCGCGCAGGCCGGCCAGCTGCGAGTAGGCGCTCTGGCACACCTGGCACTTGTACGGGCGCTCGCCCGTATGCAGGCGCACGTGGTTGCGCAGCGTGGACGACTGGCTGAAGCGGCGGTTGCAGAAGCGACACACGAAGGGCTTGTCCAGCGTGTGGATGCGCATGTGCGAGCGCAAGTTGCTGCGCGAGTTGAAGCCGCGGTGGCAGATGACACAGCGCATGCGGCCCGCGGGGCCCGCCGCCGAGTCAGCTGGGTGGAAGTCCTCTGGCCGCGGGGCGGTGCGGGAGAAGGGAGACGAGGAAAGGGAGAGAGCAGCCCCGTTAGAACCAGCGCCCTGCGGCCCGGGCCCCCAGCGCCCCCCGCCCGGGGGGTTCCGACCCTGAGGGCGGATGCTGCCTGGACGGTGGCAGACGGACAGGAGGGACAGCGAAGGGTCCCCCTGCGGGGGATCCAATAGGAGTTGGACTCACGATCGCGATGCGAGACCTCGGAGACTTAGCGACTCAGCCTAGCTAAACCTCAGCTTTCTCATCTGTAAAATGGAAACCTAGCACTGCCTCTTCGGGCGTGCGATTGCCCGAGAGGATGAGAAAAGACGTCTATGGAAGGTCTCTGCGCTAAGCATCCGACCTGCCTTAGCCAGTGCCTGAGAGATGCCTGGATTGGAGCAGGCCTTCCGTAAAGGGGAGCAACTATGATGACCCCCACCAAACCTTTCATTAACTCATTCCACAAACATTTACTGAGTGCCTACTCTGTACCACGGAACTGCGCCTCGGTTTTCTCCTTCCTGAAATGGAGGTACTACTAGCATCGCCCTCGTAAGCCTAGTAAGGATCAGTGAAAAAAGTTTTTTGTTTTGTTTTTTTTGAGACGGAGTCTCCCTCTGTCGCCAGGCTGGAGTACAGTGGCGCGATCTCCACTCACTGCAGCCTCCGCCTCTTGGGTTCAAGTGACTCACCTGCCTCAGCTTCCCGAGTAGCTGGGACTACAGGTGTGCACCACCACGCCTAGCTAATTTTTGTATTTTTAGTAGAGACAGAGTTTCACCATGTTGACCAGGATGGTCTCAACCTCTTGACCTCGTGATCCGCCCACCTCGGCCTCCCAAAGTGCTGAGATTACAGGCGTGAGCCACAGCGCCTGGCCCAAAAAGTTTTTTTTTTTTTTTCGAGACAAGGTCTCGCTCTGTCACACAGGCTGGAGTGCAGTGGTGCCATCTCAGCTCACTGCAGCCTCGACCTCCCGGGTTCAAGTGATCCTTCCACCTCAGCCTCCCGGGTAGCTGGGACCACAGGCTCGTGCCAGCACACCTGGCTAATTTTTAAATTTTTTGTAGAAATGGGGTCTTGCTATGTTGCCCAGGCTGGTCTGGAACTCCTGGGCTCAATGATCCTCCTGTCTCTGCCTCCCAAAGTGCTAGGATTACAGGCATGAGCCACTATGCCCGGCCTAGAGAAATTAATGTTTGTAAAACATCAGCTGCAGAGCAAGGACTTAATAAACAGTAGCTCACCAGCTCAGGTTCATCCTCCAAAAATAAGGACCACCGACCACAGTACCTCATGCCTGTAATCCCAGCACTTTGGGAGGCAGAGGCAGGAGGATCATTTGAGCCCAGGAGTTCCAGACCAACTGGGAAACATGGCAAGACCCCCATCTGTACAATAAATTTAAAAAATTAGCCAGGTGTGGTGGTGCATGACTGTGGTCTCAGCTACCTGGGAGGCTGAGATGGGAGGATAGCTTGAGCCCAGGTGGTTGAGGCTGCAGTGAACCAAGATAGTGCCACTGTACTCTAGCCTGGGCAACAGAGAGAGATCCTGCCTCAAAAATAAATTAAATAAAATAAAAATATGGATAATCAAATTTCACAGGCCAGGTGCGGTGGCTTACACCTGTAATCTCAGCACTTTGGGAGGCCGAAGTGGGGAGATCGCTTGAGGTCAGGAGTTCAAGACTAGCTTGGCCAACATAACAAAACCCCATCTTTGGTAAAAATGCAAAAATTAGCTGGGCATGGTGGTGCATGCCTGTAATCCCAACTACTCGGGAGGCTGAGGCAGGAGAATTGCTTGAACCTGGGAGGCAGAGGTTGCAGTGAGCCAAGATCGCGCCACTGCACTCCAGCCTGGGTGACAGAGTGAAACTCAGTCTCAAAAAAGAAAAAAAATACACAGAGGTTTTATGGAGATCCAGTGGGATGATATCTGCCAAAGGTTTAGCCCAGGTCTTGGCAAGAAATAGTTGTTGAGCAAATGGTCTCTGCTGTGATGGGCCGCATCCCCGCAACACACACACAGGCACAGTCTGTCCTGCCTGCCTTCAACAGGCTTATACGGAACACCTACTCTGTGCCAGACCCTGCACCAGACATCAGCGACAGGGCAAGGAAATATACAAGTTGTCAGAACCGGAAGGGAACTTAGAGATTATCTTACTTAGGACCTTCCCTTTACAGATGAGGAAACTGAGGCACAGGGCATTTCCAAGATTGCACAGCAGAACTAGAACTCAATCCAGGTTCCTGCTGCCCAGCCCCTTTCTTCTCCTGTCACACCTCATTGCCTCTCTGGTCTCCCCGACATACCCCCCACACAGTCTATTTTGGCCAGGAAGCAGCAGGACCATCTCCCACCCATGCCCGGCCCATGTGGCAGCTCCAGGGGCATCAGCCTCCTTGGACCTGTATGTCTTATCTGCTCAATGTTGCCAGACATTGAACTGAGGTCCCCGGAGGTCAAGAACCTCCCTGCCTCTCTCATTCTCTCTCTCCCCTCCCTGGGCTCCCCTCTCCATGGGTCTGTGTCTCAGTGGCCCCATGGAGAACACCTACCATGCTTGTTCTTTTTCTGGTCCTCCTCTAGCCCAGGCACACCAGGGATCCCCAGGAAGGTGTTATGTGAGTTTCCGTACCACACCAGCAGTTCCTGGTCGGGTGGGATCATCTGCAGGGAGGGAGGCAAGAGGAGGTCGGGGAGGCAGCAGCTGGGAGGTGAGAGTTGGGGATCTCTGAGCACCCCTTCACAGTCAGGAGACCTGGACCCAGTCTCAGCCCTGAGAAAGCCACACGGGCCCATTTCCACTGAGCTGTCCCAGCAAGCTGCATAAACACGGAAGACCCTGGGGTGTCAAACCCCTCTGTCCCCCTCTCCCTGCCCAGGCCATCTCTGTCCATGCTCTGGCCACAGGAGAGCTTCTAAGCTGACAGCACCAGAATGGACACCTCACAGCAAGCAGAAGTAATGGAAGATGGAAAATTAGAAATCTTTGCAATTCTTACGCAGGAGAACTAGAGTCAGCCAGCCCCTGGGGCTGCAGGGCTGAGCCAGATGTTTCCAAGAATTGTGGGCTGTGGGGCACCCTAGGGTACTTGGCTACACCCTGCGGGGATAATGTTCTGGAAACATCTCTTATCCAAAGCTGCCATAGACACCCCACATCACAGGTACTTCCCGACCAAGCACAGGGCTCTGAGTGTCTCCGTGCACATGGCAGATGCTAAAAAAGAAGCATTCGGATGGATGAACACCTCCACCTCAAGAAACATTGGGGTACACTGTCTTACACAGAGTCCAGTTCACCGCGTCCTAGGTCAATGACAGAGAACCCCACAAGTGATTTTGGGGCTCTGCTGCTCTCGGGGATGACCTGCCCCAGGCTCATGGCAAAGGATGTTGGTCAGAGGGTTTTGCAGTGATGATCCAGGGAGGTGTAAGGGGCCTGCTCTTGGGGTGGTACTGGCCATAAATATCACACGCTCCAGGACATCCCAAGGGGCCTGCCAGACCTCTCATGGAAGCCAGTTACCCCTCCCAAGTGGGGAAGCTCCAGGCCCTAGCCAGGCAGGGCATATGAGAGAAGGGACAGCCTATCACTATCCCGAGGCCTGGACCCCGGAAGTGCTGGCCTTGGCACCTGCCCCTGGGGGCCACTATCTGATGTGCCCAGAGAAACCCAGACACCCCCTGGCAACAGCTGGTTTGTTTTCCTGGAGGGTCCTTTATTAGTTGAAGCACAAAAGATCACATGGGATTCCATCTAGAGGTGTCTGAAACCAGGCCAGGATCCCGCATTGACTTCTGTGGTCAGAGACAAGGCCCCTTCTGTGTCTATTTGGTTCAGCCTGCAGAGCCCACACTCAGAACTCTGGCGTTCATTACGTCTTCCTTCCTCTGGTCAGAGCCTGGAAGACCCTCAGACCGTTGCAGCAAGCTCTGCTCACCCTTGAAAAGAAGGGAAAATGGAGGTCGGGCGTGGTCGCTCATGCCTGTAATCCTAGCACTTTGGGAGGCCGAAGCAGGTGGATTACTTGAGGCCAGGAGTTTGAGACTAGCCTGGGCAACATAGTAAAACCCTGTCTCTGCAAAAAAATAGAAAAATTAGCTAGGCGTGGTGGGGCATGCCTATAGTCCCAGCTACCTGGGAGGCTGAGGCAGAACTGCTTGAACACAGGAGGCAGAGGTTGCAGTAAGCCGAGATTGCACCACTGCACTTCAGCCTGGGTGACCACTCCAGCCTGGGTGACAGAGCAAGAGCCTGTCTCAAGAAAAAAAAAAAAAAAGGAAGAAGAAGAAGAAGGGGAGGTCGAAAGAGAAGGGGTGCAAACAGGAGGGTGTGAGGGGGCTTAGGCAACAGCTATCCTCCTGAGACTCAGCCTAGAGTCACCACATCCATTTCCTCATGCCTCCATGGTTCATGGGGCATCATGGCGAGCCTTAGGATCAGTAAGTGACAAGAAGCCAACGTGGAAACACCAAGCGCAATCCCAGAAGCCACAGAAAGTTAGATGGTGCCTCCCAGAAAGTGGACAGATTACAATCTGGCACCACAGCCAGAGTCCTGGTGACCTCTCTGCTCATTCATAGTCATGACCACTGTCCAGGAGGCCAGCAGGTCAGAGGTGGAGGCCTCTTCTGGAAAGGGGCAGAGAAGAAAGAGGTTCTGATTTGGGTTTTTTGTTTGTTTGTTTTTTTACATTTTTAAAAATTCTACTTTTTTTCCAGACCTCACTGGGATAGAAGGAAGAGGTTTTGTGAACCTCCCAGAAAAGCAGATGATGGCATTGAAATATTTAACATAAATTAATTGTGAAGGAAATCTGTCTACGAGATGGTGCAGATGAGCCCTCTGTCACCAGGTCCCTATGTGACCTTAGGCAAGTCACTTTGCCTTTCTGTGCTCCTCAAATGAGGGGGTCAGGGAACATGGTCCCTGAGTTCCCCCCAACTCTAAGACTCTGGTTGTAAGTCACCTCCAACATTGTCCCGACCCTTGGCTTCCAGTCTTGGATGAAACCAGACACGTTGATGTCATGGTTCTTCCAAAGCAATCAGCATCCTCCCCCAGACCGCTGGAGACGCTCCACAGAGGGTTCCTGCCCAGTCTGGAGTCAGACATATTGGGGTCCACTAGGCTCCCCATCTGCTGAGCAAGTGACCTTGGGCAAGTTGCCTCACGTCGTGGGGCCTGTTTCCTCACATTGCCATGGCCACACTGAGTGGTTTTTGGGGTGCAGCGGAGCCATATGCATAAAGCTCTTTGCATAATCGAGACGTGGAAGCGCCAGTGATTGTTTTCCTGGAGCCCACCAACCTCTCAGAGAAGATGGCAGCGGTTTCTGGCACGTCCAGCTCTCCGCAGGAGTGCTCGCTGAGTTGCAGAGGCTGCTGGTTCGGTGGAAGCCCAGGGTGACCAGGGTTCTGCCGTCAGTGTCCAGCAAGAACACAGCCTGGGCCCGAATGCTCCAAGGACACCAGCCCCATGCAGGTACCCCCACTTCCCAGCCCCATCTCCCCCAGAAGAGAAGCCAACTCCTCCAGCACAGATGTGGGATGAGATGGTAGGCTCAGCCAGCCCCCAGTGGAACTCCACCTCCAGGCTCCAGGCCTGGGGGTCATCAAATACTAAGCCAACATCAGCCTTTTAATTTTAATTGAAAACAACTACTATTAAATATAAAATAAATACAATAACAGTAGGCTGGGTGCAGTGGCTTATGCCTGTAACCCCAGCACTTTGGGAGGCCGAGGCGGGCAGATCACTTGAGGTCAGGAGTTTTGAGACCATCCTGGCCAACATGGTGAAACGCCATCTCTACTAAAAATACAAAAATTAGCTGGACGTGGTGTGTGTGCCTGTAATCCCAGCTGCTCAGGAGGCTGAGGCAGGAGAATCGCCTGAATTTGAGAGGCAAAGATTGCAGTGAGCTGAGATCGTGCCACTGCACTCCAGTCCAGCCAACAGAGTGGAACCCCATCTCAAAAAATGAATAAATAAAATAAAATAAGAACTCTGATGGCAACAATTGCAGCATAAGGGTGAGTCATTTATTTACTAAGAATGCTTTTAATGTACTAAAATTAATTTTACTAATGAATTTAAAACTTTAAAACAGCAATGCAGACATATGGACCAAATTGTATAAACATATAACGCGGTATAAAATGAGAAGTCACTCTCTGCCACTCTGGATGCCAGCCACTGTCGCTGGTTTGCTGCTTGTCTTTCCCCTGAAGGGTTTGCCACTTTGAGACAATTTTAAAATGCTGACTTAAGGTTCATGGAGAGTAGCATGATGCCGTCTACATCATGCCTCTGACTTTTTAAAAAATAATGAGCACATATTACTTCTGTACACACACACACATTATTTTTTAAAAGCAAGAAAATCAATTAAGAAGAGCCTACAGGTTGGGTGCAGTGGCTCTCACCTGTAATCCCAGCATTTTGAGAGGCCGAGGTGGGTGGATCACTTGAGGCCAGGGGTTCAAGACCAGCCTGGCCAACATGGTGAAACCCTGTTTCTACTAAAAATACAAAAATGAGGCCGGGCACAGTGACTCACACCTGTAATCCCAGCACTTTGGGAGGCCGAAGCAGGTGGATAACGAGGTCAGGAGTTTGAGATCAGCCTGGCTAACATAGTGAAACCCTGTCTCTACTAAAAATACAAAAATTAGCTGGGTGTGGTGGCACACAACTGTAGTCCCAGCTACTTGGGAGGCTGAGGCAGGAGAATCTCTTGAACCCAGGAGGCAGAGGTTGCAGTGAGCCGAGATGGCACCATTGCACTCCAGCCTGGGAGACAGAGCAAGACTCTGTCTCAAAAAAAGAAAAAGAAAAAAAAAAAGAAAGGAAGGAAGAAAGAAAGAAAGAAAAGAAAAGAAAAAGAAAAAATAATAATAATGGCCAAACTCGGTGGCTCACGCCTGTAATCCCAGCACTTTGGGAGGCCGAGGTCGGCGAATCACCTGAGGTTGGGAGTTCGAGACCAGCCTGACCAACATGGAGAAACCCTGCATCTACTTAAAATACAAAATTAGCCGGGAGTGGTGGTGCATGCCTGTAATCCCAGCTACTCAGGAGGCTGAGGCAAGAGAATCACTTGAATCCAGAAGGCGGAGGTTGTGGTGAGCCAAGATGGCTCCACTGCACTCCAGCCTGGGCAACAAGAGCGAAACTCCATCTCAAAAAAAAAAAAAATTAGCCGGGAGTGGTGGCACGTGCCTGTACTCCCATCTAGCCAGGTGGCTGAGGCACGAGAATTGTTTAATCACCTGAACCCAGGAGGCGGAGGTTGTAGTGAGCTCAGCACTCCGGCCTCAGAGACAGAGCAAGATTGTCTTCAAAAGAAAAAAAAAAAAAAGAGCCTGCTGGAATTGAGAATGACACGTATTTCCAGACAGCTAGAAGCCAGCAACCCCACCTGCCCAGAGGCTGGGAACTGGGAGTCTCTCTCAGCCCTTCTGTGCCCAGTGCCCAGGCCTCTGGTGTCTGCCTGCTCCCAGGCATCCGCCATCAACAACCTTCTACTACCAAACCCAGGAAACCCAGGAACCTGCAGCTTCTTCCCTGGAACCCTGGGATCACTGTGCAGAGGCTCCTGGGGTCCCACCAGCTGACTGCCTGGATGCAAAGAACAGCCACCATGCCCTCCAGGCCCCCTGGGCAGAGCACTCTTTACTGCTGAGACTCAGGCCTGGCCTGGCAGACCGAGGCTCTCTGCTGGGGCTTGGAGAAGCAGGATCAGTTGGTCTTTCACTTTTTTGGGGAGCAGGAAAAGGCTCAGGACACAAAACAAACAAAGCAATTCCCAAAAGAACTGAGTCCTGTACCACAAAACCCACATCAGCAGAACTCTGGAATACCAGTGCCTGAGTCTCTTTTGACAAATGGACATGCCCTCTCAACGTGCTTCTCTGGGCCCTGTCAGCCCAGAAGGTCTGTCCTGCCTCACTTTCTCAATTTTTATTATAAATTGGAAATGAGAGAATTTTGGGTTTGTTTTCCTGCTGTAAATTCATATCCTGCCACTGAACATGCTCCCAGGAGACTGCAAATACCCTCCCCTTCTCCACAGGGTCTGAAGCCGTAGTGTAAAAGGATCTCAATGCCATCTGGACAAACATCAATTTCCATTGTACCACAGATGTCCTGACACACCAATTAATAGAGTTCCAACAAATAGATACTGGCCAGGGAGGCCACATGGTATGGTGACTCAGCGCTCCAGCTCTGGGCTCAGATGGGCCTGGGTTCCCATCGCAGCTCAGCAACTTCCCGTAACCTCCCTAACATTTCAGTTTCACCGTGATAAAAATGAGGATAGTAACAGACAGCAGCACTCTGAGGGCTTAGCAGATTCTATTTTTTTAAAAGTTGTTGGCCAGAGGCAGTGGCTTATACCTGTAATCCCAGCACTTTGGGAGGCTGAGGCGGGCAGATCACCTGAGGTCAGGAGTCCGAGACCAGCCTGGCCAACATGGTGAAATCTACTAAAAATACAAAAATTAGCCAGGCATGGTGGCGCATGCCTGTAATCTCAGCTGCTTGGGAGGCAGGAGAATTGCTTGAACCCAGGAGGAGGAGATTGTAGTGAGCCAAGATTGCACCACTGCACTCCAGCCTGGACGACAGAGTAAGACTCCATCTCAAAAAAAAAAAAAAAAAAAAAAAAAAAAAAAAAATTAAAAGTTGCTAAGACCCTTTTAATCCTTCAACATTTAGTGGCCACTTGCTATGTGCTAGGTACTTTCTAGAACTGTCATTTTAGGCACCTGAAGTTATAGTCAATTCTGTGACTGGAGTAAGCCGGGAGGTTCCCCAGGGGTCACATCAGTGGATCCAACCAGATGCACGCCCTGCTTGGGCGCCTCCACTGACTACCTGAGCTCTAAAAACCCCATTGCCTTCGTCTCTGTTGAGAAGGCTGTTATTCTGTATTTATGGAGAGTTTTAGAGCAGCAATAGCATATTCTGCTTATTGAATAAAGATGTTCCTTACTATTTTTGGCAAGTAATGGGTTACTGTTATGAAATATGAGCGGCAGTTCTGAGTGGCAGAAAGTTTAAGAAAACATCAGAGCAGAGGTCCTTCTCCTTGGCTAACTCACCCACACACACAGAATAAACAGCCGATTGATTCCCAAGTCGTCCAGGGAGTGGCCTGGGAAACAGCAGCATCTTCTGGTCTAGCCCACAAGGACTGCGTGAGCTCTGGGCCTCGGCCTCATCTCGAGGGTGGCCACATACACCCAGACACACAATTTATCTGGTAAGTGGAATCTGACATTGTGACAAAATGATTTGAGAAACCTGCCACCACAAAAAATATATCCAACTTTAAAAGTAAAATGGGTAGCATTTTGATTCCTTGTCATTCACGCAAACAGTCCCTTCTTAGAAGTCTTGCTAACTCTGTAAAAGCATTGACAGCCATACTGGTAGATCTGTCTATATCACATATGTTATCACATATCTATACCTATATCGTATGTGTGTGTGTGTGTGTCTGTGTGTGTGTGTGTGTGTCCTGATCCTCTTTTTTTGGTTGTTGTTGTTGAGACAGAGTCTCGCTTTGTCAGCCAGGCTGGAGTGCAATGCTGCTGATAGCTCACTACAACCTCCACCTCCTGGGTTCAAGCAATTCTCCTGCCCCAGGCTCCGGAGTAGCTGGGATTACAGGCACCCACCACCACGCCCGGCTAGTTTTTGTGTTTTTAGTAGAGATGGGGTTTCACCGTGTTGGCCAGGCTGATCTTACACTCCTGACCTCACGTGATTTGTCTACCTCATCCTCTGAAAATGCTGGGATTACAGGCGTGAGGCACCATGCTCTGCCTGATCCTCTTTTTTCAATTTAAATTCCTGATCGAATGTAGAGGACCATTTTTCCTAATCCTATAAACCCAGTTGCTTCCCTGAAGATATTCTCCAGCCTCTTTGCCCTTGGACTGAATTTCTGTCTAAATTTCTATTCATGTTTCCTGATTTTGTTTGGCTTCTAGCCGGTGTGACCTGCGCAGCAAGATGAGACTCCGGTCACCACATCTGCCTCAGCCTGGAGCCCTCTTGCCAAAATTATGTAGGCGTTTCTGGTCTGTCTCTTGTGTTCACATGTGTGGGCATGTGTGTGTGTATGGGGTTGGTGAGGGGATGGGTGGGAGCCCTCCATCGCATCTGTATCAGGATGGCTGGGAAGGAGGGTATGAAGGTGAAGATGTGTGTGACAGGATGGTGGGGTGAGGATTTGGAAGGGTGCATTCTGTTAGATGTGGGGTTCAGCCGCACTGGAAGCCAATTTTAGGATGCGGTGGCCCAGCCAGATGGTCAAGGAGCCACCTCTGTCCTGGGCCTGCGCTACCTTCAGTCCTCTCTGCACCCTGCCTCACAGCCGTCTTACCTCACTTGAAACCCAATCCAGGAACCGCTCAGCTTTTTTTTTATCCTCCACCTCCTGCTCCTTCAAGCACCACCCCTCAGCTGGGACCCAGGCTAGTCTCCCTGCTGTCACCTCTGGGAGAGTCCCTAGGGCCTTGTTATTCAGGGACAACCAAAGGAACCCATCCCAGAAGCTACTAGGCCCTGGCACCCCCAGGGGTCTTAGAAAGAGCTTCAGGGTCTGAGTCCTGGGGAGAAAATGGAACATGGACTGAAGGTCAGTCGCTCTCTGCTCCTCTAGAACACCCCAAAATCTCCATCAAGCTCCAGCCCTGCCCCAAGGGGAGCAGAGAAGTGTGGTGGGAAGCGCCTGACCGCCTCTGCACAGCACTTGCTACCAGTCTACCCCCAGCAGCCGGTGGGTAGGTGGGCAACTTGCCTCTACTTCTGGGCCAGATTTCCCGCCAAAGGACACTGTCATTGGAGGGTCCCAGTGTGGGCCTGCCCGGGTGACCACCTCTCTGCTTGGTTTGTACCCTCCGCCACTGCCCAGACACCTGGATCTTTTCTGCCTCTGCCCAAGCACTGCCCTACCAGGAAGCCCTCCTTTTCCCATTCTCCTCTGAACCTTCCTGGCTCAGCCTCATCCCTGCCACACCACAGGAAGTGATATTTACCTGCTGTCTTTTTTCTTTTTTTTTTTTTTTTTTTGAGATGGAGTCTCATTGTGTCGCCCAGGCTGGAGTGCAGTGGCGTGATCTCGGCTCACTGCAACCTCTGCCTTCCTGGTTCAAGCAATCCTCATGCCTTAGCCTCCTCAGTAGCTGAGATTACAGGCACCCGCCACCACGCCCTGCTAATTTTTGTATTTTTATTAGAGATGAGGTCTCACCATGTTGGCCTGGCTGGTCTTGAACTCCTGACCTCAGGTAATTCACTCACCTCGGCCTCCCAAAATGCTGGGATTACAGGCATAAGCCACCATGTTCAGCCTGTTTCCTGGCCCTGTCTGTCTCCTCTGAGAAGGCTCAGGAAGTGCAGCTATTAGTGCTAACACTCTCCCCAGATGGCCTGCAAAACCCCTAAGTCTGCTGCCACCAAGGGAGACCTGGTTTTCTGGTCCGTAAACTGTAAATAATCACAGAGTCCTCCTCCTGGGGCTGTGTGGGGATTAAATACCGTACTGCATATCCAGCATCTGGGAGAAGCCTGATACACGGGAAGCCATTGCTGAGACTGGAGTCATGAGCCGTAAGCCACTGGTGCCCATGCATGCAGAATGAGGGCCATCAGAGCGCTAAATGGCTGCAGACACATCCCCTCTCTCCCACCCCAACTCGTTCCCTGGGCTGCTTCTCCCCATCTTGCTTCTCTGTGTCTCTGTGACCCCTGAACATCGGGACACCCTCAGCCAACATCCAGGGACCTCACTACTGGGATGCTCGTAACATTCCCAATGGCATCAAGTTGAGAGCCCTATCCTTTCTGATCTGCAGCAGAAAGCTTCCCATGGAGGTCACACACCTGGTGAGTGGGGTGTCTGGAGACCACCTGTCTGCTGTAGCCCCATGGCCTGAGCAAAACCAGCAAGGCCAGTGTCAGCTCCCCCTCTGTCCACTGTGGTTCCTGGACATCACTGCCCTGCACACCTCCCCACACCAGGTTTACCAGCTGGTCCCTACACAACAGTGCACACACACACACCTCAATGGCCTTGTAGAAGATGCTGGTGCCGATCTGGACCACCTCTAGGTTCTGCTCCTGCTCATTACGTGCACACTTGATGTAGGTCATCCAGCTCCGGTGGTCCTCCTGGCTGGCATCTATGAAGTAGCGCACCGTGCCATCCTCATTGAACACCTGGGCACAGATGGATCAAGGACCAGGTAAGGCAGGGCTATGCCATGTGTACAATCTTCCAGGCACTTCCACACACACACTCTCCATCCTCACAACAGCCCCAGGAAGTGGATAAAGCTTCATTTTCCCACTGAGGAAAGGAAGGCTGGAGAGGTTCAGGGACTTGCTTGAGGCTACCCTATTGGAAGTGGCCCACAGGGAGTCAGTCTCCAAGGCCCTATGGGCTGACCATGATACACGCTCCTGATGCCATGTCCTCCCTACCCCCAGAAGAAAAGGGTCTCCAAGGATCACTGCTCAGACAAAGTGGCCCTGAGCTATTTCAAGGGATGCAGAGGTGCTCCCCATGGCACTGGGAACATCAGCCAGGACCTCAGAGAGGGAGGATCCTGGAGCCCAGGGAGGAGGACTGGCTCGCTGTGGCACTCCAGTTTGGCCTAAACCCCTTCACACGAGCTGCCAAGGCCACTCGGAGGTCATACTTGACCCCAACTTCCTGACTCAGCAACTGGAGAATGTGGTTAGTGGCCCAGCCCTCCAGAGAAGGGAGAAGATGAGGTCAAGAGAGGCCTCGGGCCATCCCCCAGGTATATAAAGTTGGGCTTCTCCAGAGTCTGCCAGGAGGGGCCTGGAGTGGGAGAGCAGGTGAGGGAATAGGATTAGGAAGAGTGTGCACCAGTCTGGCACACTGGTTTCCCGTTCTGCAAAGTTAGGAGGAAGCACAGGGGTGGCCCTCCTGGCACTGGCACTGTCACTCTCATGGGTGGAAAGGCCTAGGATGGAAGCCTCCTGGAGCTTCTGTTTCTCTGGGTAAAAAGGGAACAGTAAGGCATGGGCTGCTGAGGTCATCCGTGACTGCAGGCTGGGGACACAGAAGCTGACTCAGTGCCAGCTCAGCCACAGTCATTGTGAATGTCATTCTACCTTCACCAGGCCTTCTCCTTTCCAGCCCCACCTCACCCCGAGCCCAGGACTGGCCTTGAGGGGCTTCCCAGGCTGCTTCTGGGGCCAGGGAAAGAATATAAGTAGCTGGTGGGTAGCCTGGAGGGAGGGCACGTGGGGACCCTGGGCAAGCCACCTGACTGCTCTGGGTCTCAGTGCCCTCATCTGCCAACTGGAGCCAACCACAGTCCTGCTCTGCCGGGGTGTCCCGAGGAAGGAGGGTCGGATTTTCCGTGCCTAGAGGTGGGGCGAGCTCCAGGCTCGGGTGGCTTAGAGTCCCGGCTCAGGGGCGTCCAGGCGGGGAGTGTCCGCTGCTCCCAGCCCGGTGGAAGCGGCGATGGCCGGACATCGCAGGCCCAACCGCGGCCAGCTCCCCTCGCTGGTCCCTGCGCCCCTCTGCCCCAGCCCTCGCGCGCATACCTCCCACATGAGGTTGTTGTTCTTGCAGATGTCCACGTGCTCCGGGGCGATCACGCGGCCAGTGAAGGGGCCCATCTCGGTGCCCGCCTTGATCCACGTCTTGGAGAAGATGCCGAGGCCCTCGCCAGGGATGGAGCTCTGAGCAATGATCACCTCCGCCGGCAGCACCAGGCTGGACAGCTTCTGCACTTCTGTGGCGGCAGGGCCAGGAAAACAGGTCAGAGTCCGAGGCAGCCGAGGACCAGCCCTTCCTTCCCCGCCTGGACCCCGGCTTCGGTCCTGCCCAGACCGGCCAAACCCAAGTCGGCCCCAAATCCAAAGAAGCCACCCGGGTGTTGGGGGCAGTCGGATGTGCAGAGGCTCAAAGACCTCTCCTCTGTTTGCAACCTGGGGACCCTCCGTGCCCTGGAAAGGGAGTGGTGCGTTGGGGATCATTTTTAGAAACGGGTTTTTAGTCTCTCCGCGAATTCTCAAAGCATTCACAACTTCTTCCGCCCTCTGCCCCGGATAAGTTTAAGAATTAATGAGCCAACGGCAGCGAGCGGTTTTATGCACGGGAGAACTGAGGCCATGTCCTGCAAGGAGGTGAAGGCCAACCGGAGACTCTTTCGCCTAGTCGGGTTCCGGGAGCCCACTGTGCGTCCAGGCTCCGGGCAATGGCAGAGGAGCCAGGCCGTGATCAGCGCTGGGGACAGACCTTGGGCTGGCAGGTGTTGGAGGTGCCAAAGAAGCACCCGCAGCAGCTGGCCAGGCTCCGCGCTCGCTGTGTGACCTCGGGCGCGCCCGAGTCCCTCTCTGCTCCCAGGCCGTGGGGTGCCAGGGAGGGCGGCGCCCGGGCTCAGACAAACCCCGATGTCTTCCCTCTGGGCGGGGAGGAGCCGCAGCGGCCCCCAGCTCCTCGAGGGTTCTCCTGTTGGGCCTCTGCGGCCGGACTGGGAGCTGCGAGGCGTACAGGGGCGGCCTCCATGTCTTACAAGGTTCCCCTCTAAGCTACCTGGGAAAATACCCGGCGAGCGGGCCGGCTGAAAGGGGGGGGTTAAACGGTGTCCATTGCGGCGCGGCCGGCAATTTGTCACGCTGTTAAAGTGATCGCATTCATTCGGCTCCATTCGAAAGAAATTGCTAATTCTAAATTCATTAGCCCTGGAAGAATGCTGTAGCAGTAAATTGTAGCTCAATGCGGAGGGGACTTGTTTAAAAGGGGCCGAGGAATTCCCCTTACAAAAAGGGGGGATTAGATGGTTGACATAGCGTGAATGGAAGTGGAATTAGTCTTCACGGTAAATTAAGAGAGGAACAGAAATCGTAAAGGGGGAAAAGAGGGCGACGCGCAGAGATGCCAGAGCCAGGGAAAGATATTGTTTGCGGGTTGATGAATGAGGAATAAGAACTTGAGACATCTTAAAGAAAAGAAACTTTTCTCGCTCTCTCTTTCTCTCCCCCGCTCTCCCCGCGGCTTTTTCTCCCCGCCCGCCCTCCCT
>NW_016814121.1:3129483-3140890 GCF_001698545.2 Rhinopithecus bieti
CCCCTCCCCAGCCCCGGCTGCCTTTTAAAGTTCTTGGTTTAAGTGGGAACTTTCGCGGGTCAAGCCCAAGTTAACTAAATGAATTTAAAACCCCTTCTTTTTGAGTCAACTGCTATTACACGCCTAGTAAGTCTTTAAATGCCAGGAACCCGCCAGCTCAAGCGCGGGAGGGGAAGGGAGGGGCCGGCGGGGGCGAGGGAGCCGAGCGACGGGGTCGCCGGGATCGGTCCTTGAGCCGTGTGGACTGCGGAGCTGCCCCGCGCCCCACCTCGGCTTGGTGGCTCGCGTCCTTGTTTGGTCCATGGGGAAACTAAGGTGCACGGAGCGCCGGGAGCGCCCAGGTTGGCGCAAGGAGCAGAGAGGCCGGGTATCCCAGCCGCGTCTCGCGCATCGCCAGGACGGGAGTGGGGGTCGCCCGGAGGAGGGATTGCGCCAGGCCCCGACGGCTTGACTCACCGCCGGAGAAGGACTGCGCCAGCACCTCGGCGGTGAAGGCCGTCTTGGGGCTGGCGTGGTGGCTCTTGTCCTCGAAGAGCTGCTCCCCGAGCACGTTGCGCCAGCGGCCGTACAGGAAGCTGTGCAGAATGTCGGAGGTGATGACCTCGGCCAGCGCCAGTCCCGGCGCCTTCAGCCCGGTCTTGAGCACCAGGGCCTCAGCTGGGAGCACGGAGCCCATCATGGGCGGCCCGGAGCTCCCCGGCACCGGGGGACGGCCGGGCCGACGGGGGAGGTGGGCGGGCGAGAGGGGAGCCCAAGGGGCGAGAGGAGAGGGCTGCGATGGAGAAGGAACCAGAGCAGGGGGAGGACGGAGAGGAGGAGGACACAGGAGGGAGCGGGAGGTGAGGGGGCGACTGGGAGGAAAGTGAACGAGGGGGAGAGAGGAAGAGAGATGGTGAAATCTGTAGAGATGGCAAAGGAGGCGCGGCGGGTGGAGAGACGCGGGTGGAGGCGGAGGCGGGTGCGGGGGGTGCGGGGTGGGAGAGAGGCGGGTGGTTGCAGGGAAGCGGCAGCAAGGGGCTCTCAGACGCGCGCTAGCCTCTCGCACACTCGGCCGGGGCCGTCTTCCCCTTGGCAAAATCTCAGCGCCTTTATAGGAGCCGCAGTGACCCTCCTAATTGGTTATTAATGACCCCCTGACGTCGGAGGACAGACTTGTTGTACCAGGCCGGGCTTGAGGAGCCTTCGTCGCGAGAGCGCGAGGGGCGGGGGCGCGCGGACCGCTCCGAACAGTCCCCCTCCACTCCTCCCTCCCCTTCCTGGTCCTTCCTTCCCCCTCCTGTTTTTTCTTCTCTCCCCGTGGGAAGCGCCGGGCAGGGAGGGAGGCTCAGCCGGCTGTGAGGAGAGGAGGGGACGGAGCAGGGGAGGGGGTGCGGCGAGGCTCGCCAGGACTCCAGGGAACGGGCTGGACAAGAGGGGACGCCTGGCTTCGGGCCCCGCGCTCCCCTCAGGCCGGATCCACGCTCACTTGCCTGGCCCAAGCCGGCGTTCACCTTTCCTCTGTTGCCCCGGCCGGCCGGCCCAGCCCGGCACAACTCTCCCTCCCTGGCCAGGGCCCGCGTCCCCTTCCCTCCCCGGCCCTGCACTCCCCTGGCCACCACAGTCGCCCCGAGCTCGCGCGCAGCCCCAGTTGCCACGCGGATCCCCTGCTCAGACTGCGCTGCTGAAGCCGGCGCTTCGCTTCAAACGGGCCGCACTAACTCGCTCCCTGTGCGCAGTCGGGTGCGAAACTCCTCCGAGGGCTCACGGGGCTGCCGAGGCGGGGCTGCAGCCGTCGTCGGGGCTGGGGCTAGTCCCGGCCTGAGACAGCTTCGTGGGCGGTCAGGCTTCTGGCTCTTGCGGGGCCAGGTCGGGGTCGAGATGGGCGGACGGGAATCGCACTGGCAGCCTGTCTCTGGGAAAAGAATTTCCTACGGGATATAGGGGGATTGAAAGGGGTCCCGAGACCCTTCCTACGTGGGAGCAGGCGTGCCTGAGAGCGAAGTCCCTCCGAAACTGCAGGCAGCTCCGCGAGAGGCCTCAGTGCGGGTTCGGCTTGCGACTCGACCTTGGGGCTCCTTGATGAGCTGCAACTTCGGGAAGCCCGTGGCGTTGCGGCGCCCCTTCCTTCTTGCCTCCTAGTTCTTTCTTTCTCCTCTGCCTCTCTCTTCTTCCCTTCCTCCCCTCTATTCCTCCTGCCCATCACCCCAGGAGTAGACTTGCTTTGCAGCCGTTTTGAGGCACCTCGGAACCCAGCGATCCCCTCTCCCGAAGCAGGGAGCTGCTGAGCCGGGCGGAAAGCCCCCGCTTCCTGTAGGTTTCTCCGCTCCCCAGCGTCAGCCTCAAGCCTCGGACCCCAGGCCCTGACATGCTGGGTGAGGGGGCTCACTCCACCTGCCGCACTTCTGGCTCCCACCACAAGGCTACAATTTCAGATGCCACTAACCGAGGTGCCTGGACCCTGTCGGCGTGGGTCAGGTTCGCGGGTTAGTCTCCGCTGGATGGTGTGGACTCCCCAGACCTTCTCCGCAGCGCGGAGGACTTGGGTGGAAGGACAGCGAGCTGACCTCCCATAAGCGAGACCCTGTCCTAACGCCCCTTGGCATAGAGGCCCCTCCACCACCCGGACGCGCCTTGGCTAAGGGCCTCACACCTGGCGGCCAGACTCCAGACCCCTGGTCCCCAGTTCCTGCCAGCAGTCTCCGGCATCCCCCGTCCCTGTTGGCACGCAAAGGGAGGAAGGCGGCGGTAGCTGGCCTTCAGACCCGGCGCCCGGGTCCGCCCGAGGCTGGCGCCCAGGGAAAGGAACACCTGGCAGAAGGCAGAACGGTTGGGCAGGGCGCCAGCAGAGGGCAGCCCTGCTGAGGTGGGAGGTGGGTTACGGTCCCCGAACCCTCCACTCATTTTCCGACGCAGCCGGCGGGTCACATCGGCTCCCTGGCCAGAGCTCGAGTCTGAGGGGGCGTATGCAGTCCGATGGCTCCTGCAGGGGACCCTCACCTGCGCCTACTTCTTGGCTTCTAGGAAGACCTAGGTGGAGAGGAGAAAGTGCTGGGAGCCAGGGAGACGACCTCGGGGAGCGCTGCCAGGAGCCAAGCGCTGCGGCAGCTCCCAAGCCCCGACAGCGACCTCAGTTCCTCCAGCAACCCAAAGGGGGATAAGGAGTGTTGTGTGTCCGGTGGACTGCCCCTTTCCTCTCTGAGCCTCAGGGTCCCTGTCTGTGCAATGGTTTGAGTTGGACTTTGTGAACTGAGGTTTCTTTGCTTGGTCTCACTTTGGGTAAGATCACTTTCCCCCACGACAATCCCTAGGATTTTGCCCTCTCCAGGGCCACGTCCCACTGCGGGAAGCCCTCAGGTGGGTGCATCCTCCGTGCTGGGGCGCAGCGTTTGGGTCCTGAACCTCGGCTTAGAGTCAGAGGCTTGGATTCCGCTGGCGCAGTGACCACGGGCTCGGACTGCGGCCAGGGAGTCCCATTCCTCTCCTCCGGACCGTCAAACCCGGGGAGCAGTGCTGGGAGCGGGGCGGAAGCGGAGCCCAGAACAGCCTCCCAGCTGGTGCGCCCAGACCTCCACTGTGCTCACATTTTGTGCTTCTGCTCTAGCCGCAAACCCACCTGGACCCCCGCCCGGGGAAAAAGGAGCCTGTTGGTAGCGCCCAGTCTCAAGGTGCATTGAAATAGGGAGCAAGACCCTGGGCTTGCGTCTCCCCGGGAGGAGATTTCGAGGGGAAACAGTCCGGGCTTTCCCAGCGGATGACCCATGTCATTTTGTCATTTTGTCATTTTCCGCGGGGCCCCGGCGCGGAATGTGCTCGCGCAAAAGCCCCCTTCCCTTGGCGGGGCCGGAGCTCGCAGGCACTGTCGCCCCCCTCGCCCGCTGGCCGCCACTTGGCGATCTCTTTAATATTCATGGGCGTTAATAGAGAGGCCCCCAGTATATCGGTCCATTGTGGGCGGCTCGTAGGACTTGAATAGGCCTCGGCCCCCTTTCTTCGGCGCGGCTTCCCGAGGGGCCGGGCCAGGAGTGAATGTCCCCGCTTCCCGCTCCGCGCCCCCTCCCCCTTTCAGGGAGAACATCTTTATCCTCATCGCCGCCGCTGCCGCCGCCGCCCCGGCCCCCATTCACGCGGCCCCGGCTCCGGGCGGAACGAATCAATTTGCCGCGGCTCTTCGGAGGTCATCCTCGCCGCCCGGGTACCCCCTTCCCCCGAGCCCACGGGAATGGAGAGAGGGCAGCCGCCGCAGGCCGACGGCCCCACGGAGGGACATTGAAGGGGAAGTGGAGGAGAAGAGCAGGGGGCGATCCGGAGGGCTGGTCGGGCCGGGGCGGGCAAGACAGGCTCAGGGCCCGGCAGCCACCCAGGGTCGGCTAATTTCTACTTGTTGCCTCGCGCAGGGCGGAGCGCCGAGGGGAAGGAGGCCGCGGCCCAAGCCCAGAGGTCCGTCCGGCCTCCCCTCGAGGCACCAGCGCGTGTCCCTTCGGCCTGGCTGAGGCACCTATGAGACAGGGGGCGTGTGGGACAGCCCAGGGTTTCCCCGGCCCCGCGCCCCAGCCCGCACGACGCTTTCGTTCTTGCCGGTGCGCCGGGGCTCAGCTCCGGGACGGCCAGGTTGCGACAGTGCGCTTCAGGGGGACGCTCGGAGGGGCTGCCGGCTTCGCGGCTCCTGCACCCTAGCTCTGGGGCCCCTGCCTGGGTGCGGGGGTGGGGGGTGCGAGTCGGTCAGGCCGGACCAAAGCGCACGGGTCCCCGCCCCGCTCGCCCCGCCGGCTCTCAGAGGCGCAGAAAGAAGCCCATTGTCCGCCGAGAAATACATTTTTGGGGGCCGAGTGAAAGCCCGTCTTTCTTTTGAACTTTAGAAGAAAGTCTCCTGTTCTGGCCCCTCGGAGGGAGAGATTTGTCCCCCTCCCGGGAGCTCCTCGCGCCTCCTCCTCCCGAAACATCTGCCGGGGGAAAATCCGCCCTGGAGGGCAGATCGCGCTCGCTTTAAGCCTGGCGAACTCATTAAAAAGATATTAGCGGCGGGGGCAGGTCCCGCGCAGGTATCGATCGGCCGGAATGAGCCCGAGGAAGAAAAGGCGAAGAATGCGCCCGCGCCGCTCCCAGACGCTCACCCTCCCCGCCCAGCCTCCGCGCCCCAGCCCCGCACAGGGAGAGGGGCCACCGTGCCGCCTCGCGCTGTCCGTGAGTCCCGCGGCCCGCGGTCCAGCCGCCCCCGCGGGCTCCTCGGCACAGCCCGGGCGCAGCCACTCGACAACCCTCCCCTGCACGTGCCGCCCTCCGTCCTGGCTTCCCCCGCGCACAGGTTCTCGTCCGCTCCCCTCCTCCGCCCGCTGCCGTCGCGCGCCCAGCAGCCGCGTCTCTCTTCTCCTCCTCTCCTTCTCTTCCTCCTTCCCCCGCGCTCCCCTCTTTCGCTGGCGCTCTGGCCCCCTCTCCAGCTTCTCACACCCTCTCCGCTTCCTTGTCACACGTCTCTCTCTGGCTTTCTGAGCCTCAATCTTTCTTGTTCCCATTATCGCAGTGGCCCAGGAAATTCCTTCCTCGCGTGCGGCCCGCGCCGCTCCCCGCCCCCCACCCCCTGTTCCCCGTAGGACGGTTCAGGGCTCCAGGGCGCCCCCGCCGGCGCGTACAAAGGTGCCGGTGGGCTGCCGAGGTGGTGGGGGCGAGGCCGAAGGAACGGTTTCAACAGACGTGACTAGGGGCCGGGCCTGCGCGGGGCTGCCGGCGGAGTGGCGGCCTCGGCGCGGTGAATGGGGACAGCGGCCCAGTCTCCCACCCCACCTCCGTCCCCGCCCAATCTAATTAGCCTTCGAGGCTCGGTAGAGACAAAGGCGCGCCACGGGGCGCCCACGTGGAGTGCATAGGCGCGAAGCCAGCGCCCCAACTGGCAGGTGACTGGCGCGCGAGTCTCCCCGGGCGCCCCGGGGCGGAGGAGGGGGGAAGCCCCTCACTTGCGCCTCTCGAACCCCCCTCCATCGCCCACACCCCGGTCCCCAGGCCGGAGATACCAGCACCACAGCCCAGGCCGATCAAGGCGGCGGGACCGACAGGAGAGACGCCAGGGACACTAGGAGAAGGGGCGGTGGGAAAGCCAGAGGCGCAGGCTTCTAGAAGCAGAGGGGGTGAGACTGGAGGGGGGAGAGTGAGGCAAGGCGATACCCGGGTGGAGGGAGCAGATGAAAGGCCGAGTCGGAGGCGCAGAGGTACAAAGACGCCGAGATGAAGGAAGCAGAGTGGGAGAGGCATGGCTTCCTAAAGAGCCCGAGGCCTGGAGAGGCTTTCAAGAGCTGGACCACCAAGAGGGAGCGACAGGGTGCTACAGAGAGACTGGGGTGTGGGGGCAAAAGGAGTCCTGGGGAAAGCAGGAGGGAACGGATGAAGAAGACAGACTGTTTTGAGTCTGGGAGAGGCATCATGCCCTCCCGGTCCGTCTTCCCTGGCCCCTCCGGCCTCCAGGCCTCCAGCTCACCCTCCTCTGCTGCCTGCCCCTCTGGTGGGTCTAGGGGTAGCCAGAAGGAGCCCTCCCCCACCCATTCACAGCCTCCTCTTCCGCCAGAGCCCCTTACCACGCCACACCCAGCCCTTCCTCCACGACCTCTCCTGCCGCAGCCTCCTGCCTTCCAGAACCTTGCACTCAATTCCACCTGAAATGTCCTCCCTGCATTGCCCCAGAGCAGACAGGGGGTTGGAGTTAGGGGCCTGTGTCCTGACTGCTGCTCCCTGAGGCCACCTGCTGCCATCCAGACCATCTCCTGCCTCAGGGGAATCATTAGGTTGTTCAACAAACATTTATTGAGCACCTACTGTGTACCAGGTCCCATACAAGGCCCTGGGGGCACCGAGTGACCAGGGCAGACCCAGTTCTTGCCTTCTCAGACCACCTTGTAAGCAGTGCACCCTGGTAGGCCAGAGCTTCTCCTAGGTCGCCCTGGCGGCTCTGAGGCCTCTCTGGACAGCTTTCTCTGAGGGCTCCTGCTGAAATGACTATGACCTCATTTGTAGAGTGGGAACAATAACCAGGCCTGTTTGTGATGCCTGATGTGCCAGGTGAATAAGCTCACACTCAAGTTGCAAAGCGAATGGTGAAAAGGTGCTTGTGACTGGCATTCCTATTACTGTCCCCTCCCCAGAGACCACTCCCCAGGTGAATAGGTCCTCTGGGGCCATCAAGAAACGCCCAGGGCTGCAGAGACCTGCAGATATGGGTCCAAGTCTGGTTCCAGCAACTACTGGCCAGGAGCCAAGGCACCCACTTGTCCTCTGTGAGCCTCAGTTTGTTCATCTGCAAAATGGAGATAAAAATAGAACCTCCACTGGGAAGGTTTTTGTAAAGGATCAAAGATGATGCATGAAAAGCTCGCAGGAGAGAGGATGCACTTGACTTACAAAAAATGAGGGCACCTTCATTACATTTAAAGGATCACATATGGCCGGACACAGTGGCTTGCACCTGTAATCCCAGCACTTTGGGAGGCCAAGGCAGGTGAATCACTCGAGGTCAGGAGTTCAAGACAAGCCTGACCAACATGGCGAAACCCCATCTCTACTAAAAATACAAAAATTAATCGGGCGTGGTGATGGATGCCTGTAATCACAGCTACTCAGGAGGCTGAGGCAGGAGAATCACTTGAACCAGGGAGGTGGCGGTCACAGTGAGCCATGGTCACGCCACTGCACTCCAGCCTGGCGACAGAGAGAGACTCTGTCTCAAAAAAAATAAATAAATAAAATAAAATAAATAAATAAAGAAAGAATAACATATGGTAGGTCACGTGTGGTGGCTGACGCCTATAATCCCAGCGCTTTAGAAAGCTGAGGTGGGTTCAGGATTGCCTGAGCACAGAAGTTTGAGAACAGCGTGGGCAACATGGCAAAACCCCGTCTCTACTAAAAATACAAAAAATCAGCCAAGAGTGGTGGCACCCACCTGTAGTCCCAGCTACTTGGGAGGCTGAGGCAGGAAAATCACTTGAATCTGGGAGGCGGAGGCTGCAGTGAGCCAAGATCACACCACTGCACTCCAGCGTGGGCGACAGAGCAAAATTCTGTCTCAAAAACAAAACAACAAAAACAACAGCAACAAATACCACGTGGCTACATGGCTTTGGGAAACATGAAAAGAACAAAGGTAGGTACCAAATATCACCTGTAAATACATACTGAAAGCAAAACCACATGCTGAGAAAGTTGACCAGGACACCAAGGAGTCTGTGAGCCCTTTCTTACAAAGAGTGACTGGAGTGAAGAACAACAGTCATCGTATAATGAACAATTAAATTACTAGGCACCTAGGGTATCTCCATCCATCCTCAGCCCTGCACAGTGAGGTAGCTGCTGTCATTATCTGTAACTCACAGAAAGGGAAACTGAGCCACAGGGAAGTTAAGTGTCTCATCCAGGAACACCTCTGGCCCCAAGCAACAGTGGACCTGACCCCGATGGCTGCTGTCACAAGAGATTTACTTTTTCACCTAACAGTTTACAGAGGTAGATGTGTGTCTATGACCTTGGCTCAGCAGTTCAAGGATGTGAGGCCTGAGGTTCCTTCTGTTCTCGTGGCAACACAATGGCCGCTGCAGTCCTGCCGTCACATTAGAGGCTGGGAGGAGGAAGGGACAGAGTGTCACTGACATGCCCCTGGTCACACACAGTAAGCAAAGAGGAGAGGTGAAACTGAAATCCAGGCAGCCTGAGTCCAGGCTGGGACTTTAACTACAACCTCCTGGCTAGGGCTGTCCAAGCCAGAGGAACAATGACTTGGGGGACGCATGCGCTGTCTGCCAACCCCAAGAGCCTGTTCCAGTGGGCAGGGAGCAGCTTTTGTTTACTGAACAGAAACTAGGCCCAGGTGTGCAGAAATGAACTCCGTGGTCCCTTCAGACCCATGTCAGGACTGGGGCTTCTGGAGGACAGGCATCTGGTCTGAATCTTCCTTGGTCTCCCGGGCCAGCACCAGGGCCTGGCACACAGAGAATGCTCAGCCCGTGAATGAATGACAGGGTAGATGTCATACCCACAATGGCATGGACAGATTAGGGAAGTACAGTGAAAGGCTCTGGCCTTGCCTGCCTCCTCTGGGTGACACGAGGGAGCCTCTGAATCCCAGCAAAGCAGATGGCAGCTCCAGAAAGTGCCAACAGGCCAGGGCAGCCCAGATCCTCAGAACCCGGGGGCCCAGTCAAGATGTGGGAAGAGATGATGAAGCCCAGTCATAAATGCTCCCGGCTAAGTAGACGCAAACAGCAGGACGTGTCCTCAGACCCCAGATCGGAGCAGGAGGGACCTGCTGCAGTGGGTTGGGCCTGCTGAAGACACTCCATTCCCTCCCCTTCCCTGAAGCCAGGGCCTCAGCCTCCCCTGGCCTCTCCCTCCAGCCTCTGACCTGTCTACCCTGTGAGGTGCCTCCCCATCACCTTCCATATCATCCCCACCTCCCCAGCTCCCAAACCGTCAACAGCATGGAGGGCAAAGCACCAACGGCCCTGATCCTCGAGACCCTTTCTGTTCCCGGGTGAAGCATTGGGTCCAGCACATTCACATGAGGCTGTAGGCAGCTCCTAGCAACTCTGTGAGATGTGTCCCTGTGTTTGCCTACTTTTACAGAGGAGGAAACTGAGGCTTGGTGAGGGTCTCAAATGCGCTCTAAGGCTGTGCCCTTCCTCTCTCTGTTGACCTCAGCCTTCACCATCTCTCCATAGTCCAGAGAATAAAACCCTTAGGGGTCCTATCTGCTTATCCCTCTGCCCCCATGGGAGTCCAATGCTCAGAACTGTTGAGATGTCAGAAAACGTGTGTTACACTGGCCTGGAAAGAGATGTTTAATTCTATTGTTTGTTTGTTTGAGATGGAGTCTCTGTTGCCCAGGCTGGAGTGCAGTGGCGCAACCTCAGCTGACTGCAACCTCCACCTCCCAGGTTCAAGCGATTCTCCTGTCTCAGCCTCCCAAGTCGCTGGGATTACAGATGCACACCTACTGGCTAATTTTTGTATTTTTAGTAGAGACGGGGTTTCACTGTGTTGGCCAGGCTGGTCTACAACTCCTGAACTCAGGCGATCCACCTACCTCGGCCTCCCAAAGTTCTGGGATTACAGGCGTGAGGCACTGAGCCCGGCCGGAGATGTTCTAGATTCTAGAACGTCTAGAAGGGAATTCTAGATTCCCTTCCCCACCCCCTTAACTCCTTCCCACCTACCCCCTCCTCTGTGTCTGGGGTCAGACCTTGGATAATTAGGGAAGAAACTTCTTTGAAGACCAGTTCAATTACTTGTAGTTACAACGAAAGGGAATTTTGCTGCTCTAAATGTTCAAGAAGACACAAGTATTCCAGAGCCTTCTGGACACACCAGACTCTCAGATTTATCATGTATTTATTTTAATTATGCAAATATTTAATGCCCACCCACAATGCATCAAGCTGGACCTGGAGCTGGGGGCATGGAGCAAGGGCGAGTCATACGGTGCCCAGCCAGCCCAGCCCTGGCAGCCCCTGGTCACTGGAGACTTTAGTTAAAGGTGAGTCAGTTCCACCAGCAGCTACTGGGAACTTGTCCCTTGCTGTTGCTGTCCATGCACCAAGAGGCCAAAGAAGAACCAGCTGGGTTTTGGCCATGAGGTGTTGTTTCCTGCACAAACTGGGCCTGTGGACCGTGCCCCCACCATGCTGAGGGATGCTTGCCAGAATTTTAGAATCCTTCCCATGGGATTTCTTTTTTTCTTTTTCTTTTCTGAGACAGAGTTTCACTTTTGTTGCCTGAGCTGGAGCGCAGTGGTGCGATCTCGACTCACTGCAACCTCTGCCTCCTGGGTTCAAGCAATTCTCCTGCCTCAGCCTCCCAAGTAACTAGGATTACAGGCATGCACTACCATGCCTGTCTAATTTTGTATTTTTAGTAGAGACAGAGTTTCACCCTGTTAGCCAGGCTGGTCTCAAACTCCTGACCTCAGATGATCCTCCCACCTCGGACTCCCAAAGTGCTGGGATTACAGGCGTGAGCCACTGCGCCTGGCCGGAATTTCTTTTTGCTTTTGTTTTTTTTAAAAATAATTTTAATTTTCTTTTCTTTTCTTTTTTCTTTCTTTCTTTCTTTTTTTTTTCTTTTTTGAAAGAGAGTCTTGCTCTGTCACCTAGGCTGGAGTATAGTGGCATGATCTCAGCTCACTGCAACCTTTGCCTCCTGGGTTCAAGCAATTCTCCTGCCTCAGTCTCCTGAGTAGCTGAGATTATAGGCACCTGCCACCCCGCCTGGTTAAGTTTTGTATTTTTAGTAGTGATGGGGTTTGGCTATGTTGGCCAGGCTGGTCTCGAACTCCTGACCTCAAGTGATCAACCCACCTTGGCCTCCCAAAATGCTGGGATTACAGGTGTAAGCCACTGCCCCGGTCTAATTTTATTTTATTTTATTTTATTTTTATTTTTATTTTTATTTTATT